>NC_089681.1:118231724-118580891 GCF_031753505.1 Anomalospiza imberbis
TTATGGAAGAATAAAGATTAAGTGCAGCCTTACAAAAAAAAAAATTATAGGCCAAGCTGTACTTAAGAAACGTTTTCTTCCAATGTTTCCCATGCTAATTTCATGTAATATTGGCAAAAAGATCATATCTCTAAAATGAGCTTTTTTATGAAAGGAGATAATGCTGTGCAGGAGTGTCTGTACTTAGGATCTTTTTAAATTGCAAATTGATTGCAAAGAAATATTAACTTTGAAAAGCTGATTTAGCATGACTTTTCCATTCAAATCACCGCCGTAGTAATTTGACATATTAAAGCAAGAAATACTCTATTCTGAAGGCAGTCCTAATTTGTTAGGATTAGTAAAATGCTGCATTTTTAATTTAACACAGCTCTTGTTTTTGGTTCACACATGGACAGTTTATGGCACTTTCATTTAATTAAAGAAGCCTATTTATTAAAATATGCAACTTGGAAAACTGATTTTGAAATCCATTTACAAACTAGTATGTTAAGGATCCAGCACTTCCATATTCACCTATAGTTTTTGAAGGATACAAAATCAAATGAGAACATAGCATTTTATGCACATTGTATGTTTCCTTGGCAAAAAAAAGCTACTGCAAAGATGTATAGTTAACAGATGTATGTTGTCTTAGAAAAGAAATTTCAAGAGATGCTGAAATTCAATAGCTACCTTTAGAATACAGTTTCTTAGTAAGGTATTCCATATCTCTTTAGCACCTTCACTAGCCATTTTTGGGTGGTGTGTTTGATATTTTGCTGTCCTTTTCTGCTACAAGACCATAGCTTACTGTTTATCCCTGTAAGAACTTTAAATAAGTATTTAGTTATTACTGAAATATCTACAGCTGAATGCTATGAATTCTCAGCTGAAAAAATGAGAGCTTTTAGCAGCCTTGCATTTTGGAGTTGTTTTTTGATTTGCCTTCTGCTATTGAATATTTCATGCAGAGTGGGTGATGTTTCCACTTTTCTCCTGGCAGCATTTGTGGTTAACTCGTTATTTTGGTTCTGGAAAGAGAGTTTGTGGCCCTTTTTTGTAATGATAGGACTCTAGTACATCTGCCTAAGGAGAGCAATTACTGTGAAATTTGTTCAATTGAAATTGATAGAATGAAGTGTGGATGAAAGATACTTACAAAAGTAATATGTTACAAAATCTTAAAAATATATATATAAATTGTAGCTGTAAAAAAAAAAAGTAAAATATTTTAAAGTATTACTTCATTTCCAGAAAGTGAGTAGATAATTTCAATAACTAAACGTTTTTAGTAACCTTTGAGTATAGATTCACATGACTGTGTTTTTGAAGAGATTTTCTGCCTGTGTCATAATCTCAGAAATTGCAAAATTCCTCAATATTGAATCTAAGGCAGAGTTAGAAAATATTTCCTGTTGAAGTAATGAAAATTATTAATTTCAGTAGGTTCATCAATAATGAAGCATCTTGTTTGCGGGGAGCAAATCACTCGAATCTCTTATTAAGCAGGTCTCTCGTATCAGGCATTTGAAATTTCTATGACACTATTTTTCATGGTATACCTAATGAAAGCTTTAGTCTTTAATCTTTTGAAATACCTAATTGTAATAAATGAAAAACAGAACCTTTTTGTGTTACTTGTATGAATATCATTATTATTATAATATTATTATTAACGTTATCATCATTAATTTTCTAGGTAATGAATTGTCCTGCTACCTCACTTAAGTAGCAGGGGGCAGAAGTGTGCATAACTATAGCATTTAGCCTTGCTGGGGGGAGCAACACATTGTGTGAGAGACTGTAATTTTGGGGCCACAGGATATTAAAGCTCAAATTGAAGGCCAGCCAGGAGAGCAGATCACTGGGTTGACTGCAGTGTGTAAGCAGTTTGTTACTCTCGTCCAACTGCAATGAGTGCAGAGGACTACTAACATGAGATACAGCTTTTAGGGACCCAGCAGACGACTCTGCCGATGTCTTGGGCAGATTTGTCCAATTAACATTGTTAATGTATTATTAATTCTATGTTGATAATGTAAACAAACCCTGGGGAGGTGTGAGCCTAAATTCTGCACAGTGAAAGAGCTGTGTTTGCAGGCAGGCTAGGAATCGCATCTGCTCAGAGGGCATTATTTAGGAATTTGCTTTCAAATAGCTCCTTTCACAGTCTAACTACAAGGGACAGTAGCTGGAGTTGTGCCTGGAATAAAATAGGAAAAAGAAAAGAGGCCACTCCCTGGAAGCCTGGCATCTCTGAACCCTGCAAAACTTCTGGGCTGCTGTCTCCTAGGTTTGGATCTGTCAGGTAAGGATAAAGGAGGGCAGGCAGAGAGGGTTGCTGAGTGCTTGGGCAATGGAGAAAGTATAATAGATCAAACACGTATAATAGATCAAACATGCATAATCTAAACACCTGTGTCCTTGTTAAGGCACTCTTTCTCCCCCTGTAACAGCTCCTAGACCTGTGGTGTGTGATGAGTGGCCTGTAACTCCTGTGGCAGTGCATTACATGCACCTACCTCAGCAGAGGTGTGGAGGGATGCCCTCAGTGGCTTTGCTTTCTGCATACAGCCATCTCCTCTGTAAGTGCCGTTTCTGACCGCATCAGGTTCCACAGCTGACAAGCTGAGTGGCACACATAGCGCCAGCCTCCCTTGTCGTCGTGATTGTCTGTTAATAAGACACCTCTTACGTTAGCAGAACTCTCTGAAAATGGTTACATCATTTACATGCATGTCTGTAAGAAAGTTCAGCAGTTTGGTAGTGTGTTAATTTAGACAGGAGGGAAGAAACAGGTCAGATGAAGAGATAACATTTGTCTGTCTTTTGTAGTGGTCACATTGATTAATTGATGAAGTCTTAAACTTACATAGTACCATAGGTTATGATGAATTAATTCCTTATAAAAGAATAGGAGAGCAAAATAAAAAGCAACTCAAGGATGCTTGTCACTAGGAACAGACTTTAATCATATTACTGAACACTGTTCAGTCATCCCCTTGCATAGCCACTGATATAAACGGGTAAGTCGAAAAAGGCCAAATGGGATTGTCTTGGAAGAGCTACTTCCAGTGAAGGTGAGACCAGGGCTGTTGCAGTGAGCACTGTGACTTGTTTCAGATGGGGTGTAGAGCAGCAAAGGGTGTATAGTGAAGGGAATAAAGTCAGGTCAGAGAAGGTTAGCTCTCCTTTAGAGGCTAGCCAAGGCTAGGAGAGAACAGCTTAGCTTTTATAAATGTTGTATGAAGAGTAAACAAGCAGAGAAGGGAACTATCCAAAGTAAAGAATCACATAGCTAGAAAAACAAATGTTTATAAATTTGTTCATGGATATTCTGAGGCTGGAAACTGGAAGAAAGTTCTTCACTTGAAGCTGTAGTTACCTTGATGCTTCAGTTACTGTAGAAAATAAATGTTCTGCGCCAGGGGGCACTTGTGTGCACCAAAACTCTGCCAGTGGCAACTAGGCTAGATGATTTGTCACAATAGTTTAAAATGGGTTAGGAATTTTCTGCCCCACGATGTGTTTGAAATACAATACCACTTAATTTTAGAGTGGAAAAACGAGGAGTTTAAATGTGTTTAAAAGTTGAACCTTTGATTCATACAGTACTGTGAACTGCATGGAAATCCAAATGTGAATAAATAGGTATAAGGAACTGGTTAGCCAACACTCAAGGCATGAAGAAATGGCATGCTACAATTTCATAATGCATGTTACAGCTGTATAAATACGGATGAGGGTTCTGTAAAACCTCTGTGACTTTTTGCACTGTCTTAGATGGGCCTTAGGTGGTGCTGTTGCATTTTTTCATTTGGCAGTGGCTGTTTTTAGTGCTCAATCGTTTTTATTCTGCTTTGCTTTCGAGATCATACGAGGAAACTAAGAATAGTTGGCTACACCAATATTTGTAAAATTTACCAAGGTGGAACACTAAAACATAACCGCTTGTCGGGTGCACTTCATTTCCTAATTTGAAACACTTTAGCACCTTTATATAAGAACTAAGTAATACTGAATTATGCTTATAGCATAAGGCATATCTTGCTCTATGTGTGTTATTTTGTCTAACGGTGTATAAATGTGAGTATAAAATAAATTAAAGACACAAGATCGAGTAAAATCTCTCCAAAATTAAGTTCAACATGTGGGATTGATGCTGTAAGTTCACAAGTCTTTCAACTTTCCATATGGTTAATTAAAAAGAAAAAAAGTGGCTGAATTTTAGAAAATAAATGTGTATGTCACATTGGCAACTTGCAGAGTGCCTTCTCTGTTAAAGGACCTATGCACAAGTTTTACATCTAATTTCCTGCCCTTATCTTCCTTATGCCAGCTCACAGTGTGGTTCATTGGGAAACAGTTTGCTTTTTTTAACTATTTCTTTTTTCACAACATTAAAAAAAATTCCCATGAAGGTTTTTTCCACTACAACTGCCTACCCTTTATGCTCTGCAGCCTGCCAAGCTTGCCAAAACTCAGCAGGTAGCCCACATGGTATGCATGTCTGTGTGAGAACGCTCCCCTGATGTGGACAAGATGTTGGTTGTAAAATGAAGCCAACATCTTGTCCACAAGTGTGCAAAAAAAAATATCCTCAATCTGGACAGACATGTTTTTGTAGGCTGAATGCATTGGCTGTACTAATTCAAAGTCTAAACCTTTTAAAACCAGGAAAAAATAATTATATAGTTACAGTACCAATAATGCTATCAGGAGTAGTAAAGCTGCAGACGTATTTGTTAAGCTGAGACTGTTTGGTTAGACTTTTACTGCCCTGGTATTTACAGTAATTCTTTTGGCATCTGTGACTTCAGGGGTTTTATCGCTCCTATTTTAGTCTCCACAACCTGGGCAAATAATGTAACCCCAAGATTATGGGCTAGCAAAAAACAGTACAAGAATTAAGAGGAGAGATGCTGTGGGCTCAGTCTGCAGTTTGCCCAGAACTTCCTTCAAGATAGATATTTTTGTTTTGTACCTATGCCCTGTTGGGTTGCGTGTGAGGAGCAAGGAAAGAGTAATGTATAGACAGGGAGGGATAGCAGTGACAGATACAGACTCGCTTGCTCCAAACTCAGATATAAATGCATGAGGCGAAGTTGGTTTCATAATGTAAACAAAACAAAAAAACCCCATACAAGGTTATTCCCTGGAACTGTGTAGGCTTCATATTTTCCAAACTAAAATTGTCAAAATGTTCTGATTAGTTTAAAACTTGGAAGGACTAAAGTTAGGTTTTCTCATGGGAGCAAAGCAAAAAATTGGCACAGAACTTTAACTACACTTTGGTGTTTTCACTTATTTCAGGCTGAAATATGGGAAGAACAAAATTTGGTTTAGTTTTCACTTTGGTCTTTTCAGTTTAAGTTTTTGGTTTAGGCTTTTTTAAGCTGTCACAGTTTGAGTACTTATTTAAGTTGAAAGTGTTCTGAATTGCCTAGGTCTGCCTAAAACCGTGGGGTATTTTCCAATCCATGATTTTTTTTTCTCAGAAATTTAAGACACCACACTATTACATTACACTTAAAGGTACACATAGTGATTAAGTACATCCACACTTCAGCTCGAGCAAAACTCCTACTGATCCACACAGCTCACCTGTGGATGATCCCACACTTGGGGGGAAAACCAGGATTCACTCTTTGTTTAAGGGAGGTCTTTCCTCATGACCTGCTAGTATATGGTTATCATAGCTGGTGCTGTTTCTCTCTTCTGCCCTTGCAGTGTGTGTGTTAGGGCTGGGGACACCCAGACTCCGGAGCATCTCCCTCCACAGCGGGAGTGCTCTGCAGAGGAACCTCAGAGCTGCAATTGCTTCCTCTGGATTCTCACTTAAAGCTAGTTGAATATGGGGATACTCGGCATACCTAGACATTTCCAGTAATATAGACTCATGGCACTTACTTCAGGCATTTCATTTGGGTTTGTTTCTTTGGTTTGATTTTTGGGGGTTTTGTTTGTTTGTTTTGATGGATTTTTTTAAAAATTAATGGAAGCTGTTTATTACCTGGCAAAGTACACATTGCCTATTCTTTATTTACTTACATTATTGACTAAAAGCCCTTGAAGGTTTAGGATTTTTAAACACATTTGCCTAGTGTGTGCACACCTTTTTTTTGTAGATATAATGGTCAACAGCTTTGAAGAATGTTTGGCTGTTTTAGACTTGCAGATTAATACCTAGTAAAAGTTTGGGCATGTTCTTCCACACAATGCTTTTCCTATCTAGATGATCAAGGTACAAGGTTGGCAAGTGTCTGGTTTAAATATCTTCTGGTTTTGTATTGACTCATATTATACAGGATCTAAAACTTAAACTTCAGTATAGCTTTCTAATGAAAAGACAAGACTAGGTTTATTTTTTAATTTTTTTTTTAGAAGAAGGTAAAACCTCTTATGTGCACAGGGATTTTCTTACAAGTAGCTCATGCTCTGTTTCAGGGAGGTAATTTTTTTCATTCCTTTAGGAGATCTTTCTTGATGTACTAATATGCATCACTGTCTTGAAAAACGACTGCATGCTAGTGTTCAGCAGGCAAAAAAATTGCAGCGTGTGTAAAATTCCTCCTTGATCGTGCATGACATTGCCCAGTTTACGAGACCTTGCAACTAAAGAGTAATCTATTTTTAAGCATGTAATTATTTTTGGCAGGCAGGTATTTTAAAATACATAACTTAAACTTTTTTCTGTTCTGAGCCTACTTCAGACTGTGTGATATATCCATTCTCATGGTGGAAAGGACTTTTTCATTTTTCTTCATAAATGTCATTTTTGAAGTTTCATTTCAGTCTATTACAGGTGAACAGAGCTCATAATTTATGTGTTACACTGACAGACTACAAATAATAATGTCTCTTAGAACAGCAAGTCAGAAAATCACCTAGCATATTAATTACAATTGTCAAGCAATGACTGATCATAAATTTAACATCAAAGACCCAGACTTCCTAAGAAAGCATCTTAAAAGCTCTGTTAAAAAATTTGCCCTTGAAATTGCATGTTAGATAATAAGTATTAGTGTAATAGTAATGTATTAAGTTTTTTTAAACCATGGAAATGTCTTTTTAAATAACAATTAAGTAGAAAATTTGGGGGAGGGTGTTATTACTTTGTTTTCTCACAGTGTAGGAATTCTACAAATTCTACACCTGCGTGTGAATAATGATATACCATTAAACTTGTTTATTGGATTTGGTTATTGCATATTGCTTTAGAAGCACCTGAAAGGCAGAGAAAGGACAGTGATCTCCATGATGATGTGTAGATGTGTGCAGTGTAGTGTGGCTAAGCCACAGTCTTCTCTGTGTCCCCTGGTGCCTCCACATTCCACCACCTGCAAACTGCATGGTTTTGAGAAGTGGCACGTGTGACCTGCTGGAGGGACAGTGCATGCTCGGTCATCCTACATGTCTGCTTGGCTTCAAAGCCACACAGGGTCAGCTTCCTAAAAAAAAAAATTCGAGTTGGACTTTTTTGTCCTGTGCAAACTTTTGATTGTTTTCCCTCACAGAAGCAGTTCATGGAGGGGGGAATTCAGGCATGATGTGCCTTGACAATTTCTCCTAGGTGTGGTCACACTCCAGTTCCACAGCTGAAAGTTGCATAGGTTTAAACTTTTCCCAACATGCAGCCAAGGTCTGGCTTTAGTGCAAATGGCCAGAAGGTTTTCCCAGGGGTACTGGCTGAGATCGATGGGATTCTGGGTTCAATACCAACCATGAGTGAATTCATATAAGGATTCCAAAGTGACTAGAGGTTTGAAGGACTCCCATGTATATGCCTTTGCATGGGCCTCATTTTCAGAGAACTTTGTAGCTATTGAAAGTCAGCGGGTTAGAGTGAATATTTAGACATTTGTCTGAGGTTACAGTTGTGGTTGAAACAACTATAAACACTATGAAAGAAGATCTGGGTCAAAGTGTGGAGGGGAGTGGGTCACAGGAAAATGAAGACGAGAGGATGGAATGACAGAAGACACAGGAGGAGCTGGTGTTTATTGCAGTAGAATTTGAAGGAAGTGGTTTGTATGTCCTTAGGAAATCCAGCTTCATTAGTTCTGTTCTTTACAGAGCTTTTTAATTTAGGCTAGATGGGTAGTGGACTCACAATTGGGAAATGACATGGTGACAAATAGCTTTTCAGTTTTCGCACAGTTGAAGTGCTTTCCTTTTCTCAAATGTATCTCAGAAATTGCTCCCATGGTGTACGTCCAGCCCAATGTCTGAACTAGTAAATGGGAACAGGCAATGGAAAGACTTAGGCAAAAAAAATAATTTAAGTAATATGTGGAAAGTGTTTGTGATGAGGCAAGTCAGTCTAAAGTTGTCATCACTTTCATTTGGCATAACTCGGTGCTGCTGGAGAAAGGGATGATTGCCTCTCCTTGTTCATGCTGCCTGTTTCGTTTGTGTGCTGACTTTGTGGTTCTGACGTGGTTTTGGTTGGGTTAGCTTTCACTTGGACCAGGTCCATGTTCCAGCTTGCCCACAAGCGCACAAACACTTCTTCTGGGAAGAGACAGTGGTGAGAACAGGCAGGTTGGTGTGGAATGAAAGGTGGAACAATTTGCCTTGCAAGGAGTTGGGCCAGGCAAGGGGATTGCAAAACCATCACCTCCGCAGGGACGGCAGGAGAGTCAGAGGCTGCATCCAGGGAGAGCTGCTAAAGAGGGATAATCAGCGTTAATGTGTTTAAGGACTTCTCAGAACCATTAAAATAGTATGTTGTGACAATGGAAGTATTTATATGTCAGTAGTTACTTATCAATAATTATTCAGTAATAGTGTCAATGATTTCTCACACTTATTATTGATAACATAATGCTGGGTCTTTTTTTTCCTGTCTTCCTCTCTTTTTTCTTCTCTTTTTTTTTTTTTTTCTTTTACCAGATTCTTTTACTGCACTCTTTTAAGTTATAGGACCACTGCATCTGGGGGTACAAGCCTTTATTAAAAAACAATTCCTTGCTGCACACTTAAGCATCTACCATATGTCTGTGAGGGGTGTGTAGGAGCTGGGTGAGAGACACTTGGATTATCTTTATAAGCCTACCAGCACAGCAGAGGCTTCTATTAGTTTTTACTGAGATTGAGCTAGTTTGAAAAAGGTGATGTCCAAGAAAAGTACATATTATCTTCAACTGTTATCTCTTAGCTGGATCCAAAATATACTCAACAATGAGTCTGATTTTTTTGGAAACCATAAACATGTTAAAATTCAGCATTAGCTTTGAAATGCATGCAAGCAGATTTAACTTCATCATATTTGGAATCCCAAACACATCATGGAGAAGTTTTCTGTGTTTTTTAATGTTACTAACCTAAATATAGCTACTGAATTGCAGCAAAATAATTTGGTTAGTGTTAATTATTCTGTGTTTTCACATCCATATGAGGTACCTGGTCATGGATGGTATGGGCATCTGTCTTCCACTCCTGATAACACACAAGTTACTGGTGGGACAACCACTGGATCCTGGATCCTGCCCACACCTGGGGAAGACTTCTTGTAGCCTGATGCTTTTCAAAATAATGGCCCTGTGGTAGTGACACTGCATCTGCAGGGCCTGAGTATGGGACCTGACATTAAAAGCTTCATTCATTTTGGCTGTTCCATTATGAAAATACAGCAGGTCTATGCAATGGGAGGCATTAATAAAATTTTAAATTGCCAGAATTTAACCTTGTGGAAAGACAGTATTACAGTGCTAGAATAGTTTATAGGAGCAGGTAATATTGCAGTTTTCTTTGGGACTGGTAAAGCGAAAAAATGTAAGAACAGCTACGGAACCCTATACCTTGTTTCCAGCTCTTTAGTGACTATTTGCAAGCATTCACTTTGTCTCATTTGCAAAGCAGAATTTCAGTTGTCACAAGGCTGTGGCCGATAATAAAGATGCTGAAGGATAAAAAAACAGTAAAACTAATATAGTGCATAAAAGTAGCTTGTTACGATTTTTTTTCAGATTTATACCTGAAATTGCACAGAAGTTTAGAATTGTTTGAGGGTTGATGTTTTGTTGCAGGGCTTTAGGATGCTCTTGAGAGATTAAAATGGGGAGCACAGAGACAGCCTGAGACTGTGTTCTTACCTTTCCTGTGTTGTTTTCTTATGTGCACTGGGATGAGAGAGTTTACAAGACAAGTTACGTGTTCCCCATGTAAAGCTGTTTCTTATTTTTCTTAAAAGCATTCAGGGAATCTTTAAGGATGAATGGTTTTGGGGGTTTTTAAATGGATTTTGGTTTAGCCAGCCCAGTTACTTAGGCAATGGCGAGGACCCTGCAATGTTTTTGGCCAAGTGGAGGACCACGTGAACAAGCGGAGAAGGAACTTGGGATCTGAAAACGGATACACCATTGCCTAGCTCCAGACGCAATTTATCACATATGAGAATAATCAAGTCCTGAAAGTGCAAAAGCTTAAACTTTGAGAGCCAAATAAAATCTGTTGTAGTGGATCAGGCTAAGATGTACTTAGAGCAGCCTGCGTTAGAATTGGTTTATTTTTCATCAGAGCACGAATTGCAAAGGATTTTCAGCAATAAATTTGGACTTTAGTTTGATAGAAGACATCTTCTGCAACTGTGAAATCGAATAAAATGCATTAATATGCCATAATTCAAGATTTCGGTAAAGGTTAAGAAAAACATGAGTATTCCTAAATAAAATATTATTAATCATGTGTTTATTCCAGTCTTAAAGCATGTTAGCAATTATATTTTCACATGATTATTTAGCAGTTGCAAATATACCGAAAAATATTGGCAGAAGACTGTTCCATAAGTGAAAACAGAGAGCCTTAAACTTAGGAAAGACCTGAAGAAAATCTACTTAACTGTTAAATATATAAATAATCCCATTAATATTGGAAAGATAAATCAAATTATTCTTTTTCGAATCTGACTTTGCAGTAAAATGATGCTGCTAAGCACTGCAGCTACGGTGTTAGTACAATGCAAGTCATGACTTGAAAGCCAGGGAATTTCCTAAAACAGCTTGTTATTTGGGCTGTAAGTTTGTTGTCATTGAAGGCAGTGGGTTTTTTAGTGTAGACTTTTTCTTCTTTGCTTTTACAGGCAGTGGGTTTCTTGATAAGAACTGCTCTACTGAGGAGCCAGAGGAAACCTATTTTATGAGCACAATACAAAAAGGCACTGGTGTATATGTCAGGCTAGCAAGTACACCCAAAAACTCAGCTGAAAGAGTTATTTATGAAAAAAAAAACAAAACAGAGGGCAAGTTATCCCTGAGTTTGGTTAGGATTGCTTATTTTAACTTGATGTTGCCTTCCCTTGTTGTGTTTCTGCAGCACAGTTAGAGAACATTCCTTACTTGAGTTTGACAAGTAGAGAAGAGAGATTTGGATGCATTCTTGTATTGCAATCTCACCTGCAAGTAAATAAAATAGAAACTAGTTTTGTTTGAGATATCAGGGGAGGTTTCCTCCAGTGAACATAAAATTAGTTGCCTTTCTCTGTACTGACATCTCTCACACTGCAAGGGGTGTGCCCCTGTTTCACTGGTATATGTGAGAAGAAACTCAGAATTTCCCAGATTCAGCTTGACCTTTATAAAAAAATTTCCAATTAGTCCTTCCCGCTGCACTCATCAGAGTTCTGCATGTCCTGGTTTTAATTTTTTTTATTATTTTTTTAAAGAATACAGTGAGATTGTATCTTACAGACCCAGAAGTGATGATTATCCCAACAGAGAAACCAGTTGTGGGCTGTTTCATCCGTTCCTGGACAATGATGACAGAGGAGTGGGAAAAGTACGTTCTGATTCAGCTGTTTATACCCACATGTAGTTACTAGTTTCTAAGTGATGTTCATTTCCTTGACTAAGAATTGCAAAACTGAGAACAACATGGTGAAATAGGCAGAATATTTGAAAGCATTTTATTTCAAAGTGGAAATAAATAGGACATATAGAGAGCTAAAACTTTATGGTATTTTGAGCTGTTTGTATTGATTTTCCTCAAGTTTTCAATGGAAAGAAAAAGAAATGTAGAACAAAACCACCACAGAAGCAACTATTCTTCATGTTTCTTAAAAGGCTAGGTTTTGCACGTAGGAACTTCTCCATTGCTTTAATTATTAATTTTAGTTTTTACAGTGACAGCAGAGTCTTTTAATGACAATGAAGAATCACCATATGAAGACAGCTGTGTATTGATATTATACCCCTTTTATGGTCTCCAATTTAGCAAACTGGAACGAAAATTCTTGCTGTATGTCTTCCATGTTAAGGGAATATCTCTGAAATTTGCCTGAAGCACAGACATGTGTACAGTTATATAAGTACTTTATCCAAAGTATCTGATAGCAGGAAGCTAGTTTTTACTTGTGGTCTCATGGGACAAGCTGTGTTCCAGCCACCAGTACCTTCAGAGGCCAACTCCGTAGATTCTTAGGAGTGGTGACACATGTTGCTTGTCATCTGTATACTTTCCCTGAAAAGTTATTGTTGAATTTCAGGTTTCCCCATCCTACCTTACCTCTGCTGTACAATTTCCCTGGCAGATTGACTCAAAAATCTGTAAAAAAAAAAAAAAAAGAAAAAAAAAAAAAGGGGGGGGATGTGGAGTGGACTGCTAATGTAGAGAAACATGATGTGAAAGATTGCTAGTCTGCTTAGTGGTATCTTGTTGATAAGTATCTGGTAGTTCATACTGAGAAGGTGTTCACAGAAAAGAGGGATTAGTCTGACAATGGAAGGCTGAACTGCCTCCCTCTTTAATCAGTGGAGGAGAGAGGTGCTTCTCAAGGAGATAGTTAGGACTAGCCAAATTAGTCCCTTCTCTCTACATCAAGGGCAGTATCAGTGGAGGAAACCAGCAAGATTAAGTGAGTGAAGTACAGTGGGCTGGAGAGGTGGATGAGGAGGTTTATGTGTGTTGCATGGAGATGACTTTGTGGAGACTTGGAAAGGTTAACTTGATCTCAGTAGCTAATTTGGGAAGGCAGTTCTTCCCAAACATGCAGATGTTCTTTCTTGCTCATCTCGTGGAGTATCAGCCTTCTCAAATGGCTGATGAGAGATAATCACAATTAAAAGCTGTGAACAGGCCCCTGATAAATTACATCTGTGTCAAGGTTTACAAAGTTCTTGATGTTACAGAATGGATCTTTACGGTTACCTAGGCATAACACAGGCAAGGAAGTGCCCTCACCCACATCTGCAGAGGAATTGTACTCTTGCAGCAGAAGTGAATACAGAGTGAGAACTCTAACAAGGGAGAACTCTCTGACTTGTGATTTGATGCAATGAGTTTATTCTAGAAAAACATCCAATACTGGTTTGAATCCAAATTAAATACTTAATTTCACTTGGTAAATATTCCTTCAACTAGGTGTTGGGTTTTTTAATTTGAAGCCAGAATGTTTCCAATTCCCATCCGTTAGATAATGTTATCCCTCTTTATTTCAATTTAAGGGCCTTTATGTATGTTTATAGTCCACAGTGAATGATCATTAATTTCCTCTTTGAAAAGTTAAGAGCTTTTGTGGCTGTTGTGGTGTTTGTGTGCTCTGGAGAAGACTCCTTTTTTTTAATGGGTAAAAATTATGAAGAGTTATTTTCCAATTTCTAATTTGCTGTGATAGCCAAAGGCTTAAGAAGACAAGTCAACCACTGCATTAACTCTTGGAAAGAAAATGAACAGAGCATGTCTCTCTGGTTTAGCACTAGATTCTGGCAGAGAGGCAGCATTCTCAGTAGTGAACCAGTTATTACGGATAATAATGTTTGAGCTTGCATAGATTGTTTTTCTAGAGTGTTCCCAGCATTAGCTGGGAACTATCATTAGCATGATAGTCATTAATCCATTTGTAAACTGAGTCTTGAGCTTTATGTTCTGATCTTTATTTTTTATTTGCTTACTTGAATGGATTTTTAATGTGATAACAGCCAGATTGTTTTTGATAGCCTGATGTCATGGCTGATTGAAGTGTTCTGTTTCTTCCATTAGCTCTTGCCTGCTCATCACTGCCAATATTACTGTGAGTAGCTTCCCTCCTCCACTCTTACATGAGTTGTGTGGGTTGGGGGACAGGAGGGTTGGTGTTCAGGGGGTTTGACTCTTTTCTCACAGAGTTAGCTTTAAATTTTATGTTTTCCATGTTCATGTTTCTGCCATTAAATTGTGAGACTGGTGTGGCTTTCCTTGCTGTGCTGAAAACACTCAAACTTTATTTTCTCTTAATCCCTATCACCTGTCCTCTCCCATGTTCTAAATGAGGAAGGCATTGGAGTTGTTGAAATTACACTCTGGTGCATAAGAATTTGTAGCAATAGCCTGTGAGTCTGGGGAAGCAGTCTGGAGATGTGCTGGGAGTGCAGCCCCAGTGCAGCCCCGCATGCTGTGCCAGCTCTTAGGCAGCTGCCATTCCCTTGGCAGTCTGATATGCTGGGGCACACAGTGTACCAAAACGTTCTTCAGGTGTGCAGTTTCAGGTCAGAGATGCTCCCATCCAGCTGGGGAGGTACTGGGAGAGTCAAGGGATCATGATCTAGAGAGTTTTCTCACTGAGCTCATGGGTGCACACATACATGTAGCTTTTAACAAGAGATTAAGGCAATGCCTTACTAATCCTGATAATTAAGGGACAGGTATAAGGGGCTAGCTCTTTGGAATCAGAATGTCATTTTATCTATTTCTTAACTGAGCTTTCCTTGTAGTAGCTGATTTTTAACTAACCCTTCTTGTCTGTTACCATGAGACTTTCTCCTTAAGGACCTTAACTCCTCCTAACTTCTCTATCCTGCCCAGTCTGCACATTCTGATCCGTCTTTGCAGCTTTTTGTCCTGTCAGGTTGCCATGGGCTGTTTGGAGTTGCTGCTGACAAGAATGTTAACACCTTCAGTATCGAGCCCTTTTGTGGCAGCACTCCCATCTTATTGCACTCCCCTTGGCTGCAACTCAAGAGCCGGGGTGACCCCGATGGTTTCATTTCACTGCATTGCAGGATTCGGGCAGTGCTGAAGCTCTCTGGCATTGGTATTTGATTTTGCAAGTTGCTGAGCACCTTGTGCAAGTGTTTTCAATTACTCCAGTGTCAGTGGGAGATGAGGATAAAAATGGTGCTGAGCAGCTCCAGCAAGTGGCTGCTGTGTCACCCCTGCAAACAGATCAGTCTGTATCCCTGTGAAGTTTATTACCTAAGGGGGAAGGAAGAAGGTAACTTGGGGATTGAGGGATGGTTAACTTTTGGAACTAAATGTCACAGTTTTTTTACTGCAGATACACATTTCTCAGTGGTGGTTTTTTTTTTTTTCATTTTTGGGGTTTTTTAATTTTTTTGAGCTTTACAATAATTTGCAGCAAAAGCAAATAAAAAATATTGCATCTATTTAGTCTTTTGACACCACTAGGATAAGGAATGCTTCAGCTCAGGAGTATGTTCAGCAATATCTATCCTAATTTGTGATAAATCTGAAAATCTTAGGGTTGCCAGAGTCAATTGTTTGACAGCTTTGTAATAAGTAAGCTTTTGAAAAATTACTGGATCTGTTTGTTTTTAGGGGACAAATAGAGCTTTCAGACAAATACCAAAATTACTGTGGGGTTTTTTTAATTTAATAACTTTTTTCCATATTTGCCATTAGAATTAATATTTTTTATTAAATTCAAATTTTGCCTTTTAAAATTCAGGCCTTTATGAGCCTCTCATTTTAATAAAGGTATGGAGCCTGCATATAGGATTTTTTTGCTCTTTCCTCTGAATTAATGCAGCACAATAGACATGAGCTACTCAGGGGGTGGAGAGGAGTTTAAGTATTTCAGTTGATTATATGTGAGAGTTTACATGCAATTCACATAGGAAAATGCTGTAGAATGGCTATTTAAGAATTCTTCCCTTCAAGACAAAGCAGTCTGCAGCTAGGGGCAAGCTTGCCTGTGCATCCAAAAAATCCTAGTAGCCTTAAAAGTTATTGAGTAAAATTGTTTAGTTTATTATAAAGAATTTATAGTTCAAGTAAAAATTGGCTTCCATTAATGAAAAAATATTTTATAAAATTATTTTGGATAGGAAAAGGACACAAGCATTGAAGGAAAAAGATAAAGGGGATGCAGATCATCACACAACTTTTGCATTTGCAGGTGTTAAAAAAAGAATTATTCTTCTTCTTCCTTTGAAAAGTTTCTTTTTCCCTTCCACTGTGAAAGACTGGTTAGAACTGTCTTTCAGGATTTCTAGGAAGTCAGCTCCAGGAAAAATTCTGTAGTATTTTTTTCATTGTATTTCATAATTTCTATATAAAATAGGTTTTGGAAATCCATTCTGAACCATGATCTGAGGTCTACCTTGATCCCATTAATAAAACAGCCTTTAAAATTTGTTTGGTTGATAAATAGAGAAATGAAGGAAAAAAAAAATATTTTAAGGAGCTGGCCTTAGAAACAGCTTTTGAAACATTTTTGAGGATTAAATTATTTGAAGATTAAAAACTCTAGTTTAAAGATTTACAAGAAGCAAAGTGTTTTGTGTCAGTGCATTATACTGAAAGTCTTTAAGCTTTTTGCCACAAATGTTGACTGATGGATGAAAAGTGTTAAGGGTAGCCATTATTGACTTACATTAACAGCAGTCCATAGGTTGTTTTCCAGGTCTGTAGATTTTTAAATTACTCCTCTGATGCTTGACATAGGTTTTGGGGAAAATAGAAAAGGACATGTATCTCTTTAGTCTTGGTATTTGGCTGGTAGTTTGCATGGTAGAAATATGCCAAAGCAGATTTGGAAGGTGAACAGAGCAGAAAGGAGTGGGAAGGTTTTAATAGCTTTTTAGCCCCTGTGAGCAAAATTCAATCTGGAAATCAATTTGCCAAAGATTTTTTGAAGTCCTCATCTCCAAAGAGCGTACTATGTTAATATGTAAAGGAAAGTTGGTAGAGTTTTTGTGACCAGCAAGCAACAGAAAGTTATTTAATTGTCTGCTTTTTAGCTCTCTCTTTCTACATGGTGTTGCTGATGTGAGAGAACTGCCCCTTGCCAAGGGGCTGCTTGGCCCAAATCAGGGTTTTAGGTGAGACGAACAGCTGAGAAATGCCCTCATACAGGTTCATGTCTGATGCTTGGGGCAGAAATGGGAAAAAACCTTGGCCATGTGCCTTTCATCCCAGACAGTAAGTGGTTCTCTAGCATGGCACTTTTGCAGATCAGAGTCAACACTCACTATTTTCCTAGGCCATAATGCAGCAAATTTTACCCTCTGGCTTCTAATGAACTGCTGTTTAATATAATTTTGTAGACCATCACAGAACCGCTAAGCATACACTCATGGGAACCACTGTGCTGAGAGGGATGGAGGTTTCAAGTCCCTGTAGTTAGTCTGACCAGCTATTAAATGTGGCTAATATTTGCACTGAGGTTGTTGGTGTGGTTTAGGATCTACATAGGATGAGCAGAAATTTGCATTTAAAGCATTTTCTTAGACTAGGTTTTTTCAGGTTGTTCAAATAAAACTGAAATTTGGATATGTGTTGCAAGATACTGGGGCATAGTGGCTTAGGTACTGACTGAAGAATGGGGATAGTGGTAGTGGTGTTCTGAGGTTGTTGCTAAAATTTATCTGCCAAGTTCCCCCTGTTTGGCAATATTATTAGAATCAGAAAGGGATGAAGGTCAATGTTTTGCATGGGCATTGTGCCTCATTATTGACAACCTCAGAAATTCAAAATTCATGTCAGACACTACCAAATTTGATTATGGTTATTTTAAATCTTAATTAATAGCTACATTTCTCTTTTCTTACTTTCTGGGTTTTGAGTTTTGAAGATGTTCTCAAGGTGTATTTGCAAACTTCCCTAGAGTTTAAACAATGTTTCAAAACCTGAAAATTACAGGATGGGTTAGAACATTTTCTGTCTGTCTAAGTGCTGTGGTCCTCTACTCAAAACAGATTCTTTCATCAAGGCTTACCTTAGAGAACCATCAGCAATTGCACAAATTGCTAATTCTATTGTGTGTGCTGAATCCTGTTAGGTATGTGCTGCCTACATAACAGCTCCCCAAAAGTCATATTATCTTGGCCATACTTTTTTTGAAACTTCATTATTTAATTATTTTGGCCCTCAAAAGAACTGCTTTCACTTGGCAGTTAAAATGAAAAAGAATACACATATATATTTAATATACAAACATGTATTTAATTCATATGTATGCATGTAATAGATATATGTATATCCATAAATCTTTGTGTGTGTGTATATATAGATAGATATAGATGAACACATGTACAGACAGTAATACAGTGCTACTTAAATTCAGGACATGGACTCCTAATCAGGGCAGAAGACCTAAGCGGGAGAGGTATGAAACAGAGAAGGCTGAGATCAGAAGGAGTCACAGTCAAAAGGAGTGGTGGAATGGCATTGCTAATGCAGAGAATATGCCTGTCTCTTGGGTGTAACAAAGTTGTTGGAGAACAAGGCAGAAATGCTGCTGTGGATTGGTAATGCATGTGAACGTGATTGGAGTGTAAAGAACAAAAGTGTAAAAGGTAGAGGTCAGATTTTTTCCAGAGTGGTAAGTGGAAATCATGATGGTAAATTACTAAAAGAGCTGTGGAGATTCATTAGAGAAAGTTCTCAATTTAATTATTTTTCCTTTACCTGTTCATACAGGATCAAAAACTGAAGAAATATCAAGGAGGTAGATAAATTACAGGGTTTGGCACACAAACCAACTTAAAACTAGTGCAGAGTACAGCAGTCCCTGGATACTAGCTGGAGTTCAGCCTGAGATAGGTATTGTTTTATACAGCACCACGTGCTGTGCCGTGTGTTTCTGTAGTTTATACACTGACATTGTAGGAAGATGCATTTTGTGTTGTTGAAAATAAAAGTGAATGATGATGCTTTTGGATTCCTCTGGAGGGTGTGAGAGGACAGGTGGTTTCCTGTTCCCTTCATGCCAGATGCTGCTGGTGGTGTTTCTTTGAAGGTGTGGAGGGTTTAGGACAAGAGGCAATGGGCATGAACTGATGTAGAGGAAATGCCACCTGAATATGAGGAAAAACTTCTTTACTGTGTGAGTGACTGAGCACTTGAACAGATTGGCCAGGGAGGTTGCCAGGTTGCAGAGTCTCCCTCACTGGAGATATCCAAGAGCTGTCTGGACGGCATCCTGTGCTGTGTGCTGTAGGATGACCCTGCTTAAGCAGGGAGATTGGACCAGATGATCCCTTCCAACCTCATCCATTCTATGATTCTGGTTCTGTGAAGTAGGGGAAGACTTTAGGTTTTGTTCCTCATTACTGTCACTGACAGAGAGTTCCACGTTTGTGGAGTTTCATGAGGCCAAATTGCAATCTGAAACATCCTGGGTGTGGCCAAATCTGTGGTATTTTTTGTGGATGCAAGCTGAGGAGACCTATCTTGTCCACTGAGTTCCCTTTGCTTGTGTCATTTGACATCATAAACTCACACTCTGAAGAAATGAGATCTTCAGGGCACCCCAAATTCACAGATGCTGTTGGCGCAGGTTTTCCGCCATCCTGTGATGAGTACTTTCCCACCTTACCTTGGCCTACCTTTCTGAGCCTTTCTGGAAGAGGCCACACTTCATTAAGGGGCGAGTATGTAGGGTTTGGGGTGGTGGGGTGGGACAGGGTAGCTGTGATGGGATGGACAGTGATGCAGGGGGCAGCAGGATGGGACCAGGGATGCAAGGTCATGGGGATGGACAGTGATGCAGGGCAGCAGGATGGGACCAGGGATGCGAGGTGATGCAGGGCAGCGGGATGGGATCAGGAATGCAAGGTGATGGGGATGGACAGTGATGCAGAGCAGCGGGATGGGACCAGGGATGCGAGGTGATGCAGGGCAGTGGGATGGGATCAGGGATGCGAGGTGATGGGGATAGACAGTGATGCAGGGCAGCGGGATGGGATCAGGGATGCGAGGTGATGGGGATGGACAGTGATGCAGAGCAGCGGGATGGGACCAGGGATGCGAGGTGATGCAGGGCAGCGGGATGGGATGAGGGATGCGAGGTGATGGGGATAGACAGTGATGCAGGGCAGCGGGATGGGACCAGGGATGCGAGGTGATGGGGATGGACAGTGATGCAGGGCAGCGGGATGGGATGAGGGATGCGAGGTGATGCAGGGCAGCGGGATGGGATCAGGGATGCGAGGTGATGGGGATGGACAGTGATGCAGAGCAGCGGGATGGGACCAGGGATGCGAGGTGATGCAGGGCAGTGGGATGGGATGAGGGATGCGGGGTGGTGCGGGCGCTGCCTGCAGAGGGCTCTGTGACACCGCGTTTGCCCCGGCCAAGTGCCGGGGCCGGGGGTGGGGGGGAAGGGAGTGCTGGGGTAACGCTTCCAACAGTCTGGTCTTAGTCTGGTAAACAGACTAGGAATTGTGGGCTAAGTCCTTTTCCTCAGGCTTTGCACCAAGGCTGAGATCAGATGACTCAGTCCGGACTCATTATTTTAATAGCCTACAGCTAGTTCACATAGCAGCGGGAGTCCACAAAAAAGGCATTTAATTGTTGAAACTCAAACTGGTACATTGTAACTGCAGATTATAGTATTCAGATTTAAGTGATTCAAGTAATTTATAAAGCTTTGCACAAGCAAACTGAAAGTTAAAATACTGATATTGTAATAAAAAGTAAATAAAACATACTTTTGTATGTTAAGACCCAATTACAGAGCGTGATTTAATTTAACAAACTTAAAACAGGCAGGTGATATTTGCCAACATTACTGCAGCTGTGTTTTACATTAGGAAATTAATTAAAATAGTAATTTATACTTTTTTCCACTTGCAAGTCTTGGGCCTTTCTGTATTACACCATCTATTTTCATTCATTGTGTTAGGGTGCGTCTGTAACCTCACTTAGGCTGCATCACAACTTTGGGTTTGTTTTTTTTTTTTTCTTACCTAATGAAAAACCGGCTTTCTGCAATAACGCCAGCGAGGCAGATCAAACAGGGCTGAAGGAACTTCCCTGCTGTCTGCCTGAGAAGCAATGCATTGTTAGTTATTCAGATGTCAGTCCTTTCCTTCTGCATCCTAGCAGGGTTTTGCTGGTTTCATCAGATCACTCAAGCTGGAGGTGGGAGGGTGGCTGCTAGTGAGGGATGCAAGGGAATGGTTTCCTGTAGACTCAACAAAACTGGGGGATTTGCTGCACTCCCATACGTGCCTGGGTCTGGTGCAATAGCACGCTGCGAGTCTAACAGGGACAAAATTTCAAAATGCAAATCAGTGTTCTGCTTTTATACAGCAGCTGAATAAATGGGACCTCAGGAACTATTCTTAGTTCTTAGGTACTTCCCCTCTCCAAACTGCAAAAACAGTGATGATTACATAATGAACTGTTGACTTCATCAGTCAAATCAGCTTAAAGTGTAGAAAAGTACATTTTTTTAAAATAGCACATAATTACCAAAATGAGAGTTCATTATTCCGTTTCTGTGAAAGAGCAAACACACATGTGATGGTTATCTTCTTCCTTCTCCACTTTTCCTTGTCTATCTTCACCAGAACTTTGTTACCTTCAAGGAGGAATCTTTCATGTTGGCTGTTTTATAGACATGTAGCTCATTGCAGCGTAGTCTGAAGAACTGGGAATGTTCAGTTCACCATTTTAGTGGGGCTGAATTGTTTGTAAGTTGCTATCGTCCTTTCAAACAACTCACGATGCCTGAAAACTTGGTTTATTAAGACCAGACATTTCACATTCCTAATGTTAAGATTGCTGCAATTTTCCATTATAAGCTTTACCCCACCCAGTCCTCTGAATACAGATTTATAAATCAGTTTCAAAAATGCTTCTCCATCTAAATCTGCACTTACATTTTATGCTTGGAAGAACATCTTTGAGCTGAATGCTCTTTCTGAACTGGAGAATCATCTTCTGTATCAGTGTTTTCACAAATGGATTCAGTTTCTTTAAAAATCAAACTGTGAATGCATTGTGATTTTGATGTCTCTGTTTTTGAAAGAAAAAACTGCATCCATAGGTTTTAGGGATTAATTTATTATGCATCTTATTAACAGTAACTTTTTGCCATATTTATGTTGAATGGGTATTCTGAATTGCTTACTGCCTGTTGGAGCCAGTGCAGACGTTGTGTATGTAATACATTTCTGAAAGTCTGAAAAATGTGTTGGTTAATGTGTTTGATTAATACTGTGTAAAATACTGAAGATTGTTTTATTTATGCAGATTGATATTAGACATCGTTAGAGTTAATAAGCAATGCTTTGTGGTAATACCTATTTTTAAATTCTTGCATGATAAATCTGGGTGTTGACCTGAATTCTCAGGAGAACTCAACAGAATGACACAAGAATAGCCAGACATAAATGGAACATTATAAGAATAAAATATCTGACATTTCAACTCCCTGCTTCTTAAAGCTACAAGTCCTTGAGGCATCAGTAAAATGAAACCGAGTCCGACAGTAAAAGTGTGTGTCATGCGTACACAGATCTACTTCCCTGTAGGGCTCACTGAAAGAAATTGTTTTTACATAAATAGTTAAAATAAGCTCTTCAAGAAGGAAAGAGGGTGGACCAGTAATGGAAAAAAATATGGTATTTTGGGTTAAGCACATCTGAACATAACACATGCTACTGGAACTAGGCAATTGTACTGTACTGGAGCCTGTGCAGAGAACCAGAGCAGGGCTTGTACACTACTTAGTCCCACATAAGAACTATTTTGAGATTCAAATTTAGGACATAGAGACCCTTTATTTTTTATTCTATGAGCAGCTTAATTCCACTTTCTCCAAAGACATTAGTAATTTATTAAAGTTTATAATTTCTACAAATAAGAAGGCACACTCAGTGTATTACCCCTGCACTTTCTCTAAAATAAAAGTTAAATTTTTACTCTGCTTTCAAGAATTTTGTATTTTATTCATGTGAAAGCTTAGAGTAGTGTGGTAAGTAATAAAATGTGAAATAACAGTATTTAAAATATTTAAATTTAATAAGTGATAGATTAAGTTAGAGTATTGATGAAAAGATGCTATCAGTATTCTTTCCTCTGAGATTGTCCTTAGTCATACTAAGAAAAATAATTTGGGGGTTTTGTTTCTGTGATGCAAATTTAAAAACTGTCAGGGTGCATTTTTTAAATTATGTGGTTTAAGAAATACTTTAAATGAAGAAGTTGCTTTTCATGTCACATTATTTATGTCTGCTAGGATTCTCATTTTGGTCTCTGTAACATTTTATGGCTGTGTGACATTACACTATTCCTGTATGTTAACAAGGGTATGAACTGAAATGTAAGGATTCATGACGTTATATTCAACAATTAATTAGGCAAAAATGCATAAAGTATCTGTTGTTAGCAGCAGACGAGGGCTGGTTGGTTCGTTAGTGGCTGCAAGCAAAGCCAAGGCTGATATATGTCCCAATAAGCCACTTAGTGAGTGCAGAGAGGAGATTTCTGAATTAAGAACCACTACATTATGCTAAAGGCAGGAGTTTGCTGCAGCATCTTCAAAATCTGCCCCAACTGCAAGAAATTCTGCAAGTGTTTTACACCATCCAAATGCTACTTTTTTACCAATGGTAAAACTCTGTAATGAGCTTGATAAGAAATAAGTTGATGGCAGAACACAGCATAATGAACATTTCCATCAGATGTGAGGGTTATCGTGACTTTTTAAACTTTCTGCATTTAGAGAAGAGGTGAAAATATCACACCAATCTATATCAAGTGGTTGCTGCTTTCCTGCTAATTACCTCCTTCAGGTATCTCTTTTGCTCAACTATTGCCTCTCACTCCATGGAAATTACAGAATTTTGAAGATGCAGCTAAGTTGTAGCTCCTTTCTGAAACTTACTCATTTAATTCAAGATAGGATGGAAAAAAACAGGGAGGGTGTGGGAAGGGAAAGGAAGAGAGCTAGCAGTATATTTCTAATGTTTTGGAAATTACTGTTGCTCTCTTGAATTTTGGTGAGCTCTATTTTTTTCCTTTTAAACACTGAAATGTCTGTTTTTTTATTTTAAGAACATCAGAAAAGACAGTGTGGGCTTCTCCTTGAGTCCCCGTCATCAGTCAAGGGAATAAGTAATGAATTTTTATTATGAATGAAATGTCTAAAATAAGACTGCATATCCCATGATTATGTTACTGTTCCAATGTTATCTATCCAGTGTGCATTTTTTTCTGACAATTTAAAAAGAATATAAAATAAAATACAGCCCTCAATTTTTCACTTTCTGTATTATCTAAATTCAAGAAAGAAAAGGCAAAAGTACTATGTAATCTAAAAAATAAAACCAAAAAAATAATTCCTACACTTGAATTTAAAGTAAACAGCTATTTTTGTGATAGGCTGAATATACAACACTGATTCATGTTTGGTTGGTGTTAATTTTAAATTAAATATTATTTTGGTGCTTCTTGAAAATAAGATATAGGAAAATAAATGTAAGCAGAATGAAAGAGAAGAAAAAAAAACAATATAGGAAAATAAATGTAAGCAGAATAAAAGAGAAGAAAAAGAAAACAAAATAAAGAAAAAACCAAAAATATGAAAAAGAACTCCTTTCCAAAGAGAAAATATTAAAATCCATATATTTAATATCATAAGCATTCAATATGTGACATATAATATAGTAAATAATTATAAAATGGAAAGCTAGGGCTTATGTTTAGTGTTTGGTATTTCTGTTAACTGAAGTATGAAGTGTAATTCACACTGATGCTTTTGTGTATTCCCAAAATCAAGAGAGATACTAAATTTCTTTCTATTGCTTTTAGCACTGCCTTGTATTGATTAACAGTGAGAAAACACATGCTTTAGACAATTATAAGATTTGGGATGGTTTCTCTGTATTCTCTTTGAGTGGTAATAGATTATTTGGCATATCACTGTCCATCATCTCCACTTACACATTTAGATATGAAATTACTCAATCTTCTGAATCAATTTTCCACACTAGAAGCACAAAATGCCTCCTTGATGAATATTTTATTGTGCCTTATTGTATTTTTTAAGAATGTGTGAAGAGCAGACAACTAAAGTAAACCCACTGAACTTTTGCTCGTATTTAGCAGATTTTCTAAGGTTTCAGATTTGAACCTACTGACAGCAATGAGTGTGATTGAATGTTGTGTTTGAGTCTTTCAGTGTAGAGGCAGAAATGCAATTTAATTTTTTTAAGGTATATATGCAACCTAATAATCTCTACTACATTGGCTTAAGATGCAAATATTGAGAAAAATATGTATTACTCTGTAGCTGATTTCATGGCAGTAACAGTTTTACATCTTGAGAGAACTGGCTGAATAATGGAAATGAAAGAATTGTACTAGTGATGAATTATCCCTAAGGCTAATAATAAAAAGAAATCTGATTCTGTCCTATCTGTCTAAGATGCTCATCAGTTTGTTATAAATATTCCATATTTAGGACATAGGAAAAGTTTTCAGTAGATGAGTCTGAATACAACTGGCACTGGGAATGAACACTGAATTCCCTTCTAAGACCTGATCTCAGTGAATGAGCACACTGAAGTCCTACACAGATGTGAGATGTTTCTGCCATAAATACTGGGCTGGAAGAGTTCTTTCCAGAAACTCAGAAATGCCCTTTAATGACCTGTTTGATCTGGTTAGTGCCTGTTGTGAAATCCAATACAGGTTTGAGAGAATAGTTGGGAAGGGATTATTATTTTGGGCTGTTTTTTCCCCATTTATTACCTTTTTTGTGAAATCAGAAAAAAAAAAGCAAGACCATCCAAAGGGGATTTTGTGTGAATCATGTACTTTAGCACTATGCAAATAGTCTGTAATCTAAATAGTGTGAAGGCATGTGGGGGATTATGCATGGGTTTAATGGGGATTTTTCACACTGATGTTTCTTTTAGGGTTTTTCTAAATCTATAATGAAAGATCTCTAAAGAAAAAAAGCTTCTTGTTAGCTTCTGTGAAGCAGAAAGTCTATAAAGAGCTATGGAATACTTCTGTTTCCCCACACTACAAAGAGTGATATGTGAAAGTACTCAAGGGTGTTCTTCAAATTATTTGAGTTAGTGGATGGTCTAAAACATGCTCATATATTTCTTTCCTCATGATCACATAAAAAGTGTGGCAAGACATCACTGGGATATTGATTGTCTTTGTTTTGGCTCAGTGTTGTTCAGGTTCAACTGAGAAAAACCTTTCATCCTTTCCAGGACACAAGAGAGCCAAAGTCTATGAACTTGTCTGTGAACAAATACTGCTGAACTCCCACCATTTAGATTTCACCAGATTTTTCCTTAAGCCAATAGAAGTTCAACTTGGCAATTGTCTCTTCTTTCTGGCATTGGTTAAGTCAAACCACATTGCTGCCTTTACAAGACAAGAGAAAGTAAAATGTTTGGAGGACAGCTCCTGATTTGAGGAGTCCACAGAGTCCTGTCTTACTGAAATACGGTCATCCCTTGAGAAGTGGATTTTCCTAATCCCTCTTTAAAGTAGAGATCTCCTGAGGTTTTAAGATACCGTCTAACAAGAAGTACTTTCCATCCTAGCCTTTTTTTTTTCCTAAACACTGCTAATGTGATGAGGAAGACTGAAAGCTAAAATTACCACCCCAACCTCATTATTTCTCTTGGTACAGCATGGAAAAAGAATAGCATAAACATCTTGAGTGGGAAAAGATTGAGGGGAGAAAACAGATACCACAAGGACCTTGGTCTGGTGGGTGTAAAGAATAGCGAGAGAATTAATGTGTGGCTTTCATGTATGTGTGTAATTTAGTAGGTAGCAAGCTAGTGTGTGCCCCATCTGTCAAGTAAATCTAACCACTTTTTATCTAAATATAATACTACCACAAGGCAGCACAAATCTGTAATAGAACACCATGGATTTTTTTTCTCCTCTTTCCAGTCAATCTTGAAGTTGAGCAGGTGTCAGGCTAAGGAGCATTCTGCTGAAATACATGTGATGGAAGCTCAGCATGTTCTCATGCTCTGGGTAAAGGTGACGGGTTTTACCAGGGCAGGTTAGCCAAATTAGGCAAACATGAATATTACTTGAATGCTACTATTAACGTTTTTCCATAATTATCTAGTAATGAGAAAAGGTCAGAACTAATTCTTCTCTGTTGTCTTTCCCATTGTGGGCTACTAGCTGACAGTGCTATGGCACAGGACAGGGTACATTTGTTACGAGCAAGTAGAGCTATACATTTTTTTTAAGCTTGTGTGCAGCTGGACAGTGTTGAGGAGCAATCCTGGGCTTCAGTCTCTGTGTGGTTATGCAAACACAGAATAATTGTTTGTTATGCAAACTCAAAATCATCCCCCTCCCTTCTCTTCCCTGTGCACGCAGTAACTGGAGAACAGTACACTTGTGATTGTGACCTGTCTTCTGTTGGTGTATGTTTTAGAGACTAGGAATGTAGCAAATTCATATTCAGATGCAACCAGGTAGCTGTGATGCTCCTTCTTCACTGTCAGTGTGAATGTCTGTGGACATGGAAACAGGGCTGGCCCAAGCAGCTGACTTCCTGCATCAGCAAGATTTAGCAGTGAGGAAGAGGAGGTAAAGGGTACTTCATACTCTCATGCCAACTATTGGGAATATGCGTTCTGAAGAGAAACCTGGGTTCTCTTTTTTCCTTTTCAGTTTATCTGCAGCTCATCTTTATAACCCTTACCCTCGGTGTATGGGTGTATGAGTCCAGAGCTCTTAAACTGCCTTAGCATTGTGTGTAGCATAGGTTTTATGATAAACTAACTCTGACATCAACATGTGAGTCACGCACGGGCATGATCGTGAGGCAGTGCACGCTAACACCATAAGGAAATCTCTTAAGATTATGTTCTGGTCATTCTTGACTCCAGAACTTTTGGGGGTGACAAGTCTTAGAAACACTGGAAAAGGTTTTTTGGAAATTGTGTGGGTTTTTTTAATTTGAGCATAGCCTCAGCTTTTTGTGTTGGTAACAGGAGCTAATGCTGTTTGTATTGTATTGCCACCTATACGAAAGGTTGTGCAACACTTTCCATTATACGACTGTTTCAGTTGCTTATGTTGCCAACATTCATCTGTTTGGGCTGAAATTTTCCATGCTGGGTGTCTCCTTCAGGCTGAATTTCTTGGGAAAGTTTCAGTAAAAATATTTAAACCATTCCAGGGAATGAGAAGAGGGGAGAAAACTATATTTTGCTCATGTTTATTAAAGTTGCTGCAAGCACTTGATTCAGAAATCACTGCACCTACATTTTTGGAGCAGGGACTTGAATAATTAGGAAGGTTGAAAGGGTGAGGAAAGAAAAAAGGGGTGTAGAAGAGATTTCTTTAGAAAGAGTTTGCTCCTGCCTGATGTTATGAACTGTTGGCAAGAAAGCACACAACCGCCATGCCTTTCAAAGCAGGGTCAGTGAATGGCTGGGAGCTGAATGACCCTCCTTGTTTCACTGCACCTATATGATGTATTGGTTTGAGGGAGAGAGGATTATGAGGTGTAAACAAAATCATATGCAGCAGAGAAAAGGTGACTGAAATGTCCACAGTGATGGAACTAGAGGGGCAGGGTTATGTAGATAATAATTTGAAAATAGCAGAGGTAGCTTTGCTCAGCAAAGAGATGGGTCTGAAGATGGTGAGACAGACTATCAAAAAGATGGGATTTAACCTAAGTGGTCTCACAGCAGCCTTTTTTAGTTACAGTTAATTTCCTGTTTCCCAGACATTTTGTGCATTTAAATGAGGCAGGGAAAATTGTATGCAGGCATGTAATTTAGAGATCAGTATTCAACCCTAATTCCAGCATGTTTCTTTCATGAACACTTGATGTTACAACCATAATGGACTTCCAACATGAAAATTAAAGACTTAGTTGGAAATGTCATTCTATATCCATCATTACAATGCTTATATTTTAAGCTTTGAAGAACACTGCCCTAGTCAGACACATGTATAATACTGCATTTCAATTAAAATACCGAAAAATGTTTTCTTTTAATCCATTTAGACAAGTTTCATTTTCAAACCCACCACACTGCCAGTGCTTCAGCAAACATGTATGGGACTATTTGGATCTGGAACAGTTAATTCCATACATGAGATATTGGAAACTGCACTTCTCAACAGACTCTGCCTTCCATTTCTCTCAGGTTCACAGTGTAGACAACAAATGACATTTTGGAATATACTTTACATGCTTAGCCCAAATGGGAATGAGTTAAGAGGACAAGGAGAAGTTTCAGTTATAACTTCACATTTTCCTGATTTTTATGGACTTCAACCAGAGTGGTTATAATTCAATATTATTTTAACATTGTTATTTGTGGCTGAGTTTACTAAAGAGCAACTTTCATGCTGCTGCTTTTAATATCTCACAGTTGAAGTTGTCTTCCAAGTTTTCAAGGATTTATAATGTTAGCATAACATTTTCTTAAGAAATAAGGCTTCCCATCCAGAAGCAAGCATACATCATAGTACAAATTGCAAAAATAGTGAATTAGACATTTCCTAGTTAGAGGAAAGCAAATGTGTACTGAATGACCACTTTATTAAGATCCTTTTACTTATATTTTCTTGAATGAAATTTAGACTTCCATTTGAGGACTGTTTTGTCAATATCATCTGCAGTCTTGCTTGAAGAAGAGAAATTTAACACTCAACTGTTACTATGAATATCTGCATTTTAAATATTAGCTCATAAAAATGCCACATCTAGGCTTGACATGATGTATTGTTGTCTTAGTTCAAAGAAGATAAGCTGTCATATCACATACCTGTTTATTAATACTTGCGTGTTGATGTTACTTATCATGGCAAAGATCCACTTATTAATGACTTCATGGTGTGGACAGACAGGATGCATCCTTACTGCTCTAATGGTACCTAAAATTTTATGCCATATTGTTTTGAGACTATGGTCAAACAAATGCCTGAGTGTAACTTAAGTTTTTATTCTGTATCATGTGTTAGTGCATATTGTTTTTATTCACTGGCAGGTTTGGTTTGTACTTCAGCCTCAAGGACAAAGGGCTGTACTGACAAGGTGATTTACTTTAGCCTGTCTTAGGAATCCTACAAGATATCCATAATTATTAATGTATATCCATATGTAGTGGAGGGGAAAGACAGAGGATTAAAATGTCTCTTGAATGGTAAGTCATGACTTGCAGAGATCCTGTTGTGGGGGAGCCCCATTATTTCCAAGTGAGAGTCGATACAAAGTGATTCTTTGAATGTCAACATAAAGCAGCATCAGGTCTTCTGGTGTAACTCTTTGTGTATACGTGGAATAAAAGTGGTCTTTTTCAGTTCAGTTGTTCCTTTTTGAAAGGAATCAGAATGAAAGTGAAAAAAGCACTTTTTATTCCAGATGGGATATTCCATGCAGAAAGTTGTACTGCTGGAATTACAGCACTGTGTGTGGTGAACACCTTGCATCATGCTGGTGGGATTCCCTCTCAGCACCCCACAGAGATGAACCTTGAGTTGTGTAAGGCCTTCATCAGCCTGTACATAGCTCTACAGAGAGACCTCGTTTGGTTTTCAAGAGCTGGGAACTCCGGTTTGAGGAATTGCAATTTAATTAGACATCTTTCATGCCAGACAACGTTGTCTCAAACCCTTAGTAAAAGAATGTGATTATCCTATTGAAAATTATATATCTACGCAAAGTAATTAATTCTATCCCTTTGACCTTCAGATTGAAAGTCATTTGCCACTAACATTTTTCTCAGCTACTTTTTCACAGAATGATTGAATGTAGTTACTGTAAAGGACTGCGTACAATCATTATATTATTGTTTGTAATGCTGAGCTCTGGTTGGAGTTTAAAAATCTTGTGTGTTTGCACATGATGCAAGTATCTAATGTAAGTTTTATTGAAATCAGAAGGAAATGGCCCACATGTTGAACACATTAAGCTATTGATGGAGAAGTTTATATTCTGTAAATGTGTTCAAAGGAACTTGTCATAGCTGAGTTTGAAACTCCATTGGGTCACTGAGGGCAAAAAATACTTTACCTGAAGCTTGCTGGTGGACAGTGGTTCAAAGCTCTCATCCTCATGATTGTCCTTGTTCTAGATTTATGACTGATGCAGCTCGACGTGAGCAGGAGTCTTTGAAGAAAAAGATTCAGCCAAAACTCTCTTTGACTTTGTCAAGCACAGTGTCCCGTGGGAATGTATCTACTCCACCTCGCCACAGCAGTGGAAGCCTTACTCCTCCAGTCACCCCTCCAATCACTCCCTCCTCTTCATTTCGCAGTAGTACTCCTACAGGTAAGCACCTACTCTTTAATTCATCCCAAATAAAGGGAGCAGTTTTGCTCTGTGGCATTTGGAGAACAGGACACATACTGAGACATTGGTAAGAAGAGCCCTGAAAAATAAAACAGAAAAGCTCTGTGCTCTTTTACATTTGGTCTGCAGTCCCTAAAATGTGTTTGGACATTTGTTTCCAAATCCTTTGCTAAAGCAGAGAAGGACACTAACTTTAAATGTTTTAGCTGAAATTATTATATGAAGAAACTAACCTTACCAGACATGCCAAATGTGCAAAAGACCCCTTATGTATCAGTAGAAGAACTCTGCCTATGGTACAGTTAAAGATTTTTAAAAAGTGGTCAGTGACTTCCCCCTTTCTATTTCCCTCCCCCTTTTTTTGGTGGGGGTAAAGTGGAATTCATAGTAAGTGGTCAGGGATGAATGTTCTGCTGCTGTCATCATGTAGAAATGCCTTTCATTAGGAAACTATGTTCATGAAAAGAAATAAAGGAAAAAAGGGATCTATATTTCCTTCAAAAGTTAATATGCCAGTGGTCTTCCAGGGTATAAAAGTCCTGGGATTTTTTTTTTATTTTTGCACTGATAAGAGTAACTGAAAATTGCTTGCTATCCTGAACCAGATCTCTTGGCCTAAATCAGTCTGATTTACTTTAGGTAGAGATCTTGTCAGATAATTCTGGTGCACTTCAGACTAAATACCAGGATTTTCTTCTAAAAAGCTCAATGCATAAAATAGGGCTATTCTATTTTGTAATAAATAGGTCCAATATATTATCCTTAGCAGGAAATCACTTGATCATCACTGCCCTGAAAAACTGTTACACCACATGTTTTTTTATATAGGCTATTTCATGTCTTAGTATTAATGATTAAATGGAAAAATTGTAGCAGTCCTTGAGATGTTCTGTCTGCAAGTTGTAAAATGAAGTGGTTGTTCAGTATGTCCCTGGTTACAAAAAAGGGAAGCATGTTGAGTAATGCTAAATGATGAAGTTCTAATATATTTCAGAAAATTTTAGATTTTCTTAATTATCTCCTGTTTGAAACGAACTGATTCATTTCCTTGACATCCTACAGCAGATGGCAAGGAGTTTCTTTTCTCTTTTGTTTACTTTTTGTACAACTCCTTCTGAGAAGGCTAATTCATGATGTGGTCAGGTAGTATAACTTTGCACATCCGTCAGTAATGTTGGTTAGTGATGCACTCTTTGAAACATGTTCCATCAAATACTAAAGAAAAAACTCAGCATCTGTCTACCAAAATACTTTCACTATTTGTATATTTTCCAAACTTTTGAAGTTAGTCAGAATGTTGTTTTACCTGCAGTTAAGAGAATCAGCTTGTTATGGCTGCATTTCTGCAAGTCTTGCCTGCCAGGTTATAAATAATACCGGCTTCCACTTTCTGCACCCTCTGTTCCAAGTCCCCTTTTGGACCCCTGTTCCAAAGCTAGGGTTTGTAACATCCTAGTGGCAAAAAACATATATTCTTTTTTTAAGACTTCTTTAAAATTACTATTAACTGCATCGCATTTCAGCAGCTTCAGCCCAGAAATTCCGTTTTTCTCATCTTAAAAGTTTTTCTGAACCTAAAGTAAGCATTGAGCTTTTTCTGATAACTACAGGTGTTTTCACAGAGTTTACTTGATACAGGATTTTTTCTAACTTAGGTAGATGAGGTGCTCAGAGTCATGCCATGGCTGAGTTTCTGTGGGTGCACTGCTTGGAGAGGCAGCCCAGTAGGGGTTGCAGACTAACTTTAGATATGCAGCTCACATGTCTTTTATTGGCCAATGCAAATATTTTTCCCTCAAGTGCAAGTATATATGGCAGTTGACTAGCAAGGTGGTGTAACCAAGGGTAGTTAGGCAAGATCCGTTTCAGGGAAACAATTTAGGGTATGTAAATTGTCCTACATTTCAGCCTCACAGTGCATACACAGCTTTCAAACCCTACAGACATACCCTCCGCTGCATCCAGTGAGAATGAAGAGTATTGCTGTATTCCTTCCATGCAGTCCTGTTTGATTTGTACTCGGAGAAAACTCTTGTTAATTTGTCTTTGAATGCAGGTAAACATGTATGTTGTGGTGACTTGAGAAAACCAAGAGGCTGTTTTCCCTTAGGTTTCCTTATGCCCTGTATTTGTTATAATCCAAATATAATCCTTGTCCTCATCCTCCTTGAGAACTATACTTCATCAAAAATAAAATGGGATTGCTTTGACCCAATTCATTCATGAAATTCTCAGAATGGCTGTTTCCCTTTTATTAACTCCTGACTCAGTTGTTGGATAGCTTGTGAGGGCTCAGCAGTGTGCCTGGAATTACTATCACTACACAAGGTGGTGCCACTTCAGATGCCAGAGAGGAATCATGCCCTACAGGCTGGTGAGGTGGCATGGAGCACATGTTCCTCAACAGAGAGTGTCTGTCACATACGGCTTCTTGTCATTCTCGTTCAACGTAGAAAGCAAAAACCACACTAATCTTTTGAGTCCCCTTTTCCATGTACTGTCCTCTCTTTTGGTATGCTGCTCATCTTGGCTTTCCCAGGGGTGTTAGTGTTGGCTTGGGTGAAGCCAGGAGCTGCCTGGATCCCAGTCACGTTGGTGCATGTCCTCATGGTGATGTCTCGTCACTTCCTGATGGTTTTAAGCTACTGCTGTAGCACAGTGCAATTTCATATAATGATCTCTCATCTGTGTATTGACCAGACTCAAACCCACTCAGCTTGTGAAACATGCTAAGAAGCAGTTCAAGGTGTTTTGGCTGCAGAGAGTGTTTGTTAAGTTTTACAGTAAAAATCTGTGCCAAAAGACTACAGGGCCTCATTCTCAGACAGAGCTGAGCAGCGTCCAGATTGACACCCATCAATGTGCAAATGTTGCATGTGCACATGTGAGCACCTCCTGCTTCTTGGTAAAGGAGATTATTCATAGAGAAGCAGAAATATTCAGCAAAGGAGTGTGCTTTTAAGGCTCTTCTCAGGTAATGAGGTAGACATGTATTTATCTTCAGATTCTTAGTGCCCTGAAATGGCCCGTTTGTGCTTTTGGTGGGAAGTAGAAATGCAGTAGTTAATTTTCTATACCTCCCCTCTGTTCCCTCAGAGTGGGTGGCATATGCTCTCTGCTTACATTTGGCTTTTTGTTCCCCCTCCTATAACAAGTTTTCTCTTCTTCTTAAGTCCTGCATCCTCTAATGGTTGCAGAAAGTTCACTTTTTTTTTGCTCCAGTTTTTATTTAACAATAGCATCTCCCCGGAGACTTTGTTTAGTAGGTCTTAAATGGTCTTGTTAGAGTTCACAGGCAGGATTTAGCAAAAGAAATGGCTTCCATCAGGAATAAAGGCTCCTTAGGGTGATAGGGAAGTAGAGCAAAGTAACACCAGCACACAGCTTATTTTGGAAAGATGTTAGCAGTCTGCAAATACGGAAATACCTCTTTATTTAAGGAGCAGTCAATTAAGTCACAAAAACTTACGTTGCTTTTATTTTTAAATGTCAATTTTAAACCCACAAAAGTAATGAAGTCTAGTTATGGATAAAAATGAGGCTGGCATTGCATCCTTAACATACGTTGTTAATTTTTTTAATGTTTTCATACATCTTTGTGGCTCACAGATGAAATTTCCACTCCTGACTTCCTGGCTTTTGAGTGTAAGTCAGAGCATTGACATTCCTTTGAAAGCTATGATATCTTTTCATACTGAAAAGCTTTAAAATAGATATTGGGAATTAATTAGTAAAATAACCTGTTTCAAATTTTAGTTAGAAAAGTAATTCATAGTGATGATCTCACTAAAAAAAAAAAAAGCAACTTCTGCATTGAAGAAATGCCAAAAATCATCTGAAACCACTGTTTTGTGTTTGTTTATTATTTACTTTATATTTATGACTTTTTTTTTTTTTTTTAACTATTCCAGGCCTGAAATAGTAAATTTCATCCTGGAGTGAATTTTTTGCCTTCCTATAAATCCTGAAGCAAGAGTTTAATACCACCAACTGGCTTTTTAATAGTCCAACCCTAAGTCTTGTGCCCTCCTACCTTCCTCTGGACAAAAAAAAAAAACAAAAAAAAAGGCTGAAGTACCTGAAAACCTCCTACTTAGCATTTCATTTTGCTCTGAAGAAGCTGGCTCTCAGACATCCTTTCCTGTTTATTTTTTATTTTATATAGATTACAAGTTAAAACATTTATGCAGTTTTAATAGGCTTATAGACCTATTTACTGCCTGATCATTTGGGGCAGTGGATGGCAGCCAGTGTTGGCACAAAGTGTTGAGGGTGCTGTGGTTGCCTGGAACAGCTGTGGCCATTTCTTAGCCCTTCCACTTGGGAAGGAGATGAAAGAGTGCAGTTTTCATGGGTGGTCATAGGCTGACCCCACAAGAGAATTGGCAAGTCCCATTTTGATTTACAGCTGTCATTTGAGTAGGTGACTAACTATTGGTTTGTCTTATTAATTAGAATAAATGCCTTTCTGGGGAGTCATATTTGTTCAGCCATTTTTGATGGATTGCATTTGAAAGTTTTTACCTTTCATAAATATGTCAGACTTCCTTGAAATTTCCACCAGTCCAGTCTCAGTATCTATTGATGTGACCCCATTTTCTACCCGCGGAAAATACTTACCTTTTCAATTTTCAAGGTTTTTTTTTTCCTTTCTGGTAAAACTTGAAAGTAATAAATCATTTCAATCTGGAGTAAAAAAAATGCTTTGTAGGATTTGCCTTAAACTTTAAGAAGTCTAACATCTAAACAGTGATATTTTAATCAAATATGCCTAAAAATTCAGCAAAGTAATGTTATGAGACTTGCAAAAAAATATAACTGAGGCTATCAAATTATTACTGTTGATGTAGAAATTACTGCATTTACCATCTGAGGATACTATCTGAATGATGCTTGGGTAGATTTATAATAAACAAGTGGTTTTGTAGATATATAGAGCATATACTAAAAGTGAAATCAGGATTGCTTTATCAGTAGTCCTAAAGCTGCACTATTTCAGTCAGAAGACACTATGTGAAATGGGCCCATTTTTGTCTAATAAATCATACTAGTGGTGAAACATGACCTAATATAATATGTCATTCTGTAACAGAAAGTGAAATTCAATTAATTTTCAATCAAAAGAAAAAAAAAATCAGTCTTCCCCTAGTGTCTTATTTTCAGATCCTAGTGTAGTTAAGAGTACTTTTTATACCTAGAGTGATTGCATTCTTAAATGTTTGCAATAATTTTAAATATATTTGTGTTTGATTCAGGTTTAGGTAACTAAATTAAAGAGAATCATATCTCATTTACATCATTAGGGAATATCTTCTAAGACTGAATATTTTCTGAAAGGTACATATAAATTTTTACTTAATAAAATTAATAGATCCTAAAAACTCAGACTTATTAGTATCTTCTCTGATTCAAATGGATTTTGTTCAGTTTTCAAATGCTACTACTGGCAAAACACTGACCAAAAAATTACAGCGTCCTTCTGTGTTAACAAGTGTTCATGCTGCTGATGAATTAATTTAGAGCATCATTGTTCCCTCTATGGGTGACTAATTTACAGGGGAGGAAAGTCTGCATATTACAACAAAGGAGCTCCTTTCTCTACCTACCAAAGGCAGTTGGGGCTCAGAAATTGATCTGTAAGGATCAACCTTTCTTCTGGTCCATTAAGGAGCTGTCTGTTGTGGAAGCTTTGATTTTGGGAAACGAAACACTGTGTGGCAGTTAGAGACTTTTCCCAATAAGCCTGGTTATCTCATGTACTGTTATCTCCATGATATGAGATACCATTCCTATAATTCTGCTGTATAGCATTTGCCTTCATGGATAACTCATGAAGGAATCCCACAGGCCTCCTCTTGAATCTGTTCCCTTTTCTTTTCCAAGAATGCAAAAGCTGAAAGAAAACCACCCATTGTTTGCTGGTAATAGCAACCAAAACCACAATAGTAACCAGCCTTTGGAATTGGGCATTGAAATAGAGTAACACGCATATGCTGGAAACTAATATGGTTTAGATTCTAAATCTGTGTTTAATTTTTTTTTACTTTAAGTTGTTGAAAAAATGCGTTGTTGTAATGTAAAAGCTCATTCCTCTTCATAGGTATCAAAGCAGCTAACATTTCAGTAGAGTTTCCATATGTCAGGCTTTCAACAATGAAGTAATCATATGGCACAGACAGCTGTTGCACAGAGTGCTGGAACAGCACACTAAACAGAATCCAGCAAGAAAAAGAGATCTGCTCAGCTGAGCTACTTTGTGAGTTTAGAGTGAACAGCAGAAATGTAAAATAACAGGGCTGTTTGTCCCACAAATTAATTGAAGACTTACAGGAGGAGGAGTTAGGTGCTCAAAACTTTATTGTGTTGATGGATATGCCATTAATATGTAGCTGAATTAAGGTGAATTTGTTGCAGAACTGCTATTTATAGCAGAATCTGTTTGGCTGCTGTCAGCAGGTGGCATTTCTGAACTCCATGTTAGGTTCAATCAGAGTAGACTGTGAACCATTCAATCTGCTACTCAGTTGATAATCTGCAACAGCTTTCTCTTTGGGCTATGAGGATTTACTCAATATTACTACAGCTAGAGAGATACTGTTCTTTTGTGGCGAGCTTATATTTTTAAGCAAAGTGCACTGCAAAATATTCCTTGATTAGATCTTAAGGGAGCTTGAAATTAGACTTAGGAGGACAAATGAGTGGGAACAAGTACACATTGATGGCATTTTGAAAATCATGCTACAAATTCAGGTCACGTGCACTTCAAGTACATGATTAATGTTTAGCACCTAATATTAAGGAAGTAAATGCTGCCTGACTTGGAGCACATAAAAAGTGCTTTGTCAGACTGGAATTGAGTATTCACCACTTGCAGAGTTGCAACCTCAAGAATTTATGTAGTCACGAAAACGCAGCTATAGCCATTCACTTCAGAAATTCTTCACCTGTGTTAACATACTGTAAATGCCTAAACTTAATTATTACATTTCATGTTAAAGTAGCCTAGTATCATGCAGATGTAATTGAAAAAAATAATGAAAAGTAGAAATATTAGATCAAGTCCCAGGGCTGTTGTATTAAATTGTTGAGAAGTGTGCTGAGAGTATTACATTTCTGTGTGTTTGACTTGCAGGGTGTCCGGCATAGTAAAGCACTAATCAACCAAGCTCTGTTGCAGTTTGAAAAAACAGACTTTCAGATGTCTGAGGAACCATCTCATTATTTGTTCTGAACTTTCTACTTGTTCAATTGCCTGTTCAGAGACTGAAGAACTTCTATGCTATGTTTTTATTAAAAATTAGATATATGGACTTACTCTTGGATAAACACTATGGGCAAATAAGTAAGGCATACTTCACAAAATTAAGACCAAATTCAGTTCTCTAGCATAATGGATGTTTGAATGCATTTGATATTTCAGACCTGCAAGGTATGAAAAAATCTATGTTGAAATATCTTGTGGAAACTGAATTGTGGTTCCTGACAGCATTTCCTTCTGAGGTACTTGACTGTTGCCAGGTTTTCACATTTCTGTGTAGATGACGGAAGAGAACTTTCTTTATTGGAGCCAAAATGGTTCCATCTAATTGCGGGTTTGGGGCCATATATTAATCCTGCACAGTAACTAATATTGTACATATAATTGCCCAGTATTTAGCAGTCTGAGGCACCTAGTCCAACAGAGCCTTATGGGTGTCCTTGTAAAAAATAATAAAAATAAAAAAAAGAATGACATTGTACAAAACAGTTGATCAGTGTATGACTTAACTATAGTATATGTGTGTGCTTAGATATGGTATGAGATTTTAACATGAGCTTTTGGCTGATGTCATGACTAAGCTTGAATAACAACAGAAATTTGTAGTAGTTTCCAGTTTCTACCTTAAGGAATAGAGCCATAATAGAAGGTTTCTAAGAACAATGAAAAATAGTGAGTAAAAGTGCAATTATTTCCTATACGGGTTTTCTTAGAACAGATGGGATTTGTTCCCACAGCTAAAAGATGTTTTTTCAGAGCTAGATGTCACATTTAAATTTTAGGGAGCCAGGCTGTAAACTTGTAAATATTTAGCCCTTTTTTCAGTAATTCAAAGTGAAAAAATGTTCAATTGTTCATCACTGTGCTCAGCTAAGTGCTTCAGAAACTGATTTCTTTTTTCTTTCCTAGCAGTCATCAGCTGTCAGGTGAGTCTGGCTTCCTTAGAGAGACAAGACTGTGTATTAACCTGGTTACTCAATGACTAAACCAAACCAAAAGAATTACATTCCCAGAGCATACTGAGACTTAGGCTCGGAGGATCTGCAGAGCAGAGATAATTCCATATTGTAGTGCAGCAACAGTGTTGTCACATCTTGGAGTAACTTGTAGCTCCAAATCAAACAGCTTGAAATTATCCTGAAGACCAAGACATTAACTTGGTCAAACCTACACGCTTTTTGACCTCTAGCTGTGAATTACCTGGGTACCTGCTCTGCAGTTTGGCTGAACCCTAACAGGAGGAAGGATGGGATCAGCCCACTTTGATGGCTGTATCTCTTACAAGGGAGGCCCTGGTGTCTTTTTTTTATCTCCCAGGCAAAACCAGAGTCGTAAGGACTCGCAAACGCCAGCTCTGTTTGCCTTACAGAAGTGATCTGGTTTGTTTTACAGGGTGTTTGGGACCCCTCAAGTCTTCCTCTTTCAGTGCATGTGGACCAGGTGAATGGGGAGTGTTGGTTAAGGCTGCAAGGACTACAGGGCTGCAAATCCATGACTACAGTTCTTTCATAGTCCTGTAGCTTTGGGGTGCAGTTCCTGGAGGATTTCTGCAGGGCTGTGCAAGACAAGCTGACATGACCCATAAGTGTCTTAATTTTTCAGAGGTTTGATATTTCCACTGATCCAAGCCTGTAAACTTGTGAAGATGGAGCAAAATTAAGGAGATTCTACTGGATCTAATCTTTTCTGTGGTTTGCATAAAGACATGTGCTATGGTAACCTTTGTTTAACTCCATCCTAAACTAACGTATAACTTAAGTACAGAAAGGCCTATACATTCACAGAATGATATTATTTTAAAGTGTTGCTTCTAACCATTTAAATTGCTTTTAGAGTTCAAAGGACGTTTTTAAGTGTATGTAGAGGAAAGTAGGACTAATATGAAAATATCAGTTGGGGGAAAATGGGGCTTTGCTATGAGGGGAAATACATGTTGACTTTTTTAAATCATTATTTCTCTCAGCTTTTTTGCTGCATTTTCTGTTTTTCTTCATTTTCCTGCTTTATGGGTGCATTTTCATTAAATCTCTGATTTGCTGTTTAACTTGGCAGTAAAAATGTGTTGAGCACAGTTTTCTATAAAAATATGTTCTGGGAAGATTAGTTCAGTTGTCATATTTTGTGCTTTCTAGTAGAATTCTGAATCTGACCAGAAGAAAAGGCACACAAAAATTTAACACTGCCTTTTTTTATCATCTCATTCACTACAGGTAGCTTTACAAGTAATCTCCTGCATGTTGTACTTTGTCTTCCCAGCCCCTTCAGAGCATTCTTGTTTGATACAGACATAAACTGCACCAGCAATTGTAAAGCTACTGTGCTGTAGAATTGTATTTTAATTGCACATACCTGTAATTAATTGTATGGGAATTTTCACAGTAGTCTCCCCAAGGAACAATTTAATTGAAAAGTAACCGAGTTGTCTAGACTACAGCAACTCATAAAATCATCACTAGTTTTGGGGTTTGAGCTACAAAGCAGCAATAGAAACATGGCTTGTAGATTTAAAGTACTTCCAAGCACAGGAACTATTTTATAATCCCCATCGTAGTAGTCTACCCTGGCAAACTATTTTTAACAATAAGCTTAAAAGTAAAGATTACCCCTGTATTAATTTGTGATAGGATAGGAACTTTTGTGTACAAGCACACCCATCACCCACAGACCTATCTTCCTCTAAATGTGTAAAAAATATGCATTTTGTAGATATCTCATTGTGTCTGCCTTTCACAGCTTGTGGCATAACTGGTTTAACATAGGAGTAGTGTGACACTCAAAAAGTTACTTCAGCAGTTCTGCGTAACAATGATGGCATTCATGTTTGTGTGTTTATACTGCAAGGGCCAATTGGTGGAAGGATTTTTTAATGTATTTATTTACTATTTAGTAAGTAATCTGCTAATTATCTTGAAAATCCTAGCTGAAAACACAAATGTTTTTCTCCAAGCTAGAAACAGTAGTGGCCACATGGAGCTTTTAGGTGTGTATTTAAATTTAGGTGTGTGTATATATATGCACATATATACTCTCACATATACACATATATATAGTACACTGCCACATTAAATGGGATTTATCTGTACCACTGTAGTGCCTCGAGGACTGAAAAAATTACTCTATGTCCACTGGTGCTGCATGTCTGCACACTGACAGCAGTGTTATGGCTTAGCAGAAAAAAAGCCAGACTCATTTAGGCGGCACTTCAGTGTGCTGAAGATGATGAAACTTAAGCAAATGTTTGAGTTTTCCTTGCATAATGGCCAAAGCAAATCAGGAGTAATAAAAAGCAAGGACTAACATACCATTTCACACTCAGTGACTTATAACCCAGAGAGGTTTACTTCACAGGGGAAATGGTGTATCATGAGTTGATGTTAGCCAGTACAAGATTCTCAAAAGTATGGGACATTTTAGGAAAAACAGGGTTTTTTGTAGCTTTTGTGAACTAAAAACCGTGAAACATTTACTGACCCCTAAGACCACAAGATCCTCTTGTCTTTTTAGCGCGTGTTGCCTGGCAGGTGGAAGACACCACCCTAATTCTTGCTGAAGATGAAGGCTGGTGCTTCGTCCTTGCTAGCATAGTCTCCTTCTTGAAAGGTTTTTCCATATTTGGTCAGACAGTGCCGTTCACAATTTCTGAGCACAAATGCTTCTATGTCAAAGGATACAAGAAGCCAAGGAGCAATGGAAAACAGCAGTTTGAAAACTACTCTGATTTCAGCCCAGTGATATGTCACCTGAAACAACTCACACCTGCTAACATACATTTTGTAGACCTGATTGAAACAATGACAGCTTCAAAGAAAGGTTTATGACAGCGTAACAGATACGGTGCACACTTTCTTTTATCAGAATCTTTGTCTTTAAAAATGAGAGAGGAGACATGATTCCCCACCAAATGTGTTCTTATGCTTGGGTTAATTTCTTTCTGAGAAACACAAAGTAGGATTAATAAAAAACACAACAGATCTTTCCTGTGCATTTTTTGTGTCATTAAAATGACAAAATCCTTCATTCTTGCTCAGTAGTCGACAGCCTCTTTAGCCCTTACTGGTAATTCTGAATCTTAGGGCTAGCTCTCAAATCAAGCTGATGGTGTTTCCTGAATCTAGATGGTCAGAGCTTCAAAAGCAGGCAGAGAGAAGTGGTCAGTGTATATTCATGCAGATTAAATCCTCCCGGCCCTTCAGTGCATGGAAGTGTAGAATCTGCCATTGCCTCCCTTGTTGCTGGTCAGAAGTTTGTAGCCCTCTTGGGCCTCATAAACATGAAATTTCCTCAGCCCAAAGCTGCTGAAAAAGCACTGAGTTGTCTAGCACCTCTACAGCTCCTCAGCACCCTGGTCCTCCGTGCTGCACCAGGGCTGACGTGCATGCTGCAGCCCATTCACACAGGAGCGCCTAGGAAATCCCTGCCCAGCCAGGTCCTGCTGAAATCAGCAGCACTCCTTGTGTAGTGCAGGCTGTACCTGCACAGTGATAGCAGTGCCTCGGGGAGGTGGGAGCTCAGTGCATCCCTGCAGGATTTGCACGCTGGGGGAGGCAGGGCGCGGCAGTTGGGGTGCGGAGGGACCGTGTGCATTAGCAGTTTTATGGCCTGCACTGTAAGTGGCTGGAGAGCTTTTGTACAGCTGTAAAGCATGTATAAAACATGTCTCAAATGTATTTTCATAGCTTCATAAAGTGTAGTTCATTTATGTAGGTACTTTTTATTGTAATCCTTTATCTTCAACATGGAACTGTTTCCTGGTACCATTTCTATTTTTTTCTTCTCTTTCTGTACAAAATGGGGTAAAGAAGAGAAAAGAAAAACTGCACTTTTGTTACATGCATCAGGAGAGTCCTTAAGTACAGTAATAGTGCCCTGAACTTGTATTTTTGTATTTCTAACCTCGGAATGCAGGCCTAGCAACTAAAAAGCCAAAATAACATTAATTATGACTGTTCTTCGCTGTGGTTTTTGGAGTATAAGTTTGGAACAGATGTTTGAGGGGAGAGGAGGGAGGGGAGGAAGGATGGATTGTTTCTTTTTCTCAGCCCCAACTGGTTTTAATTCTTTTTTGAACATTTTGAGAATATCTTTAAACATTTGCCAGAGTTCAATTAACATCCTGTGACTAAAGGTGGAAAATGTCCTACTTTGTTTTTCTTCAAACATATACCTGCTCTTGCTTCTCATGCCAAAGCCAGAAAAAGAAAGGATTCCAGCTGGCATAGGTTTTATTACTGTTACATTACTTTGCAGGTTAAGCCTCAAATTGGGAGGGGTCTGCTGGATTGATTTATTTATTTACTTTTTTATTTTCATTATTTTTAAAAAGTGCCATGTAAAACACTGCCATTTAATTACAGGAAGGTTATGTTCTTTTTTGGTGAGTGTTTAACAGCTTATTCTTGTTTACATGAAGTTGTAGAAATCTAGTTTTTAAATATGTTTAAAGTAGAGATTGTGTTCTTGGGTTTATCATGTTTTTCCTGTACTGTGTATAAACACAAGATTGTACATTATTGAAAGCCTTTTTTTGTGGAAAACGGGATTGGGGGAAAAAGTTTATATAAGAATGCAAAAATAACTTCCAGAGACTATTGGCGCAGTGTGACCATAAAACCTCAACAGCACATTGTGCAGTGACATTATAACAATTTGCTTTAGCACCTCTGCAGCATTCTCAGAAAGCCTTGCTCTACAAAACACATGCCGTGGTATCAGTTGACCATTTTTTTCCAGAATCACTTCTTTACATGCATGTTTTTGTGATTAGTTGCTGTTCCACAAGTAATTGGAAGTGGTGGATTTTTTTAATTTATTTATCTTATTGCATGTTTGTTTTGTTTGCATTTATACATTCAATAACTTGTAACATGTCTGCTTATATAGGTGTGCAAGTGGATTTATAAGCTTTGGATTAGGATTTACAGTGCTTTAGTTTTAAAGACTGTTCTTTGCTATACCAGTATCAAGATACAGATATATCAAGAAAGAAAATGGCACACAGTTGCTCCTAAGGCCAGATAGAATCCAGCTGCTCCACCAACCCCAGTATTGGCTCTGGAGGACTTTTTTTTTTTTTAACCTGAGTATGTTAGCTCTGTTTCTCTAGTAGCCCAAAATGGAAAGCAGATCTCATGTGCAAATAGTTCTCCATTTTGCTGACAGTGAAAAATAATATATAGCACTAATGTCACTAATAGCACTTTAAATACAAAACTTTTGTTTATTTTGTATCTTTATCATTTTAGCTTAACCTCCAACATTTTAGGGTGATTTCCCATATAGCCAAAATCACTATATACCAAAATACAAAGTATTCAGATGTATGTTTTACCTGTAGGGGTGTTTGCATGCTTTCCAAAGTGAATCCAAACCTTGTAATGGGATGTATTTTCAGTCACTTAAAATTCATCTTGAGCTTACACTGAGAGCACTGAAATAAAAACTGCAGTTGTTGTGAAATGCTGGAATTGACCTATCTACCATGTAATTTAAAACATCTGGGTGCTGGATGTTTAGCTATGTGTGGGTTCATCCTGTTTGAAGTACCACCCTCCAAAATAGCTGCAGGAAGGATCTCTCAGACTGTCTCTGTGACTGTGCAAGTTACAGTTGCCATTTGACTGGGAGAGGGGAGAGGATGTCCAGAAACACCTACCCTTAACCTTAGATGCTTCGATGTTCCCTCCTTTGGTATAGCAGTGGAGGTCTGAAAGTGTGGTCTGAAAGCTACTCTTCAAATGATGCAAACAATCACAGAAAAGTTTTTGTGGGGGATTTTTTGCCTAACTTATTTTCTCTAGTGCTTTCAAGTGCCTTGAGCCTAAAAATAATGATAAAAAAAACTTACTCTTCTTTGTATTTGAATCCATGTTCACCTCATTACGTGAGGTGAACATTTTTTAAATTCTCTTGGTGCTTATTCATTAGCTAAGCCTCGCTTCAGCCAGAGACAATAGAAAATTAGTTCTTCTGGACAGTAATACATCCTAACAGCTCATTATTTAGAGCTTGATACTTGATCTGAGCTAGGAGAGGACTGGAAAAGAGAAAAGGAAGGGTGGTTTCTCCAGAAGACATTGTTCTGGCCAAATCCTGCTCTGACTAGTGTCATGGGAAGAGGAGGATGCTGGCAGCAGCAGCCACAGCCCGCAGAGCCTGCGGGACGTGCTGCGCAGGGCCGGCAGCGGCCAGCGGGACAGCCCTGCGCCCCCACCCCGCCTGGCACAGGGCCAAGGCAGTGGCAAGTCCTAATTGCTATTTTCATGGCTCTGTTGTGATCATGGAGAGGGATGGAGGCCTCTGTCAGCCCTGGCAAGTGCCTATTTGACAAACCATAGCCATCTCAATCAGCTCCCACCAGTGACAGCAAAGTTCCGAGTATGCAGTTGGCTTTGAGAACAGAATTGCCTCTCCTCGCCCAGAAATCAGGATCAGGAATATTTACTGGGAGAAAGAGCAAAAACTCAACTGCATATGCTCATACCCATGTGCTGGAGAAAGGCTCTGACCTTCCCTGAGGTGAACCTTGTGCTTGTTGTATTTAGGTGCTTAATCCAAACACTGGAATGGCACTTGCTATCTAAAATGCCAGTGTCTGTAGCACTGCACAGTCCTCTGTTAAACCTCTCTGGGTTTTCTTCAGTTGTGTCTACATCATCTTTGCAGACATGAATGGTAAAAGTATTTTTGAAAATGTGAGAAATTAATCTCAGTGGACTTTTTACAAAGGTTGAAAACCGCTTTCTGTCCTCGGAGTCTCCTCTCTCCACCCACCAAAACAAGCAAGCAAGCAAGCAAGCAAAGACCCTGGCTTAGTGTGTCTGGATGGTTCAGTGTCTGACATTTGTTGCTGGAGTTTGCAGAGCCAGTGCACTGTGCCACCCGTACCAGCTCTCAGCTGACAGAGTCCTGCTACAGTTTCTTGACTAAAGACTTCCATGGCTGCTGTTATTTCACTGTTTTCTATTTCATTGCCCCGAGCATTTATTTCCTGTTCTTTATGTGAAGGAAGAATATTTCATTTTTAATGACTTGATATGTCTTTAGATCAGCAATGAGTATCAGCTGTAGGAACATTGTCCCTGCTATGCACATCCATGGGCACAGAGGGAAGAAATCTGACAAATCCATAAATGTGCTTTAGTGTTAACCCAAAATTCACATAATATTAATAATTCACTTTTTTTTATCAAGCAAACTGTCACAGTATATGGGAAAGCAAAGTTCTCAACATAAGAAGTGCTCTCATAAAACTGTTTCTATGAAATACAAACTGCAAGTCTCACACGGGACAAAGTGTGAAGCTGAATTTTTATGAGAAATCCTTGGAATTACCATGAACTTTCAGTGACACTAGCAATGTTGGTTCCCACTGCAGTAAGCTATTTGCTCATAGTTATTCATTGTATACTTAAATGTATGCTTTCTGGTCACAAAAATAATTGGCAAGGATGTTTTGGGTTTGCTTTTCTTCATGGGAGGAGAAAGGAAGAACTCATAATGTTCTTGATCAGAGGTCAAGATAGATCCTACTCATTAAAATGGCACACACATCTTGTGCTGGTTTAAATCAGCTTTGTCTTTTTTATATTTAAAGGCACAGCAGAGAAGTCTTTAGATTTGAAAAGCGATGTAGTGACAAATGCTGTGCACCTGCTCAAACCAAGATTCATTTAAAGTTCAGGGGAAAATCCTCTGTAAATCTCATGACACAATGAATTCACTCATGCAAAAGGCAGAATCTGTCTTAGCTACAGTGGTGTGAATTCAGAATAAACCCCAGAAATATAAAAGATAAGGCCCCGGATTTTCAGCCACGTAGCTGGGATGTTATCTGTTCCAGAATGTCAAATGAATTAGCTCTCTGCAAACCATTTCTGAGCTCTTTAAAATACTGACTTCATCTACTGGAAAACGAAAAAGTAGTAGATGGGCATTGAAGAGGTGAGATCTTTGCTGTAGGATTAAGCGACATTCTCACTGATTTTGATGGGAAAACTGACTGGCAGCAGAGGTGTAGACCAAGTCTTTAGGGTCAGTTTTGCTTTTGTTAAACTACAAAGGCTTCTCACCCTGCAGGCAGTAATCATAATCCCTTTTTGTGCATGTCTTTACTTTTGGCTGTGATATAGACAGCTTTCTTATGTATGATGGGTTGTTTAAATGCAGTGTGAAAATTACAAGAGAAGTAGCTTGCTGGAGCTCTTTGTGACCCAGTATATTTTGTGGCTTCTCATAACAGGTAATTTTATGTGCTATCTGGGTCCAATATGGCATGCTCTGTGAGTTGTACCTAGTGGAATCCACCTCCCCTTTGAGGAGCAGTGGCATTGTCTCAGCATGGAAAATTGCAGGGGGGAAAAAAGGCTGAGCTAGCATTCTTTCCTTGCCTTTGTTTTGTTTCATTTTTTGATCTGCTGGGGGCAGCACAGATGATGTGAGTCTTTTGGCAAGGTCACTAGAATGAGGAGTAGGAAAATGGCTCTGTGGGCCAGGTCTGAGAGAATATTGCATGCAAGGGCGGGTGCAATATTAAGAAGATGTTACTGAATTATTTGGATAATAAAGCAGTGGTTTAGGTTAGGCCAAGGTAGAACTGTGTAGGGTCTCTGAATGAAAGCCAGATGATGAAACTGGATATTATGTTAAAGAGCAATGAGCTAGCAAGAAGCCTCAGAAAAAGCATTGCCAGAGCAGGGAGGGTTTTTTGGTTTTTTCTTTTTTTTGCTATGGTAGAGCTAGTATTTTGTTATGGTAATAATAATGTATAGTTGTACGGTCCCTTGCTGAAAGCATGTGCTCATCTATCAGCCAGAAGTTTAGATGCTTTGTTGTAGAGAACTGTGTGTTGTTGAGTTTTGGGGGAGGTTGTTTTGCTATTCAGACTTCTGAAGCCTAGTTCTGATACTTTTCAGTGGGAGGAACATTCAGTCTGCTTTCCAAGCATGAGGAGGGAGGGTAAAGCCATTGGCCCACATGCTACAGGAATGGCTCAGCTCAGTGCCCTAAGGGCAGGGTGCCCCAGCAGAGCATCCTGTTTTCCATGAGCATGGCAGCATCCAAGCAGAGCTCAGTGAGGCAGCTCTCTGGGGCCTCTCTGAAGAGTTACTGCAAACGCTGCCCAAGTCATGCTATTGTTACACCCTGGAGCAGGCCATAGGTTAGATGCGAAGGCACTTAGTTTCTTCTTTTTTTTTTTTCCCCTTTAAAAAAAGTAAATATTTACAGATATAATTGTGAAACACCAACCAAGTTAAAAAAAAAAAAAAAAGCAAGCAATTAACTAACTCTGTCTTGATCAAAGTGCGCTGCTGCGCACTTCCCCTCGGCGCACTGCTGGTTCCTGGGAACGCTGCCCAAGAGCTGGGGCAGCGCTGGCTCGGGTTGCAGTTTGTACACCTGACGTGGAGCCCAGCGCCTCCTGCTCCGCCTGGGAACGGCCTCGCAAAGCCACCGTGCTCAGCCCTGCGCCACTTAATTAAAATACCTCATCCAGGGGCTGTTTATAATGGCAGCGCCAACCTGTGCGTTGTGCTTTTTGTTTTTCCTCTTGTTTTATATCCCCCCTCTCTGATGTGTTGCACACAGTCGGTGAGGCACCACATGGATTGCTGCTCTTAGACACTGACAACTGAGGAAATTAAATTCTGAGGCAGAATCGGTTAAAAGCATGACTAAATCAGTGTTATTTTTCTATAACAACTGAAACAACATCATTATTTTAAGGTTGAATTTTTATTGCTGATTAATTTTTTCAAGGCAGTAATTTTTTTTGCATTTTCCTTATACCAAGATCGTTTTAAATACATTTTGGGATTTCTAATTTTTATTTTTTTAACAGAGTGGAAGTGGTTGAGTTCAGTGCGACACTGTTAGATAAAAGCAGTGACAGACTGCAGTTCCAGCTTCATATGAAGTCACACGGCACCATTAGTATTACTGTTTTGTTCAAGAAGAAATACATATTTTTATGGTCATTCATATGAAAAATCTCATTGTGTTTGTAAAATCTGTAGTGACATCTGAATTTAAAAATTTAAGATAATGGAGCATTTGCTTATACTGGTTAAAGAACTGCTTTGAGTGCACTAGAGCAAATCTTTCATTTTTGTTCAGGTAAGCCAGTGAAAAGAAAACCATAAGGATGGTGTGATCTCACACATACTTACACACCCAGTTTGGACTCCTCTGTCTCTCTCTTTCACTGAATCTACCTTTGACTGTAATACAGGCAAACATTTTTACAGAATTAGATCTTACTGTACAAAATTACTAGAAGAATTAAAAAGGCACCCCTTCATCCTTTTAGGAAAACCTAAGGAAATGCAAAATAGTACTGGCTGTAGCTTCTCCCCACTGTTCTGTGTATCTCTTATTTTATACATTGTATTGCATATGGAGTTCTAAAGAGCCCTGATTGTTGCTTTATGAATGCATACTCCTTATCATCACTAAAAGGAATGGTGTCCCTAAGAGATGTTGTACAGTTTTAAATGAGGTTTTCTTCAGGAGGACAAAATCCTGTCTGGGTGGAAATCACCCACTCTTAAGGGGGCACACAGGGAGGGTAATTATAAAGACATAAATTGTTGGTATCAGTGTTTAGAATGGTATGTTTTGTCATCCTAGTAGTGCATATGTGTGTTTACAATAGGGTTTTCTGTTTCATTTGCTTTAAAAAAACCCCACTGAGCTAAAAGGTTTGAAAGGAACAGCTTGAGGAATTTTTTCCATCAAGATACAATCAAGGGCAGGAAATCGTAGAAGCAGAGTTGTGGTTTTGCCTCCATTTTTTTATTAGTTAATTAAACTATAACAACTCTTAACTTCATTTTAGGTTAACTGTTCCTAGAGTTCAGAAATATTTTAAGAGGTCAATAATGCTTTCTTTGGCTCGCACTCATTCCGAGTGGGATGAGGAGCCGCGCTCAGCAGGGCAGAGTTTTCCAGATGTGCTGCAGGGCCTGTGCGTGCGCTCATGTCGACGGCTGTCGCTGGTGGGAAACCATCCCTCTTTCCTCATCTGCGCACCAGCCCGGACAGATGGGAGCCACGGGCTAGAAACGTGGACAGCCTGACATCTGTCCTGACCAAAGCTCAGGAGCCCTGGGTGCTGGCAGCTACCAGTTGCCACGTGGTGCTACTCAGTGCCGAGTCTGACTGGGAATGCTGGGGAAGGGGGAGTCCAAAGAGGCAGTAAGTATGGAGTTTCAGCAGAAGCAGAAACACCCCTATACACCCACTGTACTTGGCAGTATGGGTTTTCCCTGTGAATTCAGAATGTTTTAAAGTGCAATGAGGCATCTGTCTGCATTTTCTCCTCGGCGGGTAGAGCTGCTCAGAGCTGTGCACGGAAAGGGCACATGAGGGAAGAGCCATGCAAGTGTCACATAACTGTCTTTAATAGCGGGAGCTATTCCAGCACTTGGAGCCAAATTGTCTTTCAACAGAAAGGATAAAATTCAGCAGAGCTGGGAAAGGGAAAGAAGAAAGGGGAGGGGAAACACAGCACCACCTCCTGCTGACACCACAGAAGTTTCCCTCAGCTTTCCCTCTCTCCCTCTGTGCATATATTTTCTTTTTAATCAGCTGCGGCTCTTCCCTCCCCTGCTTTTCTTTTTTCAAGTGTATTTTTACAGTTGGAATTCTGCTTTTTTAATTTCTCTTGTTTCACATTTAACTTCTTCAGAGGATTTCATTAATAGTTATTGCAATTAAAAATAATAAATAAACTCAGCACCAGCTGCTCAGATGGCTGTCTTAGCATATCTGGAACATAATGCGGTCTGTTCAGGGCAGCCACACAATGCAATTTATACCCACACCTGAGGGAATGAATTTCACAACTATAATTGCTACAATATAATTCTTATTAATGTTGTGCTATAATTCCTATTAATTCCAAAGGGCTAGTAAATGCATTAGGACTTGTCAACATATTATTTTACACTGTTTATGATCTGTAGAATTACACTCTTCAGTATTGTATTGCATAAAGAAATGCCTTAAAATTAGCTTTAATTGGAAGAGGGGAGGGAGCACATTTTCTGTTAGGGCTCTGGGAAAGATTCAAGGATCCTGGTGTTTGAGAAGCAATGAAACTGCATTTTAAAATCAGTCCTTTGAACTTTCTGTGCCATGCAGTTAACAATTTATGAAGATATATTAATAATGCCTGTCCTGGTTATTAGAAAAAGAACCACTGGTGTCTTTATGAAGGAATAAATAACTACAAGAAAGATACGGTTATAAAATTTAAAATAACTGTCTTCCAGAAAAGACAAAAGTGGGGAAATTGCAAGTCATTGTAGCTGATGTAATAAATGCAGAATGGGTTATCTTGCTGTGCTCTTATTTATTCTTGTTTTATCTGACTGCCCTGCTTTTCTAGGTAGTGAATATGATGAAGAGGAAGTAGACTATGAAGAATCAGACAGTGATGAGTCCTGGACTACAGAAAGTGCTATCAGCTCTGAAGCTATCCTTAGTTCAATGTGCATGAATGGAGGGGACGAGAAACCTTTTGCCTGTCCTGTTCCTGGATGTAAAAAAAGATATAAGGTAAGTAGTAGTGCAGACCTACCTCGTTTCCTGCTGGTGTAGGTGGCGGGCAAAGCCTCTAAAATCAGTTTGCACTCTTCTCATTTAATAGATTTTCACAATTGTTTTTATGATATTTTAGCAGATTTTATTCACTAGTTTCCTCTCAAGCACAGCCAAGTTTATCAGTTTTACAAGGGATGTCTGTCTGTCAAGAGAGATTACATATAGCAACTCTTTTGCTTTACACGAGCAAAAGCTTTCAACGAGCTTTCTGTTATTTAGACAAATTAATTGCAGAATGCAGGAGGTACTACAAGCAAAATAATCTCTTGGGTCCTTTTCAGAATCATGAATCAAAAAGCTTCTGTCCATCTGTGCCAGGAACAATTCCTGCTGCTTAACTACTAGAGATACTGCCTCCTCTTTAGTGAGACAGTGCCCAGGGTGCATTTTCTGTTAAAGATGATGTGTGGAATGTGGTGGTTAACATCATGCAAGTGTGAATTCACCTTGGGAAGGCAGAGTCTTGCAGAAATTCTGGCATCATTCTGTCCTGGGTCCAAGTTCCCATGACACATCTACACAGCCATCAGTGACCCCACATGCAGGGCTTGCATCCCTTTGTGTGACACCCTGGGAAACAATTCCCTGATGCCCCCACTCCGCCCTGTTCTTTAATTGCTCTCCATCATGATAAATTTTTTGTCTTTTTTATGTGAGTGAAGCAATTCTAAACTGGAACCTTGAGCTGGCCAATGTAGAACATGCCAGGATGTTACAGGAGTGTTGCTTCGCATGCATCAGTGCAGAGACAGATGAAATTATGTGGAACATCTTGCACTTCAGTATGGCATTCTCTAACTACTGACATAATGGAAGTAGTGGGTTAGCACACTTCCTCTAAGTAGTTTTCTAAAGTTTTTGCATGAACTGCTGGAAAATCCAACCACTGAAACACCCTAGAAAAACCATGGTGGCTGGGTTGGTTGTATTTTATGGCTTTTCCTTTAAATGACTGACAAGTAGGGACTTAAAAGAGAGCAGAATTATGAAATAGAAATAGAGGAAGGCTAATAGCATTTGAGATAAAACAGTTGTGGCAAGAATGGAAAACCTGTGCATGAGACCATGTAGTGGATGAAAGCCTGTTTCAGTGATGCTGCAGCAGCTCCCACAGCAGCAAATCACAAGACTCAGGTTCCTGTACAGACCACTTAACCCTGACAACACTATTTCATAAAACATGGAAAAGAAAGCAATGTGCTCGTTTCTTAGGGACATACAAGTCTTTTTGCTGAGATTATCCTGAACTATATAGTATTTATTCTCCAGTTACAGGAAAAACTGAACACCATCTTCAGGGTCAGGGCAGAGGGAAAGATGATTTTGGACTACTTGCAAGTATTACTTTGCAGATAAACTCACATTATTGACGATCAGTACTTCCCTTGCGTGTGGTAGGAGCTGTGCCAGACAGAGGGTATGGTATAAAAAGCTAAATCCCCTAGCTCAGGAAGCAAACAAGCCATGGTGATTGTTAGAAGCCATGTGCCCAGAGGGCATCTATGCATTGCAGAAAACATTCGCTTAATGGCAAAGTCTGGAAGGAGAACCCTGTAATTTGCTATATCCTGTCTGTTCTCTGTTTGACTGCCAGCCCTCTGTCTTTTTATTGCCCAAATGAGCAAGCTGTTTGTGCCTGCTTCTGCTATCTCACTACCTTCATCTCCAATGCATGAGGACTGTCCATAAGGGATGTCTTGTACACCATTAATGGCAGACCAGCCGGGCAGGGGAACAAATTAATGACCCTAAGAGGGGCTGACAGGGAACAGCAGTAAATAAAAAGTACCGTATTCTTGTAAGAGACTCACCTCTGTTTAGTCCTGATAGAAAAGCACATTTCCTTAAACTCTGCCTCACCTCATTTCTCTTTTCTGTGGGCTCTGTTTCCTCCCTTTTTTATTTTCAGCCTATGTTTTTTCTTTTTGCATTTTTATCTTTGTTTCCTTCCTTTTAGCTTTGTGTCAGCTGTGTTTCTTGTTTCCTCTTTATCTTCCTTCTGCTTAACCCGCTTGTCTGACGGAGTCTGGGTAGGGAGTCCTGGGATCAAAGCACTGGGATTTTCTGGTGGGTACTGGATAATCACAGTCAGGACTGTAAAACAATTATAGTGCTCCAAACAGGAACACAGACATGCACATACAGTAATTGCCAGGCTCACTTTACAGCTGAGAAAGGATGCATTCCTTTAGGGAGCAAGGAGGAAAGAAGGATATACACATTTTTCTTTTGTCTGGCCTTAGGTGACGTAAGTTTGAGAAGTAGAATGGTATTTTTAGAGATTTTATTTGTATTTCAGTACTGCTTAAAGGACCCAGTAGGGATGGGGCACCTTTTTACAAACAATGTTCAAGGATAAGAGATGGCCTCTGCACTGAAAAGTCATTATGGAAAGGTAAATAAGACAAGAATGAGTACAACAAATACTCCAAAGGAACGGGCTGGGGCGGACAATGGAAACTGTAAGGAGAACATGTTTATACACAAGCCCAGATGTGTATCAGAAGCCCCCGCTGGCCTCCTGCCCAGCTGCTGTCTCCTGGCGCTTTCCCATAGGCAGTGCAAATAGTAATAAAGATTTCGTTGTTCTTCAGGAACTTTATTTTTTTAAATATTTTGCTTATAACATGTATTGGTACTCTATATAGTGTGGCAGAGATTTTTTTGAGAAGCACAGATCCTGGGAGAAATATTTTTCTTTAAATTACATCTGGGATAGTCAGAAACATCTAAATAAACCTGAAATACACTGACTTCTAGACGCTTTAAACACAAGTCTTTGAACTAATTTCTGAAGCTTGCTTTCTTCTCTAATTATGCTTATTGAGGTAGAGAAAAAGATATAATTACTTTATAGTTTTCCATTTATGGATTTTTTTCTTCTTATGATTCATCTTTGATGCCTGAAATTTGATTTTTAGAAAATCATCTGTGTGATTCCAAGGAACCCAAAGGTATAATCCTTGTTTCTGTGGAGTTCACCCTCACCAGACTTTGGATTCACATCCAAATTTAGATGCCCTGTCCAAAAGTGTATGGATATTGAGTAGTTAATGTGCTTTACAAAATACCTCCTTGTAGGAGCTAAAATGTGGATTTATGAAGGTGTTGATTAGTTTTTCTTTTATTCAGTACCCCTGAGTGGTCTCTAGCTCTGGAGAAGGACTTTGAAAATGTGTTTAAGATATAGATAAACTTACTCAGGCAACATCCAAAGCGCAAATTAAATTTGAGACATAGTAGATAAAACCCCACAAATAATGCATATATGCTAGAATAGAGAAAACCCTGGAGTATTTGTCCTAAATTTTCTAGTTTGTGCAAAATTAGTAATAAAATCAATAATAGATTTCAGTGCATACAGAATGTAGCTTATATCCATTACTTTCCTTGGCCAAGAGGAGAAGCGATACCTTCCCAGGCTGCTGAGGCACTGGGCTTGTCTGACTGGCAGGTGAAAGGACGGGGCTCCTGTCAGGTGGCACAAACCCCCAAGAAGGCTGACCTATGTATGGTGAAACTCAGCAGAGTTTAGGGAAGGAAAATATTGAAGTGAGAGGGAAACAAGGGAATTTACTTGAAAGAAAGGAGCAAGCCAGAGCTTGGAGGTTGCACAGAGGAACTCGACACACAAAGAAAACTTTGGGATGAAGAGCCAAGAGTACAAAAATATGTATGAATGTCCAAGGCTGAAACAAGAAATCTCTCAAATCATCCTTTTGAGATGTCTTTTCCTACTTGAAGTGGGGCTGGCAAGTTCTTTGCAGTGTAGTGCCTTTGTGAATCCTGCTGTGCAAAAGGGGCCCTGCCCAACAAGAGACTTTGTGTCTTTGCAAACCAGGTAGTGCCAGTCTAAACTTCTCTATCGCCTCCAGATCTGGTCCCAGGTTAATAATTGTTTCCTCCTGTTCAAGATTTTTAGAGTATCCTTCTCTATAGCCATCTTCTTCCTCAATCACCTGTGAGAGTAAATAGTGAGCAACCTAAGTAACTAGAGCAATAAAAATGATGTATGAGTTTGGCCGTGGCTTTTGCTACACCTCAGCAAACTCAGCCCAGACGTACAACAAAGTGTTTACATTGCAGCAGTGGAAAAAGTGCCGAAGACTGTAATTCTGACAACAGTTTCCTTTTAGACAGAACTACAGGTCAAATTTCACACTACACAAATTTCACGTTGCACAAGCTCCTTATGCTCTGCGTGGTTACTGTTTTTCAAACCTTCCATGATCCAGTTCATCCCTTTAGGTTTCTGCTTTAGCATCTCCTTAAATTTTTCTGCCTGAAAATACTTTCTCCCCCTTCACCAAGGAATGGGTGTACTGGGGCTGATGGATCTTTAAAAAACCTGGATCAGGAGAAGAGTACCATTGGCATGGAATAGTAAGGGTATTTGTGATTGCAGATTTACGGCATCTGTAGCAATAGTAGTTCAAAAGTATCTAGAAGAGATTTCTTAGAAAAATTAAAAGTTAAAACAGGAACAGGTTTTTGTTAGGAAAATATTATTATAGGTAGTAGGGCTTGTTTTAAAAATTTCATTGCAGTAGGAAAAGTTTAGCAGGTCACCCCCAGATTTTCTCCTCTTTTAAAGGCCATAGGTCCTTAAAGGAACACAGATGATGACAGATGCCTTATGAAGTCCTCCTGCCACCCAGTGACAATCCTGGCCCCCTCACCCCAATGGCCCTGTGGGTGCTAGAGGTTGAAACTATGTGCAAGATGATCCAAAAGCTGCCCCAGGATCTCAGATGACTTGCAGGGAATTCACTTGACTGCTCTTGAGGCTGATGTGTAGCTTTGATGTGCTCTCGCAGTTGTGGTGCTACAGCTTTCTGCCTCCTCTGAGTGCTCTGCACCCAGACAGACCTTGCCCTGATGGCTCGTGTTCCTGTGTCTGGTTAGTGTTGGAGATAGGGGATTCCCAGCTCCCACATCTCAGGAGACAGCTGTGCAGGGGTTGTCCAGAATTTTTAAGGGTGTAAAGGACAATTCAGAGGCTGGATTTGCAACTTCAGGTGAGGATTCACTGCCTGGATATTCTGAAGAAGAGCAGCATGAATCTATGGGAGGAGCAGTTGCTTGCAGTCTTGCACCTCTTTTCCAGGGTGGATATTTGAGACAGTTTTTCTCTAAGTTCTAAGCTGGAGCTTCCACTTACTGTAAGCTGCACATTGATAAAACTTTGTTTAAAGAGCCAAGGGGACTTTCTGTTTTGTATAACACAAGGCAGTGGTTCGGCAAAGGCAAAATCCCTAAGATCTAATTTAGTGGGTATCTAGGCTGTTAGTTGATTTTAGCTTTTTAGCTTTTTCTTTTCTATTTCTTTTTAATCTTTAAAAAAATACTGATTTACGTGTCTGGAATCTTTAGAGAGAACACAGGAGGGCCTTGGAACTGTCTCTTTTTGTCACAAATGCTATCTTCTTCAGTTTCATCATAGGAGAAGCTCAAATGAAAACAGTATGCTTTTGCTTATTCACCCAAAAATCCAAGCTCTTTTAGTGGGCAGATGAGAGAACCCAGTATACTCCACAGAACAGTATCATAACAGGTTCTTCCATTTTTGCCAGAAATACGTGAAAAGGAAGACAGGGGTATTACTTTGATTTTTGTTTAGTAAGGTTTTTTGGTTGACATGGCAGAAGTGTGGCCTGTTTCCTGCCCTTGCAGTGTAACAGGGTGTGTGTTGTGTTGCTGTGTTTTGCACTAGCAGGGATAGGCTCTCCAGTTTTAGCTGTGGAGTATTCCCAAACAATAGCTATTTTGAAGACAGCTTCTCTGGATTATTTTTTAAGTCTCCTGTGTAACTTTTTTGAGTTAAGCATTCCCTGCAGTTATTTCTTTGGAGGCAATGTGTAAACGATCAGAATTTGCTGGATCTAAAAGACGTATCTAGAAACAATGACACAAAACAGAACAGACCCACCATGGGGGAATCTCAGCTCTTTAAAGAGGTGTGACCCGAGTTTTCATGCCAATTCTTTGTTTGCTTGTAAATGAACCTCTGAATAAGATTTGTCAGTGCTATATGAAAAAAGATGTCAGGACGCAAAGAGCAACCATGTGTTAGCCCATTAAATGGTGTTCTTTGGGAAGTGATGTATATTGGGAGATAAAAATCAGGATTAGCCAGGTAGATGAGTTCTGCAAACCACACAAATTCTTGTCCTTGTCCCACCTGGTACCTTGGGAGCACAGCCCATGTCCAATAGCCAGTGGGAGCTCCTGGCTCCTGGCAGTTACAGAATTTTGCTCATAACATTGATCCATTTTCAGGTTTTAACTGGAAGCAGAGCCCGTGCCAACTCACCTGAGCACTGACATTTTCCCTTCTCCCTCACAGAATGTGAACGGTATCAAGTACCACGCCAAGAACGGCCACAGAACACAAATCCGCGTACGCAAACCATTCAAATGTCGCTGTGGAAAGAGTTACAAGACAGCTCAGGGCCTGCGGCACCACACAATCAATTTCCATCCCCCCGTGTCTGCTGAGATCATCAGGAAGATGCAGCAATAACATGCTGGTCACAAATGTGCCAAGAAATCCTCACCAGCAGTTGCTGATTTTGAGAACAGCCACCTTTTTCAGGGGAAGCACTCAGCAACCCTTTAAAAAAATTAAATGCATGCTTTAAAATTTTCTGTAATTTTGGAATGATGTATCTTTGTAGAGTTAATGATTTTGTACATTTGCACATGTTATCATCTTACCCATTTTCATGACTTTGAGATAAGGTGCTATAAAAGCTATAGGTTCTTCAGAACATTTTTCTCCAAAAAAAACAAAAAAATAAGAACTAGGGGGACGTTGCTTATTTAGTTGTACTGACGTGTGGGACAGGAGCGCGAGGAGGAGAGCTTGGCACTGACATCCTTTCAAGATTGTAACGTGATGAAGACTTTCGATGCATCTGTCAATGTGTGTGCAAAACCAAAACAGTACCGCCCTCGTCAAACTATAGTTAACATGCCTTACATAACGGAGTTATCAGTGGAGTAGCAAGTCTTTTAGGTAATGGAAATATAAATAAGAAAGAATGTTTAACATAATATGCTAAAAATATTTTCATACTTAAATAACATACATAAAAAGGTGTGCTTGCTGTATTTTATATTATCTTGCAAATCTTTTTTTTCCTCCCTCTTGAAATGCTGAAAACCTTGCCATTCGAACTAGTAAAAAATCACTTTAGTGTTAGCAATTACATTTTTTTCTCTGTACAAGATGTCATATTATGTTCATGCCCATCAAACTTTTGAGGACCAATATCCCAGTCCAACTAAATATTTACCCCTGAACTATCTGTTAGAAAGACACTTGGAAATACTTAAGTGCAAATTTATGTGTGTGTGAGAAACAATTATCTTCATCTCAGATGAAGTTTTGAAGCACTTTGTAGTTCTCTATTGCCAACAGATTTAATGTTTTATGTGTTGCCAATTCTTGCAACTACTGTACGAGCATGTGCTGTGGTTGCAAATAAAAATGAGAAATTCAGCGCATGGTTTAAGGAGGTCCGTTAGTTGTGCTAAGGGAGTTCTAATGCCTCTCCCTCATGTTCATTGTGTTTTGAGATTTTCTTTGTGCATTTTTTGCTTCTCATTGTAGGTCACCACATTCCATTTGGAAGTGTCTGTTTAGCTTTACAATTAATTTTGCTGAAATATGACTTTTGAGCCTTATTGAAGATTAAGTGCTTCTTGCAGCAGGTGGTCAGAGACTGATTTAAAAGCCAACATGAGAGCGCTTCGTGTCTGGACCATACCTGAACATTTGTTGCTTGCCATCCTGCCTTGAGCATTCTTCTCACAAGTGCTATTCCTGGAGTTCAGTTGGCCAGGAGCAGAGGTGGGCACCCTCCACCAGCCCTAGCCTGAACACTCTTTTGCCTAGCAAGGGTGCAGGAGGAACTCCTAGTTTTAACACAGTCATCGCCTTGGCTTGGTTCCTGTTCTTTTAAGTGCAAAAGAAAGCTCACATAAAGGAGGAATGAGCTTTCCCTATTTTTTTTTTCCAAAGCTTTAAAGGAAAACTTTGTAAGGATGACAATTACCTTTTCTCCAGCAGAGTAAAAGTCTCATTAAAACACGTAAGAATCATCCTAATGAGTAAGTGTTTAGAACAGCCAAAGTGAAGCAAAACATCCCTCTCTCAGATGCCAGAGAGGTGACCGTGACAGCCGGGTTTAAAGGATGATCCAGACATGAGAGTTACTGGTACACACAAGGCCCCAAGTGGCCACTTCCCACCTTCTGCAGCTTTGGCAACAGATCTGGCCAACAAACACGTTTTGGCTCTGCTCCTAGTGCAAGAACTACAGGCTGGGCGAGTTCGTTCAACAGCTAAACAGTTGTAAAATGTCATTGTTGCATGTAAATTCCTTTCAACTATAAAACTGAAATTCCAGTTTCTATTTACCTATTCATTGTGACAGTATTATTAAACAGGTAAAGATGGGACTATTTTGTTATACTGTGTATAGTGAATGTATTGTACTGTGTCTGTGAAAAGTGTGCTTTAAATTATATTTTCATATGTTTTGTTGGGGACAAAGTACTTTAAGTTTGAAAGTGACAGAGGTTTGTTTTAGAACTGAAGGCAACTTAAAGAATTCCTGTCAGGAAAGCTGCTTATAAATGTAAATCAAATCACATTTAAAATAAACTGCCTCTGACCTAAAAAGACTGCTCTTTTCGCATTCCTAACCTAGAGTTAAGTTCTTGGGCTGTGTATAGTCTTTTATTTGTTTATTTTACTTTGGTATCATCAAATTCTTGGAGCCTGTTATAACTGTTTTCATCTGCTGTTGAGTTACAGTAAGAAAACCATGCTTTACCTCAGGCTAGCTCTTAGTATAGTTTAAATTCCCAGTTATAAAAATCTTTAGGCTGCAAATGGCACACAAGCACTGATGAGTTGCTGCTGCCCAGGACACTGCAATTCATCCACATCATGCAGTTTTTAGTTAAATCCTGCATTAACTGGATATTGCACATGTTCAGGAGGGAACTGCAGTCAACAGAGGCTACTCTAACCCTTAATCCCAGAGTCTCCCTCTCAAAGAACATAAACAGATGTGAGGAGCAGCCCTTTGTCATACAATGCTGAGTCATCATTTACTCCTAAGTGAAGTCTATACTCTGTTTAATTTCAAAATGAGCAGGAGGGAAAATAGACCATTGACTCCATGAATAATTCTGCTTTTAATGTAACAAGACTACTGTACAGCAAGTGGGAAGCAAATTTACTTAATACTTAATACAGTTAAAGTAAATATAAAATGTTTAGATATACACACGTGTTTTTACTTATTGGAAAGAAATACATAAAGTTAAAACGCAAAAGGTTTTAAAAGCCAGAAGGAACACAATCCACTGTTGTGAAAATAGAACAATATTTTCTACTGAATAAAACTGCAACATAATGGCAATGACTTTTTTAAACAATTACTTTTAGGCATTTAAGCACAGCAGTCTCTTTCAACTCAAAACCACTGCCTTAAAGTATAACGTACCTCATTTAATGTTATCCTTTAAGGCAAACATTCTACATGTGAAACTGAAGTATTTACCATTCCTCTCGTTGCAAGCCTGGAATCTCACAGTACATGCATCTACATCTCAGAAATGTACTAGAAAACTATATTTTCATAGGGTAAGTAATGTAACTTTCCGATTTAAGTGTTACTCAGAGAAAAACTACATGGATTTGCTAGGAGAAACACCTGCTTGTTACATTTTTAACTGTGCCTCAATTATCAAGTTTAAGAGAAACCACAGGTGTTTTTGGTGATCTTTTTTAAATGTAGCTGAAGAACACCACGAAGCCGGTCTCATTTTTTCTGAGGCTCAGTCATTCCTGTGTCCTTTGGCATTCCACTAAGTAGGGGAAGAAATTCCACTAAGTAGGGGAATAAATAGCTACATACACAACAAGATGGGGGGTTGTGGGTCTCCTTAGTACAGTGTTAGGCAGAGAGAGAAGATAACCCCATAGCAGCTTACAGCCATGGCTCCCGTTAGAGTACATGAGCTTTTAATCAGAAGTTTGCACTGTTACAGAAAGCTGCACTGCTTTTGTTTTGGAGATGGACTACTCAAAGTGGTGGGATTCTAAGCTACACTGCAAAACGAAGTATTTAATCAAAATTTAATACGTTCTGATCAAAGTGCGTCTGGACGTGCCTCTCAAAGCCTTGCTGGTCATAGTCGGGCGGGAACTGCTCACTGCACATGGGACAGACCTTCCAGTGGCTCTCAACGTGCTCCTCAAACTTGCTCTGGTCGTAGTTTGGGGGAAACATCACATCGCAGAGAGGACATTTCTTCTGCACATCAAAACTTCACGAGGAGGCAGAGAGAAAGAAAAAAGGGAACAGTTTATTTCTATTTATTCTGTTAATGCAAACTAAAAGCAGGATCCTGCTGCCACTGACCTTCAGAACTTTACTACCAACTTCAATTTGAGTGGACTTTGTATCCAAGTATCATCCAGTTCATTTAAATGTTTTTCCAAAAGCACTCAATGCAGTCAGAGTAGTTTCACATGCAAATTCCAAAATAACCTGGCATTTTAAAAGCAATGTAATTTTGACCTTATTCCAGCTACCACTGAATACAGATCTATTGAATGCCTTAATGGCCAAACAGTTTCATGGGAAACCACTCTCTCTGCTCATAAATGCTTGCTCTTAGCAAACATAACACTTTATAAAGCTCTAACCTTAGGTTCACAATTAGGTTGGCAAGAGAGGGGAAAAAACAAAAGTTATTCATTCATTTACTAAAAAAATTGTCAAAATTCCATCAAAGGTATAGCATGAACAGCCTACCCAGTCTCACGGCATATTCTCTGCCAGTTAATTGTAAACCAAACATTCACTGAAAATGCTCAGTAGCTTTTCACCTCCACCCCCACCCTTGGGTAAAACCTCTCCATGCCCTTAAAGACCAATACAAGATAACATCTACCTGGAATCAAAGCAGAAGCCCGTGCCCCGCTCACGCAAGAGTAGACTTGGAGGATCAGGAGCAGAAGGTACAGTGTTGTCATCATCCTATTGAAAAGAGAAAGTATTTTAAAGACTAACCCCTACAAACAGGTTTTTTTTCCCCTCAATATGCATTTTTGTTATCAAACACAAATCCAGATGAAATTTACCTTCACTCTCTAATTTCTGCAGCATAAGTTTTGCTTTTGTACATCTTGGCTCTATTCTGCAATTCAGTAATAGAGCACAAAAACTGGTTAATTTCAAGGTGGAAATACAGGTACATTCCAAGATTTTTGGAACTCCAACTCCTACCTCATTTTCCTTTTTATCTCAAAGATGCCTTAAAAGCAAGGGCTAGGAATTATTTAGCTGATCTACAAAAAATGATGTGCAAAAGAGCACATATAACAGCACACATGCTGTGTTTTTTACAGGTAACTACAGTATCTGTAAAAAATTATCTGTAATTATTCTAATTATCTGTAATTTTTACAGATAACTCATATGCAAACATATTTCAGTTTTAGTCTAGCGTACTTTTCCCTTATGAAGGGTTAATGGAAACAGGGAAGGATGGGAAAATTTCCTCAATATTCTTCTGGCAACACCTGTTTAGTTTAAAACATTTAAGATTTCCATTAAGCAGGCAGTGAGGCCTGCTATGACAAGATGCTGGCAACAAGCATAATCTTGCAGTCTGTTTGCTTTGCACCTGCAGTGAAAAGGTCATGTGAGTTTTAAAACATCAGTTGTTCCTTTTGTCATGAAGGAGACAGGATAGATGTATTAAGAAAGAAAAACTATTTTGTTTAAAGTACTCTTATGCTACAATGCTAGAGCTTGTACAAAAACACAACAAATTTGCTGAATACCAGACTGAAGCACACCAGGACTTAACCAAGAAAATTAATGTGCATCTTCCATCACTAAAACAGTTCCACTACAAACACTGGCCAAATTAACACTTAAGTCTTAGTTAAATTCTTTAGTATAACCCCTTTCCCCCTCCTCGCCTTTATTTTTTTAAAGGCATTTGGCTTACAGCTGGTCACTCGGTAAGATAAAATTATTTATAGCTTTTGCCCTCTCTTTCAGCTTCTGGCAAGTGTGGTACCCAACCACATACAAATGTAACACTCCTCCTTGTTCCTTTTTGAGAAACATCTGGAAAAAAAGGACGATTCTTTCCTCTGTATAGGCACACCTGCACTGTCCTACATGGCTGCCCTGCAAAAACTCTCTTCAACACAAGGCAAGCACATGTAAAAGCTTTTGGAATGTCCTAAGGCTACAGTTTTCTCATGGCCCAGTTCCCGTAATTGAGAAATTCATACAGTGTGTTCCTTACAGCAGCTTCTGACCCAAGCCCTGTACAAGAATGTCAATACTAAGTATGTACTGATATTACCCTGTTAGGATACGGAACGTCTGTCTCTTCAGTGTACTTTTGCTCTTGGCAAAGTCACAGGGATCAGTTCTTAACCTTTTGGGATGCCTAACCCACACAAGAAGAATGCAAATGTCTCTGTGTTGAGCTGACCTCACAGAGATGTTACAGAGATTACTGTGTAACCACGGCATGGCCAAACAGGAACCATGAGAACTTCATCTTGCTCTGAGAGGACTTCTCAGCTATTCCAATTGCAAGTTACAGTAAACACTATACAGTCACCACAAACTAAAAATTCTCACGCAGCGCCCTGGGGTAACTCGGAATTTCTGGAAAACAGAGAAGGTGCCATTGTATTGGGCTTCAACAGCTGTCTATTTCTGTCATTTCTGATGGACAAAATTCTTAAGTGCTCCACGTAAAACTGAGCACTTTATGGGGGGAGGACAGATCATCATGGTCCACATGGTTCTCATCTTGGTTCACAGCCACTTAGTGCCCAGTATAATCCAGCAATGTATTCTTTATTCTTATTAACAAGGTTACACATGCTTTTCAACCTGGCATTTAAATACCCATCACTCTCCCCTGGGAAAAAGAACTATCCCTGACAGCTCAAAAGACAAAAATTCATTGGTTTTTGAAGCTGCTTTAGAGAGAGTATGACAACAATTCTGAGATGCCAAGCCTCACTGCCTCAGTGGCTCTTGCCTATGCTGTAAAGGCATCAGCTTACTTCGATACTATGAGGTTGAGTCATCCAAGTTGTTTTGATGAAAGCCCACACTCCATATTTTGAGAAAGAAACAGTTTAATCTGCCCTTTATGTAGATCCAAAGCCACCTTTCTTACAGTCCAGACTGATGACAGGGACATGGACATGGCTGCACATTCTTAGTCCAAGAGCCCTACAGTGCCCTGTAGTGATGTAACACAGTGGGTACACAGGCTCAGGTCCTTAGGAAAAAGCCTGGCACCATGGACCCACAGGCTGGCATTGTGATCCTGTGGCAGAACAAGTGCCAGGCCCACTGAATTCAGAAGTCTGAATAATTAGGCGAATGAATTATAAAGGATGTCTTTAACATCATGACTTAACCATTATCACTGGACTCTACCTCTGGCTCTCAAAAAAAAAACTGCCACAATGAGTTCCACAGATTAAGTGAATCATAAAGATAAATACAGTATTACACACTAAAGCATGGTTAAAAAAAAGGGATTTGCCACTAGGGGAAGAAGGGAAAGCCAGACATTAAACTGTCAGAAGTAAGTGTAACTTGATTTGTTTTACTGAAACCAATCAATTCTGTCTCAAGTACTGCTTTCATAATTACAATTGTAAGCAGTTCCAGCATTATCAAACAGAAATTAGAAAGCTGTGTGAGACAGTAAAAAACCCCATCTCCAAGAGCTACAGATCATCCTGACATGGAGAAGTAAGGAACCAATGCCCATCCTCGGCCTTAAAAAACACATGAACAGACACAGAGCTGACATGCAGTGCAGGTACACTGGGAAGAGGGGCACACACATTTTATTCTGTGATTCAGCTCTGCTGTGGGAGTGAAATCAAACTCACTCCTCTAGGCCTCTCAACCTTTCTGTAAGCAGTCTGCTCTCCCAAGAGACACCTGGATACCAACCGCTCTTTTCATGTCCTCCCTATGCAAAAGATAGTAATTGGCTGCCAGGGTCAGATCAGGATAATAATGCATTGTGGGGGGTTTTGCTAGAAGAAAGGCCATTTTGGAGTTACCTGAAAAAATATCCTGACCTGGTGCTCAGTTGCCAAAAGTTACATTCTCCATCCCCTACAAATTTACCATGACTAAAACATTGTTTTATAGTCTCAGGATAGTTATTCTGGGCTTGCTGCCAACTGTAATTAGGACTACATTTCTAAAACTCATATTTTAGTATTTTATATATATATATGTGTGTGTGTATGTTTTGTTTATGGATCTCTGCTTTACTGGTAGGAATTCTTTGCTCCCAACAATTCCATTTCGGTCAATTACAGGATCATGAGTAAATGGAAATTTAGTTTTGAGTAGATGACAGCAGCAACTTGTGGCAAATCAGCCACTCCAAACAAAATCACCACTGTGCACATGCTCAGCTGGCACTATTAACACAGACCAGTTTATCCCTCTCAGAAATCACAGTTTATTTGGCCTATGAGCTCCAAAAGTCAAGGCTACAAGAATCCTAGAAACTCTTCCCAGTCATACAAAACTGAAGGGATTTTATGACAACCAAAGACATGGAAGTACCCATTTCTAAGGAACCAAGTTTTGGGAGAAACCAAATTGGAACACAACAGCACAAAAATTCTGAGGCATTTGAATATCTTGTGTTATATTAGTTTAAGAAATTAAGGGTGTTGTAGTCACTTCCACCTCTTCATGGCTGTTTTGGTAGTGGTTCACCTATGATGATGAACATGTCTACTTTATTTATCTAAGATAACAGATATTTTAGCCATGAAGAGGTGGAAGTTTCTTAATTTCTTAAACTAATAAAAGGAATGTGGACAGAAGGACAGCAGAAGTCCATACAATGGTAGCATTTTAAGCAAATCAGCAAGCCTACCAGTCCTTTTCTTCTGGGAGGAAATCCTCCTCCAGCAAAAGGCTCTACAACCCACTGGTTGAAAAAATGCAGAGAACCACATCTTAAATATCTTATTTTAAAAAACAGCCCAAGAAATGGTAATATCCTCATATTTATCATTTTATATTTGCTGTTTCTTCTTCACAAATGACAGACTCTTCTTTATAATGAATCACCTACATATGTGGAAGTTTTTCCTGGTTATTTATTTACATGCTGCCTCAGAACTGTTTTATCTTTGGCATATTACTAAGCCTCCCTAGAAAGGTTCCTGCAGCTTCTCATTTCCATATAAATTTCTACACTATACGTACAGTCTATTTGGGTGAGGAACAAGCAACTGATTCTCAATTGCAAATAAAAATAAAGATACAAGTTATTTGATTTAAAGGCACCTTTTCTCAAGCTGAACTTTATTTAAGCCTGTTATATTCCACCTCATTACAAAAATCCAAGCTGTGTCTGCAAACGAGCACAAGACTGTAGCACTGTTTCTCTTGGGTTTGCAAGAGGGCAAAGCACATAGATCAGAGAAAACACCCTGCTAATTAAACTGCAGCAGATGACTAAAGAAGAGAAGAGCTTGTCAGATGTAATAGCTACGTCAAGAATGATCAGATTAAATATGCAAAATGTGAAGTAAAGGTGGGGACAGCATTAAGCTCACATTCGAGATCTTGAGCAGGCTGCAAAAGCTCTGACAGGTTCTCTAATTATCCACAGTAATGGACATTGGGAGCAAAAGGTAGGAGGGAGAAATACATTTTTCTCCATTATAGGTGCTGAGCACCAGGGCTAAAATCATGCCTGTCTGAACACTGATCAGTTTCTGCAAAGGTTAATAGCAATTAAATGTGGCAAACTAGACTAAATGAGAAACAGGTCATGATACCACTGTACTTGCAAAGAGCACAATACTTCGCAGAAAGGTATTTCTTGTTTAAAATTTTTGAAGGTGCAAGAGTACTTGGAATAAGAAAGAGTAATAGGTCTGTTTCTGTTCAAATGAAGACATACAGTCCAATTTATTACAGAATTTTTTATACCAGAATGTGCACGTTTACTGTACTATAAAGAAAAGTAACCAGAAACTTTAAACATCCAAAGCCCTAAAAAAAAAAAAAATCAGTGCAAATGTATCTCTTTCAGTTCAATCAGCTTTAGGCAACAGTCAATTAAGCTCTTTCAAATACATGTCCAATAGCAAAAAGCATTCAAAATGGGAATGAATAAATGCAAATTTGCAGAAGACAGAACAAAAGATTAACAGATTAGAATAATGTATCTATTAGTATACCAATTTATAGTCGGCATTTACCGAAAATACTGGTATGTGAATCATTTACATTTTTATTTGTTGCATTCCACTTTATTTCCTATATTCCTATTATAAAATGAGTGAGATGTGGTTACATTTTGAGCTCTCATTCTACCACACATGAGTGAAAAATCATGAGTTGAGATTACTTAACTTTTTTTACTTTAGTACTTAAAGAATTGAGAAGCTACTGTCCTAATACCAAAACAAGCTGTCAGTAACTCAAGAGATTAGGGGAACAAGTATATTATCATCAGTGGAGTTTTTCCCTTCACAACAAGCAAAAGTATTTTTCAGGGAAAAGAAAAACCAATTCCAAATTTACATAAGAATAAATTTGGCTTATCAGATATGGAAAACCCATATGAAACTCTTGGTAACTCATCAGTAAACGTATCAAGGAAAATAAGTAACAAAAAAGGTAACTTGCATTGCTATCCTCAGGATCTTCTAAACCATCAGGCCGACTGAGATTGCGTGAAGGCTGGCTACACACTACATCATCTAGCTCCCAAAAGGAACTTCTAACAGGTGGTCTTTGGATCTCATCAGGATTAAAAGCGCCATCTGCTCCATCTGAAGAAAAATTAATTAGGACATCTTTGTTCAGTGGACTGTATTTTGAGATTAGAGACATGCTACCATACCTTTAAAAATCAAGAATTAAAACACATTTTTGGTTTAGATAGTATAAAACAATAGGAGAGAATCAGCTTTTTCCAAAGGCGTTCAGAACTTTGTTTACCTTACTGATTTCCATCATAAAATAAAGGCCCTCTACTGAAGTTCATCTATCAGAAAAGGCTCTGTAAACCATTCTGAAGACTGTTGGTACTTAACCTGCATTCAATACTTAATCTGCTTTTGAAACAGAGAGGGAGAAATTATATTGGGGGGTCTGAAATTTATTTACCTCTTCTTTCCTGAATTGCATAAGGGTTTCCATATTGCAATACTGGTAGTCTACTTGGCACTGCAGGAACTGGTCCATTTTCCTCTGAATATGGGTTGCGAAAATGTAATGTCGGCTGTGAAGTCTGTCCTTCCATCATCCTTCCAGCTTGATCTCCTGGTGTCCTGCCAAGCTCCTAAATAATGCAAAGTTCAAAATGTAGTTAAGCTATGGAGTCCTAAGAAAATCTGAAATGTTTATGAAATATGTTTTTAAAAGAAAAAATCTGCTAACCTTCCTACTGTCTTTTCATTTTGACCTTATGCCAAGTATATCATAAATACCAAAAATAGTCAATGAAGAAAAGACAAGATATTTTAAAGAGATATTATTTTTTCTTGGTTTGTTGTCAGTTAGTTCTAATTACATGAACAGAACTGCCATGCTTTTCAAGTGTCTGCATCCTTTTTACAATGAAGAAAAATTAGCTAAATCAGTAAAAATCGGTAGATTAATGTACAGAGAGAAAAGTTTTTAAAAGTTAAAATTAAAAAGAAAACAATTATTTTTTTCATATCATACCATACCATTCAAAACTGTAGCATTTTAGTATGTTGAGCACATCTTTGTACATATTTGACATAATTCCATATGAATTCATGAGTGGCAGATATTTAGTGAACCATTAAGTACATTGCACTGGACCCCTTCTGATATTTAACAGCAATATTTGAATCAGATCATTCTTTCAGAAATGATCAAACAGAACTCTTCAGAAAATTAATATACTTAAAATTCTAGGTTCCTGCACGTACACCATACATATGACAGTAATTACAAACTATAAAGGGGTTTTATAACGGGTCTTAAAAGACACTAATTAAAGTGACTTCAGTGTGGTCAATGCATCAGCTTTAATTTATCCCAATAAAAATCTTTCTCATCCTTCCATTCAACAAATTGGGTTAAGGGAGAGAGAGCAAAATGCCATGAATATCAAAAAGAATATGTCATTTAAATTCAGAACCAAGCAAAAAATTCTGAGATATAAATATGAAAACAATAATTAAAAAATAGGGACTGTTAAGGGAGACATGTTTTCCAGTAATGTTCTTTCTGATTAGTATTTTCTTCTGGGTTCTCTGGGTTCATGTTTAATGTTTGCTGACATGCTGCTAATAAAACCCTCAAAGACTGAAGTGTGTCTTTTCCCTGAAGATTTTAAATTGAAACTTAAAAACAAATCTTCAACTGCCAGTTCAACTTCATAAGAATTAAAAGTCTGTTTAAAAAAGGAACAATTTAATTTTTTTCTTGCAAACAGGTGAACTTCAGATCAACCTCTTGAACAGAGAAATGCAAAAATCAAGTACATCCGTCCTCTAGATACAATATAAAGGTATGCCAATGTTACTTTAGATTTATAAACTAAAAGGAACATATGATTAAAACAGGTAAGATTTAAAAGCTAGGATTGCACATTTTAGTGAGTATGTAAAATCTAAGTAATTCATCTTTACTCAATACAAAACAGGAAAAATAAATTAGCAATGAAATCAAGAGGCGGTAGCATTCGTACTTTAATTGTCGCATTACATACAATTGAAACAGAATGTAGATCAACATGACTGTAAAAAGGTCATGCAAATAAACTTTAGCCAGAAGTTGGACAGCTAGGGTAGAGATTGATAAAAAAAAAAAAGCTATATAAGTATGTAAATAAAACAGAAACAAAGTCGTTTCATAGGTTTGAAGAGACAGCAAATGAACATTTTTTAGAAAGTTATGCTTGGTTTATAAACAATCACTGATAATGAGTATAAATTGAAATGCTGTTTACTACTAACCCATGCTTAATCTTTTAAATCATGGGTCCAGTCTAGCAAGGCACTTTGATTCTTCTTAGTAATGTAAGTATCTATAAATTTGGAAGACAAAGTTCCAAAGCTTTTATAAGCTTCATATATTATTATTATTATTATTACAGTTGTTGTTCTTATGTGTGGTATTTAAAATTACCCCCTCCAACTAAACTAGCCTCACCAAAACTCAAACTTAAATTTGATTTCTTTTGAACTAGAAAAATATGAGAGATTTATTAAAAATTATATCCTTGGCTTAAAGAGAAGATAAATATCAACTACTTGATAATCTAGAATTTTACAAAAAATTAACTAGCTTAATCTGAAAGTTTAGTTTTGTTTCAGTTTATCAGTATTAAAATGACTGGTTTTACTAAGTATCTCTTCATCCTGGAATTGTAAAGTAATGAAATAAAGTTTCAAAGAAAAACTTTGCACAATACCATACAATACTATCTCAATGTAATAAAGACATTTTATTGTTTCACTTTTCAATAAAATTTAGCTTTGATTAATTGCCATATAATACCTCAGAGGTATTTCTACATTACATTAATATTTCAGAATGTGTGACAATACCTTCTCGCTGGTAAAGAGTTCCAACTGTGATGCCAGTTCCCTTATTCGTCTCTCTTTTTCTGCCAGCTGAATCTATATGAAAAGAAGATTAAGATTCTTATATTAGTGAATGGAAACTATTTCCCTGCATGTTACATCGTGAAAACAAAGCTCCCCAATTAAGTTAATCTTTCAGATTAAAATAGTTTTGTCTATTAGAGTTACATGCAACACATAGTGTTACAATAAATCCAACCCAACAATTCTCACAAAGTTTTATCTGCTGGATAACAGCAGTTAATCAGCAGCCTTTTCTCGCCAGTTTTCACTGAACAGTTGTGGAATGAGAAAATTCTGTGTTAAAAACAAGGAGTTGTATCATTGCCACCAATGGCAGGAGGGACACCGCTGCCCAGACATAGCTGAAGGTTTGCAAGCCTCATCTCATTATTTATAAAGAATTTTCTTGGCATGTCAGATGTCCCACCACAGAAACTGGGAAAACCAAAAGCTACCCCTGCCTCAGAGACAATAAATTTGTTTCATGAACACCTACATTGTGTCTGTATTGGGTGCTCTGGGAGAAGGTGCAAGTGACAAATTACACAATTCTTCCTGGCTTCAAAATGATGATTTAAATAATCTCTCACTACAAATGACTATTTTATTTGTATTCTAGTTCCTTTTGAGACTGCCTCTTCCCCTATTTTTCTAATATCAAAGCTCAGTGCTTGGCATAACTGCTTATCCATTTTTTTCAATTCTGAAACTCCTTCTCCTAATTTAGGTCAATGGAGCAAAATCTCCTGACTGGGAAGAAAAGCTCACTTTTTCTCTACCACATGCACCCTCCTGAATTATAGCAAATTTTAATTGCAGTCAAAATGCTTTCGATCATGGAACCAATTATTTATTACACCCGCTGCCAAGAAGTTAAACTTACTTCACATTAAATTATGCATGGTAACTGATCACTGCTAATTAGTAAAATAAACTGGAAAGAGTGATACATTTTATAAAATTGAAATTAGAGTTTTGGAAAGTGTCATCAAAAGATGGCCTGTGGAATACTGAAATAAACTGCAGAGTAATTCGGTTTTTTATAAAGAAAAAGAGCTGTAATTCCTAATAAAAAGGGGTTCCTAGTAGAACCAATACAGTCACAGTTCAGTTTAATCATTTTTCATCACAATGGGCAAAAACAGGCAACACAGTCAACTGTAATAACACCATTAGACTGAGAACCACCAGAAAAGCTGGTCTCATGAACATCTGTTGCTCTTATCTCATTCATATTGACCTAAAAATCAAATTCAGCAAAAGCATTCCTATCACATAACCTCAAAGATTAAGGCACCTCATAAGCTAAAGCTGCCCATTACGCTTGACTTTCTGGCGAATGTGTTGCATCACTCTACTAAGACTATAGCTGAGGTTCTCCAAATTAAATTCTTGCATGATTTTAGAAACAATGGACCACTCCTCTCTCTCTACTGACTTCAGATAAAATGCATTAGACATTACTACACTGGTAAACCAATATAGAATATGAAGATTTTAGACAAACACACCAATCAATCTTCCTGTTAGTATTACAGTAAGCAACAGAAAATTAGAAATCCCTTGCACTTTTTTTCCCGCAGTACAAGACTACATAATTTAGGGGTTTGTCTAAATCCACAGTATTAAAAGACTGATGGCCACCTGATAGTAGATCTCAGCAGACCTCTCTTTCTTTAAAAGAAACATTACAAGACTGTATTTTTTCTTCAACAGCAGAATTTGCATTTACAGCAAAAATGTATTTAGTGTGCTTTCCTTATTTAAGATCTTCATCACTTGAACTACCAGAAATAAGCAGCCATATTAAGAAGAGGTAACCATTCATTGTCATAAACAAAACCTTTAACTTACTTTATACTGATCTTCCTTTGCTGCCAGCTGTAATTTTATACCCTCGTTGATTTTCACTTGTTCTTTCCACTTCAGCTCCAGTTTAGCTAATTCATCAGCATAAACACTGCATTTCATCTTCTCATCCTAAAGTAGTTTATACCATGGCATGAAATATTTACATTCTTAAGAGATTTTCCCTCCCACCCCCAAAAATGTCACTCCATGCTTTTAAAACAAAACCATTTACAAATGGCTTCTACAAGCCTGACTCAAGACTCTGAAATGGTCAAGACCACAGAACACTGCATAAATTATGTTCAATAGGCAATTCTTTCCTTGAGTTTTCAACAAGCTGATACTCCCCTTTAATTTCACAGTTTCAAGTTTTTTGTACACTAACACTACTAACCATTATTACTCTTTCAAGTACCTCACTTCAATATAAAACCTTTCCCAAGTGACTTTAACAACCTAAGTATCTTTCATCCAGAAGGTCACAGCAAAGCTTTCTTCAAAAATCACTATGGAATAAACATCCAGCAGAAGCCAATGCAGGCTCTCCACAGACATAGTCATGAGCAAAATTACAGGACAGTTATTGCATCCTGGGAAACATACTAAAATAGAATAGTATCATTGTGATAATGAAAGCCACAAAATTAAGATGGACAAGACAACACTAAGAAAGAATTTTTTTAAATGTTCTGAACTTTTCATCAGTGCCACTGATGCTTTACTCCATACACACATCCAAACTGGTTAAATGATAATCAAGTACCAACTTTGGTCAAGACAACCAAATAAATGCCTTTATGTGTGACTGAGCCCAAGGTAGTTGGCAGCACCCACTCAGGTGTGAAAACACTGTAAAAGCCATGACAGGCAGGTTGGGAAAAGTTACTTTGCTTTGGACAGTTTATCAGATCAACACTACCACACTTGTTCCAAACATCAGCTGGTTTACAGCAACTTGCTGTATTTGATTTATAAGAGCAATTACACTTAATGTAAGAACAGAAAGTATTTAAAACCTTAAGCATGTGGACATTTGTTTTACTGTATCTTGGTTTTCTTTGTCTGGACCCTCTAAAACCATACATAGTCAAGAGCTGACTGAACAAAAATGTGTTTTCTAATGTAAAGATTTCTGCCATAATCACAGTGTATCACACAAACAAGGAAGGCAACTCAGCTGGGTAGGCCTTGTGGTTTTAAGGCTTAGCACCTACAGCTACTTTTTGTTCAGCTTTCCAAAGCAGCTTTTTACTTACTGCCAACATTTGCTTGCATTTCTTATACTTCTCTGTTTTCTCAGCAATCTCTTTATTCATCTCACGCACTTGCTCCTTTACCACAGATTCCGAAACTATGTCAGGTGAAATGGGGCTAACTGTGAACATTGAAGAAAAAAAAACAAGAACATGGATTTTTTTCCTTCCATAAAGTTCGTGTAAGAGAGATGACAGCCAAGATTTGAAAGTGCATCAAAACCAGAGTGCTCCATGTTATCCAAACCAGAGACAATCAGTATTATGTGCTATGTACGATCAGCAACTGTACTGGCATATCTGTGTTCAGTTCTCTCACACCGAGAGAAGATCAACATAAATACACACACATGTAGTACTTTCCCAAGAAAGAAAACAAAGTAAACACCAAAATACGTATGCTATCATTCTAAATGCTCTATTCTTACATAAAAACATGGAACTACATCAGCAAACTACTTCATCACACACTGTCACTGAGCTTGCTGGGTTTGTATGTTTTAAGAAAGCCTTGAATTTCTTTTAGACAGGAGGAAACTGATAGAAATTACAACTTTAGGTCTTTAAAGGCAGCAAGAATCTATCAGTTATAAAATAACACAGAAAAAACTAATCAGCATTTTTTGGCACTTATCAGTTTAAACTGAATGATAAAACTCGCAGAATGGTTTGGGCTGGAAAGGACCTTAAAGATCCTCTAGCTCCAATCCCCCTGCCATGGGCAGGGACACCTTCCACAACACCAGGCTGCTCAGAACCCCATCCAACCTGGCCTTAAACACCCCAGGGAATGGGGCATAACTCCTTTGGGAAGCCTGTTCCAATGCCTCACCAGCCTCATAGTGAAGGATTTCTTCTTTAGTTTAAACCTATTACATATTTAAGTTTTAGAATATTGTTTTTGCAATAACTTATTAGTTCATAATAATTATAAACATTTTCTAATAAACCACTATACCTATAATTAATGAAAACAGTCAGTAGACTTGACCTTGCCATCACATAATCAGAAATTTCCAGCAGATTGATATTACAGCAGAATGTTATAGGGGATAGTCATAATAATATGACTGCAAAATTACTGCTATTTTACTCAAATTGAAAATTTTAGTAAGATTTTTTTAACAAGCTGTTTCTTAGCTTGGCAAAACCATCTCTGTTCACCATGAAGCAGAAATTCAAGAGTTCAGTTCTACTGACATTAAAAAATAGCAACTAAACTGATATATAAACTTATTTAGGATTGTTACCATGTGGTAAGAGACAATATTCAGCTCAATCTTCACATCTCTAATTAATGCTTTAATTAAACAAATAAGTCCACCTACTTTATACTACAAATACTATTAGTGACTACTTCACATAGACAACACATTCAGGCTTATAAAGGCAGACAAAATTTAAGCTGTTGATACCTGGAGATGCAGACAACTTTTTGTCTGTAAGGATGGCAGTAGCTGTCTCAATGTTAGAAGCATCTGTCAGTTTCTGTTGATGCCCTGCAGTTTTCTTTGCGAAAAGAAATTTTGTTTTGGTACTTGATTATATGAAAGCCAAAGAACAAAGTAATGTATCTTGCAAAATGTATCATTTGCTCCAAAATTAGACAGAAACACTCATTTAAACAGTAGGTAATAATAAATATACAAAAACATTTAATTCTAAGATTGAAATTGCTTAGGACTATGATTTTTATAATCTTACTTGATGAAGGTTTTTTTCCCTAGGAAGAGTAATTTCTAAGCAAATTATTAGGAAAATTTCATTTTCTAGAGAATCAGTTACACTTTAATTCATTAACTTAAATCTAATCCTCCATTAGAAAAACAGAGTCTGTATCAGAAATGTCTGCTGGACTTCTGGAACAAAAACAACGAAATCTAGTGTTTGCTGTAAGATGTACAACATTGTCAAAGATAAGGAAGATTTTTAAGGAAAAGGTACAGATGTTCTGATATGGCACCTCATTCACCACTGACCTTCTGGATGAGAAGATGAGTTTTTTATGCAATGTTCTGTGGATAAGAGAAATACTTAAGTCTGGTTTTCTTAAGGATTCGTATTTGCACATCTTGCCACTGTGCATAGGCCTTTTCCTGTTTGAGCTCCTCTCCAACTCTAATTTTTACAGAATTCTGAAGAACTCTGCTCTCAAATCTGTTTGAAGTCGGCTGACAGGTTCAGTTAGTAGGTGGCCTAAGACTTATATCATCATTCAAAAAGATTCATTTATTTATGAAACAGATCTCGGAAGAGTGGTAAGATTACAAAATACATACGGAATACAACTCCATACTGTGTTGTGGAGACTTCTTCTCCACTTGGTTTTAAACCCTACCTCAAGTTCTCTATTTCCCCACTTTTGGGCTTGGGGTTTTTTGTTGGGCTTTTTTGTGGTGGTACTGGATAGAGGTAGTAATCATGGATTTTCCCACCATCAGTTTCAAAATTCTTCCTTGAACAATGTGATGCTTGTAAGTTCATATAAACTCTACCAGGCTTCTACACCAGCTACTATAAATTCTATGCCGGGTTTGGACAACTACCTAAAGAGAACCATAGAAGTAATTTCACAACTAAGTTTGTGAAAGAAAATGGTAAAGAGTCATTGCTTACCACACATTTTAATCCTTTTTAAAAGCATTTGTTTTCATAGAAGGAAATTAAATTGTTTTTGAAATGTTACCAAAAGGCAAGTGCAATTTATCCCATTCTACTTACTGCCTGTTCTGTAAACTTGTTTACTTGTTTTTGAAGTTTTTGACATTCTTTGTATTTCTCCTTGTAATGGTCAGCAGCCATTTGTAGACGAAGCTTCAGATCTTCAACTTCTCTGCGCAGTTCCTGTTCCACTGCGTTTGAAGCTTCCTTAAAAAAAAATATAAACTGTTCTCCCTTATGTTCAAATACCACTATTTCCTAAAAAGTCTTTTTTCAATTAAAAAAAGCATAATGCTCCATGTAAGAACTGAAGCTCCTATTTTCTTTGTGGGAAAGAAAGGAATAGCACAAGCAATAGAGCACAGAGAGAGGCAGAATATGTGCTGAGCTTCATTCCAAGCAGGACACACTGAGGGACATAAACAGGCACTGGTATAATACCAGAGGCAGGTAAAGAAGATTCTTATTTTATGAGCTCATTAATGTGTATCTAAAGTCTGAATGTATAGGAAAAGACTGAACACCTTCCAGGGGGTGTTCCAGCTATCATACAGACAAGTATAGCCACATAGCAAAAGTGCACAGTCCACAGCTATTCCCTCACACTCACTAGGTTTCACCTGGGACTGGCTCCATTGAGCCACTACACTGATACACAAGCTACACAAAGCACATCCAGCAAGTAGACAGAGGCCATGCTCAGATTCTTTCTGGTAACTTGAGGCATTCAGATGACTCGCTACTTCTTTCATGATACATTTCAAAACACATTGTATACAACTGAAACTCACTGGGAAAAAACCATGCAATTCTTTGACATTTTAAATATAATAGTTTTTTTGAGTGTTGTAATATTACAGTACTACTTTAATTCTGTTCAGATTAATATATTTTCTTCAAACAGTTACACCATAACAGTAATCCTAGTAGCAAATAAATGCAATACAGTTGCAGTCACTGAAGATCCTTGATAAAGCTAATTTTAATCAAAATGATGAAACATATATTAGCTCACTATACTTTTATCCAAGACTAAGGTCAAGACAGTTTCCATTACATTAATATTTTTTATACTTATAAGTACTTAAAGCAAGTTAACTTTGATTACAAATATTGGAAGGACTTATAAGGATTTAGACAGAATCTATTCATAACAAAAGAACATTATAAAACAACCCGATTTTCTACCAATACATTTTCTTATTTGAATGAATATTTAATGCTACTGTGGCTCACTTAACAGAATTAAGACAGGGAGAGGATTCAAAATAACATAGATACTGCATTATTCTGTGAAAATAATGTGGGGAGAAGGAGATGTGAGTAAGAGCTTTCTGACCAAACTTCCAAATCAGCTAACTTGCACTTGATTCAAGGTAGTATATTGAATGCTGAAAGAAAATTTGATAATTATTTTCACTAATCATCCAGAAACCTATTTTTTTCCCAGTAAAGATTTTAATACAGACAAACTTCAATACTAAACACTGACAATTTACCTGTTCTTTTTTCAAAGTTGTGATGTTTCTGAGTTCAGCTGAAGCTTCAGCAAGTTGCTTTTTGAATTTTTCATTTTCCAGCCGGGCACTGTGAAGATCTGCCATTGTCTTATCCCGCACATTTACTGCATCACTCAGCTCTTTTGACATGAGAACAGCTTCTTGTTTGCTTGCCTGAATCTGATCCTCAGCTTTCCGAAGCTGCTCCTTCAAAATACTTGTTTCGTCCTAGGAAAGAGAAGAGATGGAAGAGAATTGCTCATTTTTTAATTCAAAGCTTAAATAAAGGTTGGTATAGGGATTAGAAAGATCTGAAAGAAAAAACAAGTTTTCCTGGTGGCTTTAGCAAAACTACTAAATTAAGAAGTCAGTACACAAGTACTACTTTCCCCACTTGTCTTCTTTGCCAGCAATGATGTGCAAATTTATTTCACTGTGAAATAAAGGCATAGTGACATAGTTTCACTATGAAACAGAAGTTTAAATTCTGGATTTTTGTTGGAATTTCAGCTTCGGTTTTAAATGTATGACCAAAAAAAGTCTGTTTTCCACATCTCTGCTCTTATCACTGTAGGACTCCAGCATCAAAAGCAAAGTTCATCCCACAGAAACACACTGAAAGTATCAACAGAGCAAGAGGTTTTACAGTGCCTACAACTGGTTGATGTAAAACACTGTAAAGCAGCTTTGGGATGTTTTTCTCACAGCTCTATTTCCCAAGGTCTTGCACAACAAGCTTTCCAGAGGGAAGAGAGAACAAATAATAATGAAGGGCAAGCTGCAGCATGTAGCACTAAGCACTCAGGGTAATCCAAGAGCCAACTGACCAAGCTGAACTACCAGCCTCTCACTCCTCCAAGAAGGCCAGGATTACAAAATATAATTTTAGTTTAAAAAAAAAAGCTACTATATAAAGTAGTCACTGCCTCCAGTCTCCCTGATGGCATAATCATCTTATTCTTGAGTCCAGACATAAAGTCAGCTATCTCTAGTCCGTTATTTGTTAATTTTTTTTAATATCATGTAAGTCCAGAGGAATACTAATACATTTTGTAACCATTTATGAAGATGGATAGACAAGAAAATGCCCTGAAGTCCTGTCTCCTAGCTATTTTTACAGCACATGATACATCGGGAACATATTTCAGTAAATATCTGCAGTTTCACAGTGTGAGATAAAACTATTAATGATCCCACCAGAAACATCAAAAGCAATTTAAGATTAATAAATTACATAAACGTTTTGTCCCTTCAGTACTGAAACATATCCACTCCCTTCAAAATAAAACACAGTAGTAATTTAACTTAACACATTCAGAAACAAAAAAGCAAGGAAGAGACTTTCTTTCTTTTTACATCAACAAGATGTAACTTAAAGCTAGACAGTATGCCCTTTTTAACCTCTATGTCCATTCTCAACAGCACTACTTTTCCACTTCAATATTATATTCATAACTCATATTACTTTAAAACAATTTCTAGTCTTTTGAGATCCAAGTTGCTTTGCTGTGAAAAGATTGGCAAGATACACCAGAAAGATGCCTGCATAATCTGACTTTTCCATGCTGGCCTCAAAGGCTATGTCTAAAGTGACTCTCTAATTTGGATCAAGAGCACATTTGTAAAGCAAAACTCTCAGTAAATTTCATTATTGCCTATCACACTGTAGATCAGAGAACAATCTCAGGGCACAGAAACTGCATTCCTTTTGGATGAAATGGAGAATGACGTACATCAGGAAAAAACACCTAATGGTTATTCTATTGTGGGTTTAGCCTGGCTGGATGCCAGGTGCCCACCAAAACCACTCCAAAATTCCCCTCCTCAGTTGGATAAGGGGGAGAATATAACAAAAGGCTTGTGGGTTGTGATGAGGACAGGGAGAGATCACTTAGCAATTACTGTCATGGGCAAAAACAGACTCAACTTGGGGGGAAAATTAATCTAATTTATTACCAGTCAAATCAGAATAGGATAATGAGAAATAAAACCAAATCTTAACACATCCAGACCCCAACCCCTCTTTTCAAGTTCAGCTTCACTCCCAAATTCTCCATCTCCTCTCTTCCAGCAGCACAGCCAGGATGAGGAATGGAGGCTGCAGTCAGTCCATCACACATGGTCTTTGCTGCTCCTTCCTCCTCAGGGGGAGGACTCTTCACTCTCTTCCTCCACTCCAGTGTATGGTAACTCCCATGGGAGACGCTCCTCTACAAACTTCTCCAACGTGTATCCTTCCCACAGGCTGCAGTTCTGCATGAACTGTTCCAGTGTAGGATCCCATCCATGGGGTGCAGTCCTCCAGGAATAGACAGCTCCAGCACAGATCCTACCAGCAGGATCCAGTGCAGAGTCACAGCTTTCTTCAGGCACGTCCACCTTCTCCAGCATGGGGTCCTCTACAGGGTGCAGGAGGCAGCCAGCCTCACCAGGATCTTCACCATGGGCTGCTCCAACACCTGGAACCTCTTGTTCTCCTTCACTGACCCTGATGTCTGCAGAGTTCTGTCTCTCATGCATTCACTCTTCTCTTCAGCTGCAATTTCTCTCACATGGTTTCCCCTCTCCCATAGCCTTCTTTAATCTGTTATCCCACAGGTGCTACCATCATCATCCGCAGGCTCAGCCTTGGTCAGTGATGGGTCCATCTTGGAGCCTGCTGGCATTGGCTCTGTCAGGCATTGGCTGGTATTGGCTCTCAGGGGAAGCTTTTGGCAGCTTCTCACAGAAGCCACTCAGCTACTAAAACCTACACAAACCCATTACAGGCATCCATAGCACCCAACTAGAACTAAGTCTGAAGTAACCACACGTGGACCATGGACAGCATAAATATGAGTTCTTCAGCAATTTCACTCTCCTGTTACACCACACTGCTTGCTAACCACAGTGCTGCCACAGGGCACAGTAAGGCACCTCTTCCTTCGAAACCCTACTGTCACTGCAGAGTTCTCAGTCAGCATTGTAGCTCAACAGCACACTCACCTAACAAGTCCTTCAGCAATCATTCCACGTCTCCTCTTCTCTTCTCCATCACCCTCTACAGCCTCAACACAGCTATATTACAAACTTTTTCCTCAACCTCCTTTCATTTTTCATGAAGCTAAAAGCAATGCAGAAGCACATCACTTTTACTGAACTCAAAAATTACCTTTCCACGCATAGTTAATATCAGTTCATCATGTGAGACCTCAATAAGCTCAAAAGGTGCAAAACTAGAACAGATCTCAGTCTTTTCACCATTTTCTGCATCTACAGAGAACATCATAATCCTCATGCCTCTTAGCCTATACCCTGGTGATTTCTTCAACTTCTTCCTTTCTTTTGTCAAGCACGTACAACATTAGATATGTTTATTCAAATCAGGCCAATTATATTGAGTACTGCTTACCTTGTTTGATGAGGAGTGCAAAATAGCTTTCTTCATATTTTCTTTTTCAGCTATTAATAGCTGTAATCTGCCAACCTCCTCTTTATAATACGATATCATGTTTTCTTTGTTTGCATCCAAATTCTTAAACGTCTGGATTTCTTTTACTAGTTTGGTGTTTTCTATTTCTGTATTCTTCAAGTGTATCTGCAATGATGCTAAAACATGTCAAACTTCTTCCAGGTTAGAACTACTGCTCACCTATTTATGTGCTCACTAAATTCTAATCTATTCTAACTTGAGGCAGATTAGAACTGGTAAAGAGAAAAATTAAATAATTTATATTATCACTGCCCTCCAGCCCAAACTTTCTGGCTGGAATTCTTTCAGCATGGTCACCTAACAACACCTCCACTCTACAACTAGAAGTTAAAGCCTAATTTCTCTCCACATCACATTAAGTTATTCAGGATTCACTCCTCTCTTCACAAATGCTGGACAACTAAGGACAAGCAAAAGAGAAATGACCTGAAGAAACCCAAAGAGAAATTAAACTTTTGCCCATAGTCATCTAAGCAAACAGGTCTACATCAGAAATATTAATTTTCAACAACAGCAAACTAATTCTAACAACTCTGCCTACAATAATGCAGAATAGCTCCTGCATTCAAGTGTTTTCCACTCAGACCAGAAGATCTGTGTTATTTACAAAGGGATTCTATGCTTGTAAATGATGCTTTGAGATTTTATAATCTAGGAACAGAAATAAGCTTTTAAATACACTTGATCTGTTTCACACAACCTAAGGATTTCATTATTTTAGCATATAATGTTTTCTCTGCTTTGGGGGAGGGAGGGAGGTAGTGTATTTTATTCTATATATGGGTGTCTCTCAACACCAGCAAAAGAAATCAGCCATGCTAGTAAAATCCAATGCAATAGAGAATCTACTAAAGCTTCTCAGTGTTATACACAAGGCTCAAGAAGAGGGATTTAGAAAACAAAGTCTGGAGAGAGAATTTAAATTACTAGGAAGTATTTTAGTTATGAAAAAGTGTGTTAAAGATGATCAGTTACTGGGTGATGCACTGTATAACTAAAGAATTTTCTCACTAGAATATTTTATTTTTTGTTACTATGTCTCAGCTTTAACAAATTGGTGATTCATTCTCCTTCTTAGAGACCTTTTTATAACATGGTTGAATTCAGATGCTGTTTTCCTCATTCATTTTTATATAAGAACACCTCTAACTATCTTAAAGATATGTTCACAGAAATTACCCATTTCCTTTTTTCCTTAACAAATTCAATTTATTAGACTTATCCATAAAACATTATTACCTTTATTTCAAACCACTTCATTCCAGTGTATACAGGTACATGTAATAAAGTTACCTTATAAAGTTCTTTTTCATCCTTTTCTGTCTTTAACACACATTCAAGTTGCTCCTTCTCAAGCATCACTTTTTTCAGTTTGTCCTTCAGACTAAAACATTGAAAAATTAGTGGTAAAGAACTATTAATACAGAAAATCCATGCATATAACAAATATACTTAGCTTAAAAAAACATCTTTAGGGGAAAAAAGTAAAATAAGGAAGGTAAGGAACGAAAGACTAAGTACCTGTCTAACTCAGTTTCTTTTGCAATGGCTTTCTGAGTAACAGTCATGATATCTTCTTCAAGCTGGAGAACTTTTGAAGCAGCTTCATCATGCTTCTTCTTCAAATCATTATTTTCCCTTTTAAAATCTTCTGATGCTTGAATATTTTCCTTTTTAAAAAATTGCAAATAGATGCCATTTAAGAATGTAATTCTTCAGAAGTAAAACATGCTGTTTGAATTAATGCCAAAATATGGCCATTAGATATCTTCTCTTCCTTAAAATGTATAACAAGCCCATTTCAAGTATACATAAGTAAATATATATTGAATATTGTTATGTACAGTTCATGTATTAATAAGGGGTCAATAAGGAGTTTTTTTGGGTGCAAGCATTCAGTTACTCAGAGCCTACCAAAGACTTCAGAGCCTACCAAAGACTTCTTTTGCCTATTTCCTTTAGGCAAACAAACCACTGACTGTCTAGCTTAGAAAACAAAGAACTTTTATTTCTCTTTGTACTTGCTTTTACTTAAAAAGAAGAAGACCTTGCATTTTTCCAGACAGTTACACCACCGTAGCAAACCACAGTAAAGACAACTGCAGGCAAAAAGAGAAACAAAACAAAACAAAATCCTGATTTAGAGCTGGTTACTACTTGACATTCTCCTAGCTAGAACATACAGATTGCCTCACATAGCTCAAGGAAGCTCATGCAACCATTGTGGGATTATGGAAACTGAGACAGATGATGATGACAATACCCAAAACAGATTCCTTTGTCAGAAAACTGACAAATACAAGATGGGAAACCACTGTTAAGTACTGCATTCGTTATCTAATTACAGTAATGTCCATATTGTTCTAAGGCAATGGACAGCTGAATGCCATCTCCACTGCAGCAAAACAGCCATTTAAAGTCAAGTTATCTTAAATAAGCCTGAAAATGTTTTTTTTTTTTTCAATATAACTATTTTCTTGAAAAAAATAAGTAGCACTAAAGTAAATCACACATACTGAGATAATATGCCACATTTTTCTGATATGAAAGTATGATAAAGCTCAGCTTATTATCAACCATGACAGTGATATGGATCAAAGTGTAAAACAAGGTCAAGACAGACTGACCAACATACCTAACAACAGCACAACTTAGGAGTTTTTGTGTAGCTACTAAGGTACAAGTTGTCTTTCTGCTCTAGATTTGGAAGATTAAACCACTACATCATCTATTCATTTTTAAACAAAGCTCAATGCCCTGAAATAACAAGACTGTACTGTTATATCAAGAGAAACACATCAGCCAGACTTTATGAAGAACCCCTACTGACCAAATTCCAACCTAACAAACAATGTTTTAAGTACAATAAAATATAATGAGGACTGGTTTTAGTCATTAATTGTCAAGATACACTGTTTGCAAGTATAATTAAGCCTCACTTTTACAAGCAACTAAACAGAAGTTTGAGCATTATGATTTTCTTTTGGGGGGGAGGGGGTTGAGGGGTAGGCAGTATTGAATTGAGGAGTGGCAAATGATGACTCACTCACTTGCTACACACTACACCAGCATGTAGATTTTAATTTTTGTTACTTTTTTTTTTGTTATATTTTGTTATATCTATTTTGTTTTTTTAAATTTTTGTTATATATGCTACATAAAAGGACTAATATATTACTACTATTTCAACTCTGAATGGCTTTCTTATGTCTTAACATAAAAAAGAAATTCAAGGGATTATGAATGTGCCATCTTTTTTTAAAAAACAGCATTGGAGAAGATAACACACAACTTTCACAAGGTCTTTATTTTTGAAGAGCTATCAGTTTCTTCCAATCAAAAATTTAAATACGTGGTGTAAAAAGGGCAAGATATTTTAATTAAAGTCAGTATTCCAAGTAAAACTTGCTATATAACCAGCAGCAACAACACACTCTATAACTGCTTGTCCTCCCCTAGTGCAGTGGAGACTAATTACTTGCCCCTGTTTTGAAAGCCTAGTATAGTAAAAAGTCTATTTCAATGCATATCTGTGTTTTCTCTAAACACCACTTTGGTATAACTGTAAGTGTTGTAACCCAAGTGCCTTCAAAAGAATTTAATCTGATACATTATATATACAAACTGTACAAACAGTTCAAACAGGCTGCCAAAGGTAACATATATTAAAAGGAATTAATAGCCTGAAAAAATTCTCTCCGCAAACAGCATTACAATTGATGCTGCTTTGCTAGTTATTCTAAAGGGACATGGTACTAAAATGTAAAAGTTCCATACTTAACAGATTCTCACCTAATAAACTTGTTTAGATACAACTAAAGCCTACAGTTTTTAAAGAAAAAAAAATGGATTCATTTTTAGAGACGACTTGTTATTTTACAGAATTCTTAGTCATTCAATTTAGATGTAGCAATCCCGAGTCCCATGCACTGGTTACAGTGGTTTCAGAGCCTGTAAAATTTAAAATGAGTGCTCTTAGACTATTTTACAGGTAAAGTCAACTATGTTCAGAAGGAGTCTGAAGGGGAAGAATAAACACATGTAAAACCCCTCTTACAAAAAAGATAATTACTTTCTGTAATCATTGCTTTAATTCATTTATCTTACCTGGTACATCTACCAATATTATTTATTTTCTTCCACCTTCTTAACAGAGGAACATAAAAAGCACAGCAAGAGCATGAATCATTTCAATGAACTGGTTTAAAAACACTCAACAATTTTAAGGTTATTTTAAATCCAGTTACAAATGCAGCTCCCCCATCTCCTTCCCTAGAGTTGCAACAGCCCTAAGGGTGGGGACACAAACTGCATCACAAGGGTCAAGAGTAAGCAACCAGAAATTACTTAAATCAGCTTTACTACTGCAAAAAAAGAAGTTATCAAAACAAAAATTCCTGTAATTACTAGGAGTCTCATAAGTAAAATGAAACAGCAAAAATCCAATGAGTTGTAAGGTAAATTTCCCAAGAATCAAAACCCCACTTAGAAAATCTTGATGTACCTTCAGATACAGAACAAGAAGAAATATCCAAAATCTTTACTGCTATTCTAAAATGGCAGAAGATTTAAGACTGATTATTTTAAAAATAATTTTATAGTAATTCCATGCAACACTGTCCTCATAAAGCTATTATAAGCTCAACCTAAAGGATATGCAAAGATCATGCCTGGGGTCATCCTTGAAACACGTTAAAATTCATTTAATAAATAAATTTCTGCTGCAAAAGAACTAATAATATTTCACTGGAGAATGGAATAGCCATGTTTCTAAATTCTCATTTTCATAAGAGAAAATAATGTCAAAAATCCCCACATTCAACAATGAAGAACAGCATGCTTTCCCTACTTATTTCTTACTTCAAATGGATTTTTACAACAGCAGTAAAACATTGCTGAGCACAGTCTGGTTAATGGAATGGTACAGACATCCCTTCCTCTGATCAGCACAAACAACACATTTTTCAAACATGCTGAAGGTAGAGAGAGATCCAGCAGACAGAATAAAATACTTGAAAAATACAATCCAAGACTATTTCCAGTTGTAACACCTTGCAACATGGCAATGGTCAGCATGGCTTTTTATGCTTCATCTTCCCTTTCCATAACACATAGAACTCCCTACCAACCTTTTCAAAATCATCCCACACCTAAAGCATTCACCTTTGATTATTGGCTAGTATCTGCAGCCTGTTTTTACTTTTTGAGAATGCATACACTGTAATGAAGGGTGAGAAGTTAAAAATGGCTATGCAGCTCACACTGAAGAAGTCAAGTCACTAAATACAAGGCAATATATTTAAAAACAAAAATTAAAAAAATAAAAAGCAAACAAACAAAAAGCAGCACCACCTTTCATCTGGATTGATTTGTCTGGATGTAAATTATTGTCAGAGGAACCATTATACTTGATATCCTACAGAGAATTTAGGGGGCTTAGATCGATTATCTGCAGGAGCCTTTTCTTTATACCACTGACATCACAGCAGCTCCAATAGAATCATGTGAAACACTTGTTTGACATCATACTCTGTTTAAATGACCACTGAATATAAATGATGAACACAACATAGCACAATTGCAGCCAGTGCAAAACCAAGTCTTCCCATAACACGACATGAAAGTTCCGAAAGGAAACCTCAAGTTGTAATTTAAAAAAAAATTTAAGCATTCAGTAAAGAGCAAGCCAATTCCAAATAAACTCAATGACATTAAGCTTTTATCCTTGTGACTATGACTTGTAATAGAAATACCGCTCTAAAAAACACTGCAGTCTATTTTGAAAATAGAAGATGTCACAGTGGTAGTACTTTAACTAACATCTACAACAGTTATCAAAACTACAAAACTAAGGTCCACAAAACTAAATCTGTAAGAGTTCATCTAAGTTACATCAGTCATTCAATTACTGTCATGAAGATTACAAACAAGTAAGTTTTTACAGGAAGCAGTTGAAGCATTTACACACACTGATTTTGCAGCATGCATTTACATGTCAGAATGTTAATTTCTTAAAGCATGCTATAATTTCACTATAAGCAATTGATTTTGCAAGGTTGTTTCCATGAATACATAATTTGAACTGTAGAATATCTCAAGTTACTATTTAATTTTCCAGTGAAATAATTTTCAATTGCCCAGTTTAAGAAATATTCATACAGAGAACAGTCAAAAAAAACCCATGAAACAGGATTTTCTCTTCATATGATGTTTATAGTACCCAAGGGTGCTGTAATTGCTGGAACCAACCTGAGCAAATTCAGAGTGTTTAATTTGTGTCTAAAATTAAATGCAACTGGGGGGAGTTTAGCTTTTTGGGCTGGGGGGCAGTTTGCCTTTTGGATGGTTTGTTACCATCAGATTTTCACATATGCAGCGCACATGAACAGTATGAACAGAGCCTGGTCTAAAGAGACACTGAAAAAACAATTGATTCACTTAATTCTATGCTCTCAGGCTGGACCGGGCACTTGCACTGCTTACCCATACTGCTGACATTATCACACTTCACAACAGTGTTTTTTCACTATCTAAGCAGAGAAACTCTCCTTATAAAATGGCATCAAAAGCCAGCTTAAATGAATCCCTGATATTTGAATAAAATTCTCTAATAAATAAAGCTACTGTGCAGGTAGAACCTGTCAGCAGAATGTGAATTTACATGGATGCCTTATTAAAATTCCCAATCAGATAGATGAATAAGCCCACTTTTAAAAAGTTAAATGGTAAACTAAATTTACAAGAAGCGTGAAAGAACAAGTTTATCAAGTCAGTAAATTCACTTCTGCATCAATTTATGCAAGCATCATAACAGAAACACTATTCAAATGTTCACAAGATCAAAAGATGAAAAGGCAGTCTTCATATCCATTGTTTCTGAGTCAAGTTAAACATAGAAACTACTGCCTGAGGAATAAGACTTCTCACCACCGTCACATTAAAGAAATCAGTTTAGAAGTGCCCTCTTCCCACTAGAGGGAGACCAATGACTGCAAAAGCATCTGCTCTCTGCAAAAGCACAAAACCAGTGCTCACAAAATTGAATGGTTGCAGAGTTATCAAAGGAATAAACAATGAAAGACACACAATGATTACTACATGCTTCTCTTCTTCAGCACAGTAAGACTGAATCTTAAAAGTAGGCAAGTGCATTGCTGCCACTGACCTAATACATGGTTTAAGCATACACAAAACTGGGAACACAAAGACCAGAAAGCATTCTTATTATGTACAAAGCTAAACACATTTTATATTCATAATATCTAAGATGAAGATTAGAAATATTTATATTCTCATTTTCTAAATAAAAACATACTAAGCTTTTATTCCCTTTTTTAAAAAAGTTTGTTTCCTTCAATTTTTAAAAAGCAAAATATATACAGATAAAAGTAGCATAATAATGTTATACAACACATGGATTAAGTATCAGTTTACAAAAGTAAACCAAAGGAAAAGTTGAAATATTAAAAGCAACCTGAAACAGTTCTGTAATCACATATAATGTGTCATCTTCTTAAGCAAAATAATCTTAATGTGTAGCTACATCATTATTTTAACAGTGTTATATTGCTAGAGTTGCAAGTTCCATATATAGCATGATCCTAAATAAAAGTATGCTACCAGGGAACATTACCCTAGTAAAAACAGAGTAACTCTGAAACACTAACAGAAGGTTGCAAGAAAAAGATGTGACATTTCTGAAACATTTCCAATAATTTCGCATTTACTCTGAATTCCCACACAAAGTAGCAACAGATTAAGTTAAATCTTCACACTCAGTAAGAACTATTTTAATGTCATCAGGGGAAAAAATAGTAGGAATGGTTTAGCTGACATGAAAACTGCTGCAAAGGAATACTATGCTTTCCTCTAACTGAAAATATATAGCAAGCCCTATGTCAAGCCCTTTTCAAAAGGCTAGACGAGGGGGGCAGGAAACTTTCATGCTTGGGGGCAAGAAAAAGGAAAGGCCACTTACACCTTTCTCTAAACTGATTCTGTCAGAACAACTACATACTGCATTAAGCAGGCCTTGGATACAAGGAAAAAGATCAACCTATAAGAAATAAAGACTGAATTTGTCTCTCATCTTACAATATCTCAAGCTTTGGCAGGATGGGGTTATTAACACAACTTAGTGGTAATAAACCATAAGTACACACTAAAAAAGTGGGGGTGGACAGCATGTTCCCTGTGAGTGCAAACACTGACTAATGCCAAGCTATGTGTCTTGCAAATATCTTTTTTTCTGTGATGGCGGCAACAACAAGAAAAAATATTGTCTGCAGAATCATTCATATGTTGAATACTAATCTTTTTTATTAATGTGATAAAGCACTAAAAAAATTAACCAAATCTAAAAAACAAAAGCCTTTAGGGACAAGAGTGCAATAATGTGTTACAAGATCTGCTTCAGGAACTCTAATAGCACATTATAACTTTATGTCTCGAATGTGTTTACTCCTCCTACCTTTGGTAGGAAACGACATGCCTACCTTTTAAGAAGGCAACACAAAACTGTCTATCTCCTGAACAGCAAGGGCGCCTTGGGAAACCAAAGCCTGTAGTCTGCTGTAGCCATTAATTTCAAGTGCCACAAACACCAGAACTATTTGTAAACTCAAAAAATGGGAATCTTTTCAATACCTGAAAACATGCATAGATCCCAATAGTCAAGCTTGATGGAGCACTGATGGTATTACACCTGAATAGATTCTTAAAAGCCATGTTCTTAAAAGACTGATCTACTTTAAGCTTATGTCTCCCTAATATTTTCCCCAAGCACTTACAAAATACCCCAACTCAGCAAAAAGAAGACTGAGAAGACACTAGTTCCACCGCCCAAAATTCTGTACGAGTAACGAGGTGTGAAGAGGTCATTTAATCAGGAGTAGGAGGGAAGCACTAATTGGGATTAGCTGTGGCATTGTCATGTCTACAACTATCCTGTCTATTTTAAGAATGCAATGCTTCTTCAGAAGCATTTCTCAATGATCCAAACTACTTCTGAGCTATTTCTGAAAAAAAGTCCTGATAAAAATCAACACCAAAAAGAAGAAAGTGGTCTAAAGGCATATGAATAAATATAAATAAAAAAAGGATTTTAAGAGAACTGTTTTTTAAGGAAATATTTTCATAGTAGGAACTTGGAGCTTTCCCATCTTCCATTTGTTACACTGCACCAGAGTAAAGTAAATTATGTACTACAACCCCTAACCATACCATCCACATTCTGTTCAATTACAAAAATATAACATATCTTAACAATGGATTTGATCAAAAGACAAAATGAGCTAAGATACCCATATAATTTTCTCTGAAGAAACCAAGAAAGATTTTCAGAAATTGGGCAGATTGGCAAGTATTATGGTTCTAGGGGCTCATAATTCCAGGACTCCCTTATCACAATACAAATGTAATAAGCAAATTTTAGTTGCCAATACAGTGGCAGCATAAAGAGCTCTGCACTCAATTAGGACCAAATATATGTGTCTGTACAGACATACCCACTTCCTTGACACATGCAATTACTGCTTTTTAGACACAGTGCTTTGTACTACTGTGGATTTTTTGAGAGCTTTTTGCACAAGCAGAAATATATTGTGCACTTCCTGATGGAAGTACTTGCAAAAACAAAAACAAAACAAAACAAAAAAAAATGCTGTTAAGAGATTGCACACAGGTTCAGTGTAACTTACCTTTTCTTTTTACATTAGTCTAATATGCTCTAAAGTATATTGGAAGATTTTTTAATACAATTCCAAAAAGTCAAACCTTTGCCTAAGTTAAAGATTTTTTAAAATACAGATTTTAAATTAATCTGTTCCACTTATTATCTATTTAAATATTAAAAGTTTGTAGAGCATAACTAAAAATTCACATGCATATGAGAAAAGAGAACTAGAAACAAAAGAAGAAAAAAAAAGCCTCCACAGTACTTAGTTAAAACAACCACTCAAAGGCAAAAAAACTATAAGCCAAGCCAAAACAACCTGGCCCACACTAAGCACCTGTGAAGATTCTGCTGTTACAGAAAATACAAATACATTCTGATTACTTATCACTTCTAAGATAATCCCCTGCAGTCTAATATAAAAACATCCAAATTAATACATTGTTTAGGTTTACTGCCAATAACAACTATTCACATCACACAAAGCTGTGCTCAGGAGCTGTTTTCTAACACCTGTATTAGTGATTAGTTGGAATGGGGATGTTTTGTGGGGTAGTTTTCTTTGGATTTTTGGGTTTGGTTGATGCTTTATTTTTTAAATAAGTCACAAGAAAAATAAAATCTAGGTACCGAAATCCAGCTGAGTGCTGTGTCACTGCTTCTCAGGAATTTTTTAATCAATCCATTAATGCACTGTATGTATTCCCAGCAAACATAAATTACATAATCCTGTGATCTACTGCTATGTACTGGGCTGAGGGGAGCAGGGAGAGAATGTCATCCCTAAGACTGAAGAGCCACATATAAAGCATTGCTTATTAAAATTTCCAATGTTTAAAACACTAACTGCACCTGATTTAGTAGATGCTCACATATTTTTCAGAAATAACGCTCAATTTATATTCTGGTTATATACATAAACAAATGAACACTTCTTCAAATCAGCAGGTAAGTTTCTTTTTTTTAAAGAAGTGGAAAACAGAAAATAAGAAAAAAATGTAAAATAAGACAGCATCAAATTCTTAAGTGACAAAAAAATAATTGCCTAAGTTAGAAAACTTCCATAGTATTTTAGCCAGGCGAAGAGCTGCATCAGCCTTAGGTCAGATATCTATTTGTAGCTAAATACAAGTGAGAGGTTTCTCACACTGCATTCTCACTTCATGAAAATAAAGGCCAAAGCAGAACAACAACAGCAGGAAAAAAAAAAAAAAAGACAGTAAAAAAAAACACAAACCCAAACATTCCTGAAATTAGGTTCTATCTGCTAAATTCTGGTATCTTAGAGGCAAAACTATTCTGGATTAGAGAAGTTCACTGCAAAATGTGAGAAAGCATTGAGACATTTTTGTTCCTATACAGTCTAACTTTATCCTTGCGTGACAGCAATGAGAATCCCATTTCAGAAATTGTTCTAAAATGGAATTGTAAAGCTAACATGGGCTGGAACTGAGAGTTGTTTTCAAATATTTTTTTTTTAAGTAAGAGCCTCAAGGGACAATTAACAGTATCTATGTAGCTCATTCAGATTTATCCACCACACTTATGATCTGTAAATCAATGAAATGTGTATTTATATCCTTGTCATTGATTTGAGCTAGTTCTCCCATGCATGTGAAATTAAAATCATTCTTTAATAAAAAAAGCTTTTTTCTAAACAACATCTTGTCCTTTCTTTTTTCCTTAGCCAACACTCCAGTCCATTCCATTCACTGTTCAAAAGTATACTACAAAGCACTAACATTTTGAAGTTCTCTCAACAAACTCCTATTAAAGGTGTATGACACAGGACTGTTGACATGTAAATACTAGGACCTAGAAACAGTCTATTAACTGCTGTCCACAGCTAAATTATGTAGGCTTCATTACTTCAAATTTGTCCATGTCACCACCTCCCTCCCACATGTTTTTAATGTTCTCCTAAAAGCTGGGTTTTTTAAAAAGCAGTAGCTTAAAGATAGATTAGGTTCAACTTTTTGGTGCCCTTTTTATAGTATTTGAATTCCTCCTTATCAACATGCAGAATTCCAAATTAAGCTGGCTTTGGTTTAGGCTACATTTATATTTTCCCTATTAATTAACACTTAAACAGATTTTTAGGTTTATGCTTCTTGTCCTTTTGAGTTGTGAAACCTTTTAAGAGAAGTCAGTTACTAGATGCTTTTGACTCTTTACATACCTTGGCAGAAGCATTCTCTGTTGATCTTTGCTTTTCATACCAAAATTTTTTATCATTTTCAATAGCCTGTGCTCTGTGCAGTAATTCCCTAAGGAGAGTTTTTTTTGAAAAGCTTTTCTCCATTATAAATTAATGTAAGCAAACTCTAAATTATCAACTACTTTCCACTATGAATTCCACTGTTAAATATCAAACATCTGGTAACAGTTGTCATAGATTATCTTACCAAGCCTGGTACCAAAAGCCTTAAATATTTTAGCCATTTTATGACATAAAAGGAATAGTGGCAGGAGGTTAATAAGGACTGACCTATTCTAGTGTAAATGTCTGTCTAACTGCTGAGGGGTTTTGACAGCTGATTTTCACATAGTTTGGTTATTGAAAAAGCAGTAATGCAGACATTATGAGTCAGCTTTAATCAGTTAAACAACTAACCTTTTGCTCTGCTTGCAGTTGTTCACATCTCTGCTTCTCATGGTTAAGTTCTTTTTCCAGTTGTTCAACTTGATCTCTGAGTTGTGTAGTTTCCTTTTCCAGAACAGAAGTTACCTTTAACAGCTCTTCTTTTTCTTTTATTATTTTTTCAATTTTAAACTGTAAATAAAAAAAAAAAAAGGGAAAATAATGGTGTTTGGTAATTTTTTGCCCTTCATTCTAATCAAACAAGTGGATAACTATTACTCCAGTGTTTGAGCAGAAACACAAATTGTATGTTCCCCAGTTAGGTTATTACAGTTTTCCCCTTTTTCTCAAATTTCTGACGTTTAATTGCTTTTACTGCATAGTACCATTAGATAGCATACTTTGCAGTGTCCTGATTTATCCTCAAGTTTTTCTTCCTTAAATGAAGTGCCTTTACTGTTCCCAAGTGACAGCAACTATGGAAGAGCTAATTCTGATGATGGCAGCTTGGTGAAAAAATGACAGCTGACTGTAGAGACACATGTTCTCTCTATAGCAGTATTTGAAGAATTTTTGAGAAAAATGAATATGCACATACACTCCACAGCCCACCAACACCTGAAAAGTAAGCCCTGGAACATGAACTGTGCCATTTCAATACTTAAAGGGAGCTTATAAAAAAGACGGGCAGACTATTTAGTAGGACCTGTAGTAACAGAACAAGGGTTTTTTTTAAACTAAAAGAGGATAGATTCACATTAGATATAAGGAAGAAACTTTTATGGTGAGGATGGTGAAACACTAGAAAGGGTTGCCCAGAGAGGTGGTAGATGCAACATCCTTGGAAAAGTTGAAGGTTAGGCTGGATGGGACTTTGAACAACCTGATCCTAGTTGAAGATGTCCCTTCTCACTGCAAGGGGTTGGAGCAGATGACATAATATGGTTCATTCCAACCCAAACCATTCTACAGTTCTATAAACAAAGATCATAAAAAATACTTGAGAACTTACTTAATTTTAGTACTACGAGTACATATCTGAAAAGCAAAAATATCCCACATGTCTCTCTGTACTAAAGCTCTTATCCCTAAACTTTGAAAATCATAAATCAAATACATGCACGTATGTGCCTAGATGCACCTAACAGGATAAAATATCTGATCTCAAGGTAAGGGAACTGCACTGAACAATTTTCCAAGAAGCAACTCAAACAAAAATTAGTTTGGGTTTCTTTTTTGTTTGTTTGAGTTAAAATAGTGTTCAGCCTATGAACAGCAACAAGCAAATGACTTAGGAACACCTTGACTCTGGATATACACACACAAGACCAACCACATCTCTTTAGCAAAAAACACAACACATATAAAACTGCTTTAAATAAAATAAGAGCTATTCTAATATACTTAGGCACCTGCAATTATTCAGCTCAGTCTCCAGGGCTCTTAACTTGGGCAAAATGAAAGTATACTGATTCCATAACTCTTTTTCCTTACAAGAAGCACCATTTCACACAAAGGGTATTTTCCCCCCTGCTCCAGTTGTTGGTAATTACAGGTGTGAGAGAAGGGCGGTATCCACTCTTATGTTTCTCTGTCCATGCTTAGTGGTATACATTTTTACATCTTGTTGTAAATGTAAAAACATACAAATATTCTGAACTTCAACCAAATACTATAGAACAAGCCAGAAATACATACACTACACTGACACATGCATGTCTTTTCCTACTATTTTTTTCCTCAGTATCTGTGATTGTACGTATACAGTATTAAAAAATAGCATTTTAAGAATTTTTGTATCAAACCTCAAGAAGTCCAGCTTTTGTAGTCACCACTAACATATCAGAGTTTCCTTCATCTTCCATAGTGAGCAATTCTTCAACAGGAGAAGAGGTACGAAACTGGAATGGTGTGCTTGCTCCACGGATTTCTCCTTTGTAAGTCACGTAACAGAACTGATAGAATTCTCCATCATCATTTGGTAGATAATATCCTATCAAAATACATTCATATTTCAAGAAATATTCTACAAATGCTTACAAGTCTCCATCTGCAGACAGATTACAACACCATGTTTGACTTAAAATTAAATTTCATGCTCACTGCCTCAGTAAGGCATAAATATACCATCAAAACAGCAGAAAGAAAGTCATCCTATTTAGTAACCTTCATCCCCCAGCCATTTCTGCTAGCATTTAAGACAAAGATTAAACAGTGTTAGGCAATAGCTGCTATATGTACACATCACCTCACATGCATCAGGTAACAGCTGCTGCCTATACATTTATGAAACAGAATCATTAGTTATCAGATGCCATGAAGTTGCATCATGACCACATTATCGTGTGACTACTGTACAGTCACAGAATATAGAGTAACTGATTTTTTGGCCTTGAAATACATACATAACCAAATACAGCAGATAAAGACAAAATATTATGCAATGACAAGAATCTGCAACTTCACCGGGTAGCATTTGTACACAGGGTTTTGTTGTTGTTGTTTTGGAAGGCAGGGGTTTGTGGGACAAACATCCTTTTTTTTTTTTGCCATTTTTTAATGTCAAAGCACAGAAATGCTCTTGATGGATGATACCAGCCAAAAGAGATGAGTCTGGAGTTTAACAAAGAGCTTGTTTTTTAAAACTGAAAAATATTCTTCTAAACTTTACAAGGTAAGAATAAGTCCTCTTTCTTGAAGCTATGTAATGGTACATGGTGCAAGCAAATTATTTGAGAAGAATTTCTGTGTGAATATATAACTGAACTGCTGCCCACTAAAGCTTCAAGCCTCCTGCATGACCCAGATTCACAAAATAAGATTTATGAATGTAAAACAATAATTTTGAGAACTACTGACATTTTTACCTTTATTAATATATTCATGACCCATGCCTTACCCAATTTAATGGTAAGAAAACCAGCCAGTTTTATTCAGAATACTTATTTTCAGATACTGTAGACAGCCTGAGGATGATACTAACACAATAAACCCTCACCCAGTGCTCAGTCCAATAGGTGATGCCACCCTTTTCAGTTCTTATTTCACCACATTTCAATCTTCTCCCTTTCTAACTTTACCATTAACTTTTCACCACCTTTTATTCCAGATTCCTGGAAGTCTCTTCCCAGTACTCTTAACTACCTTTCCTGGAAATAGTAAAACATTACATTACATAGACAGCACTTGTATCAAGAACTTCATGTTTCCATTAGTCTTATACTTTATTAACAGTCGCTCACGGAATAGTATCTGAGTCTCAAATCATCAGGATTCATGCTTTCGGGCCTGGCTACACTTTCCTATATAGCACTGTATTTCAATTTACCTGATTCAGTGTTTAAGTAAGATGAAACTATGCAGAAATATCTACATTGCTGCTTCAGCACATTTTAATATCGGTTTAGACAACCTGATTTTAAAACTACTGAAAGTCTTTTTTCTTGTTCTAACATGTACTGGAGAAACACATTTCTGATTATTTTCTTCCAGTACACTTACTTGATCATAAAAAAAACCAACCACATTTAACATGCCACACAACATTTACTATTTAGCTCAGATAATTAAGCTCCTGTAAGCTCTACTGATCTCATCTCAGCAACATTATAATAGCTTGCCAAACACAACCAGGAGACTGTTTGAATGGAGATTCAATCTGGCAGCTCTATAAAAGTAGAGATCTGTCAGGATGGAATGTAACAGATGGGACAGAGATACTTGGTCCCTTTATGCGTGGCAAAATTTCTATGTACAAAGAACTGATAATGGCAGTTCTATTTAACAGAAGAGTTCTACTCTTCTAGATTACTTTTTGTTTCAGTCCAACCCAATTTCATTCATTCAGTGAACTTTGGTAACTGTAAAAGAAACTAATTATTTCCTTCCAGTTTCTACAGACACTTTTTTTTTCTACACACACTTTTCAATCAACTTCAGGGTTATAGAATGGTTATCAGGTTATAAGACCATGTGGATATGATCATCATTGAAAGCACCAGAATAAAAAAAGATCTGGCAAGAGAAAGAACTGAACTCAAAGCTATCACTATTTGTACGCAGAAAAGCATTGATTTAGTGGAGGTGCTCTTTTCACATGAAATTTTGAATGTGTGTAGACTTTTGACATTTGACGTCTCCTGTGGCAACAAGCTCTGCATGTTGACTGTGTTATAAAAGTATCAAATCTACCTCCATTTTGAATTTGTCACTTGGTAGTGGAAGTGACTTGGTAGTGGTAGTGAACCATTGGCATCAATGGTTCCTATTTATTTGGATATATAGAATGGTTAATCCACTCATGCCATGTGTAGCTGAATTTAGAGACATCGGTCACTTCACATTATTTCCCTTGCCCAGCCTGAAAAACCCGGCTGAAGGAAGTCTGGAAGGTCACTTTGTCAGGTTTCCCACTCCAGAGGCTGTTGTCAGCACCTAAGATTACTGTGGCTGTGTCTAAACATCTGTATGGAATTCTCATCCTTCCAAACCAGGATACCTCTTCAAGAGCCGCACTACTCTTCCATGGTAAAAATGCTCTTCCTAATGTTGGACATAAACTTCCCACGTCATAACTCACAGCCATCGTCCCTTTTTCTATTTAACAAGTTGGCTCTCATCTTTGTAACTCCACACCTTTACAGAGAAGCTATTTCTCAATTTTGATCTCCTTTCTTGCACTTTACTAGACTGCAAAGGGGAGGGAGAGGGTATGATTTGCACTCAATGTTGAAAATGTAGTTATACTGTAGACTTGTACAGTGGTATAACATTTTATGGTTTCTTCCTTATTCTTTTCTTAACAGCCTCAGACATTTCCATCAATTCCTTGCAGCAAAAGGTCCCATGCAACTCTATGACTACTCTGAACCTTCATGAAGCCATCATCTACATTATTTATTCTTTGACAAGAATCACTTCACATTGATAATGTTTAAAGTCCAGGGACTGAAGACTATGTAAAGACACAATGCACTAAGAGAGGCCAAGATTTTAAAAACCTGCTGATGATTAAATGAAGTCACTTATTGTATTTTAATAGTTTCCAACAGAGCTTCTCCATCAGTCATGAATATCTGCCATTACTATGTAAAAAACATACTAAGTCACATACTTTTCCTTACAATTTTCCTTGACATCTAAAACACAGTGAAATGTTGAAAATTATCCTCCAATTTATCTATTTTAAACTCCAGAACTGTTATACAATGCTCAGCATTTAAACGAACTGATAAGTATTTAAAAAGCTGAGTAGGCTGGAAAATACAGATAGACACTGCCTTATACTCACCTTGAAAAGTCAGCACACAGTTAACAGTTGATCCTTCCACATAATTTTCTGGCATAGGTGACCAAAGAAATGTGTAATAATCTCTTGCTGTACTCCAACCAACCTAAAATTAAATAAACCACAACAAAAAAGAATAAAAAAATTAAGAACAGAAAGAGAAAACATTAAACAGAGAAGTTTGATATTCACAGTTAAGATATCATGGTCTGGCCTTTACAACATACTGTAATATGCATATTTCTGCTTCAAAATGCAATAAAAAGATACTTAACAATGTTTACAAATCAGGAATATTTTAACAAGCACGTCAAAGATTTAGCATTAATTTTATTAAGCTTGTTACCTAAGGCAGTAAATGGGTCTAAGGCAATAAAAGGGTCTATATAAAGTAAAATACCAGACAGTTTTCACTGTATGTTAAACTATTTGGTACCATTTTTTTTCTATAATGATACACATTTCTATATTAAAAATACAAAAAGATTAATTCCTGATTTTGTAAGGAAATCTCCTTAGTGTAGGTTCTGCCAATGTTGACTCTTTTGTGTCCACAGTCCAACTGATTCATCATAAAACAAAAAGGAGGGGGGGGAATAAAAAAAGCTTTCTGTCTCTGTGGCGCTCGATAAAGAAGGATGGAAGGATGCAGGACACGCTCTATGGTGTGAAAAGGAAAGGATCAGTCCTGGTTTATTTTGCGCGTTTCTTTTCACAGGGTTTTTAAAGACCATCCCTGTCTGACTCTCATTGGTCAGCAACAAGTAGTTACTCTGTATTGACTGGTCACTCAAATCCCCGGGGTGTATGCACAGGAAAAGTTCTTTGTGAGAGATAGTTTTCATTTTTCTAACTGCGTAAAAAAACAGTTTATACAGGTGGCTAGTGTTTATTACAGTCTTGGAGCTCTTTCTCAGGGAAAGCTGGTTATTTTCTACAGTCCTAGAGCTCTTTCTCAGGGAAAACAAGTTGCTTTTCACTGCTGCAGAAATCTGTTCTCATGAAGAGCTGTCAGCTTTCTCATGGCTTCTATCAGCTCAAGTCAGGATTCAGTCTGTAGGCCTTTAGCCTGCTGTTTCACCACCACAGCTTTCTATGCTACTGAAAAGATCACAATTGACACAAACTTTTTTGACAACTTCTGCAATGCTAACGACCAGCATTTCAGCGTCATGCTAACTCTCTCATACATACACGCTATGTCTGGAAAGAAAAAAAAAAACAGATCTGCATGAAAACATAACTCAGATAAGTCAGCACAGTCTTCTGCTAATTTCAAAAACCCTCTGCTTTCAGAGTTTTCCTAAGAGTGCAGTTCTGTACAGTGGTGAGCCACTTCAGAGAAGCTGTGGATGCCCATCTCTGGAAGTGTTCAAGGTCAGGCTGTATGGAGCTCTGAGCAACAAAGTCTAGTGAGAGGTGTCCCTGCCCTAAGCAGGAGGCTTGAAACTACATCTTCTTTAACATCCCTTCCAACCCAGGTCATTCTATGAGCCTACGATTCTACCCTCTGAAGACATACATCCCAACAGGCTTGAAATACATGCAACTGAACCAGAAAGCCAAAGCAACTGTGTAAAAAATTGATATTGATAGTAATAGCATAATGGCAAAGGAAAAGAATAAATATATCTGATTTAGTCCACTGATGAAAAAAGAAAATACCAACAACTTATCAAATGCTAGGTGTCGTACAGTTTATCAGTAACTGGAAATACTGTGATGGAAGAATTAAGAGATGGAAAGGGAATAAATTGTTTCCCAATTTTTATCAGGTAAGACTGTTTCAAGAGGAAGAAGAAAAAAACTAATACCCACACACAAAAGCCACACAACAACCAAGAAAATATTAAGTTACCAATCATGATTTTCATTGCTTCAATAGGCAACACTTCCAAACTCCAAGTTAGAAGTCTTTCTTTATAAAGAATACATTGCAGCAGTGTGTTTCAAAAGCATTAATAGCTGGGTTTTAAAGGAATTTTCAATTTAAAAAGCAAAAAAAAAAAAAGGAGAACATGTTTAGATAGGCAAAGGTAAAAAGAACATCAGAGGTAAAAGTAATTCAACAGCAAAGCAGCAATTATATATGTATATAAGCATGCATTTCATGTACGGAAATTAATACACAGCATTACTAAAAAAAAAAATCTGAATAGATTATTCCATAGATATCCATTCACTTCTTCACTTTTTATTAAAAAATATGGAAGAAACTAATGTTGAAGATGATGGAGCCCTTCTTATATTCTCAAAAAACACAGATTAACAACAGTGAAACCAGATGAATTTCTCACCACTTCTGTAAGGCAACACTTATTAAAGAGAAGTAGTGCAGATGCTCAACACATCCACTATAATGGAATCACCTGCTACGTCTTAGGCCTATTCCTAGCAAAGAAGAGTTCTATGGTATCTCCTATCAAGCAGCTTTTAAAAATGTCAATGAAATGAGACTTCCTGGTGCTGTTGTTCCCACATTTTTAGATATCTCAGAAATAACAAGGAAAACTCTTCCAGTAACTTGAAGGCAGTAAAAGCAATTTTTTCTCGACAAAAGTTCATAGGAAACATTTTGCAAATTTTCACATTAGTCATGTCTTCAAATCCAACTCAGACGTTACTACCCATTTTTTATTCTGACCTTGCTTTTACTTCAGAAAAGAGAAGCATATACCATTATTTGCTGTCCTAAACTAAAGCACACTGTTTTCTAAATTTAGCTCTCGGTGAGTGAAAATTCAACATCATCTTTTTCGTTCCAGTAAAGAAACTATATTCTCATCTCCAGAACAAATACTGTAGAGAAATGAAATAATCTTTTCATCTGTTAAAAACCAGAATACGCACACACTGCTTCTAATGCTATTTTCATTACTAAATTAACATTGTTCCTTCTGATAATTAACACTGGAAAACATAAGAGAAGAAACAAAATCCAGTGAACATAAACACGACAATAAAAAGTTTATTCCAAGAATTCTATCTTTTTATATTTTTGTTTGATTCATGAATTTAGTGATTTATCCAGAAACCAAAAGTTGTTTTTATCAATACCCTACCTGCAGTAGTAATCAACAAAAGGGTTTTTTTGAGGTCCAGGTTTTAAGTTTTAAAGGTTTTAAAACTTTAGCCATACCGATACAAACAAAAAGAATAATTATGTAGAAAACAAATAACTCTCCTGGTCTGTTTCTCAGCAGGTGCTGTATTTTTAAGTATAACTGTAATCTGTGGACTACTGGTAAAGAGAAAACTGTGACACATCAAGAGCTAGCAAGGAATACCCAAGGAAGTTTGCCCCACAAGTATTTCCTGTAAAATTCCCCGCATTTTCTGTCATCCAGAATCTCTTTCCCCTGGCAAGGCTCCCTGTCTTACACTCTTATGATTATGACAATTCCATCCTTTCTTAATGGGCACATGCAAGATATCAGCCGGTGTGCATTGCCCAACAGCTCTTGTCACTGCACAGAACTTCAGAAAATGAGGGTTTTCCCTGCTACACGTTGCACACGTCAAAATGTGACAATGCAGAGAAGGAAATATGAACAAATGTCATCTTCCTCACATCTCAATACATTTTAAAAGGGGAAGGTGAGTATTCTGCAGCCAAGCAAGTTAATTCAGTAACATTTTTCAACATCCTTCCTACATAACAATAAATATCATTAAATTCCACAAGGTTATTTCTTAGATGGCACAAACAAGGAGCAAAGCCACATAATGATATACTGAGCATAAAATAAAAACCAATTTAAGTAATCCATGTTTTAGGTGTAGGATGTAGATATTTAAAAAAACAAAAGAAATCAGTTTTTTTATCAACAGGTTTTAATAAACTTTTATTTTAGTACTTTCTATCTTTTGTCAATATTCTCTCTAATAAGCCTAGTACAGAGTACACAGTGGCTCCAAACTACAAACTACTATGCTATATACATACATATACATAGTCATAAGTTTCTCTATGGCAACAGGTTACACTATCACAGATCTAAGACTACAGCACACACTGGATGGCTCAGCAATGATTTAAATGTGATCTTTGACATAGGTATTTCTTTCAGCTCAGAAAGAAAACCAACAGATGTCTAAACTTTAACTAGGGTTAAAACCATATGAATAAAATTTAACACCGCTTAAGGGAAAGTAAATAAAAATTGAGAAACTAAAACTAGTGGCAAAAGCTACAAAGTAAATCAATAAAAAATGAAAACTATGAAGAGAAGATAGGTATATTCGTCAGCAGCTCCACAGTGAGTTTATATGATAAATAAAACCCTGTAGCTTTGGAAGCAAAACAAACAGCATCCTCAGCAACATCGGGTATATTAGCTTAGAAAAATAGTTTCATTTCAGAATCAGAAAAGCTAGACTATTTGTGTTACTGCTGATGATACCAACAAAACCTACTACCAATAATACAGACTATCTTCCAAGTTAGTCTCTGAAATGGGAGATGAGTCCAGATCCCCCACAAGAGCCCACTTGATGTGAACACCTTGCCTGTACTACACTGACAGGAGGAAGTGGCTATTGCAATTCTCTGGTTGATAAGAACAGGAGTTTGACTATTTCAACTGCCCAAACAGCTGATATGCCTAACACTGAGCACCTTTTCTCATTAAAACATTATATAGAAAACAAACAAATGCTTGTTAGAATGATTTGAAAGTTTCATTCTTGCATTTGAAATTCAAAACAATGAAAAACAGCCATTGAGAGAAATTTTGTCCAGTATAAAAATATATTTAAGTTTTCAATAATACTCAATAATACTGTATCATTTTTCATTTACTAAGCAAGTTGTAAAAATTTATGAAAATTGTGAAAATTATGAAAATTTATGAAGTTCCAAGCATATTTATTTACATTAATTGGAATATAACAGCTGTCAAAAGACGGTAACAAGGGGAAAGATGTGGAAACCCACACTTAATTCTTGTTGAAGACTCATGTGAAGTTAACAGCTCTATTTTGGTATGAAGAACACATTCTTATGTACCAAAATATGAAATCAAAGTTAAAGTTAACTTCACATATCAGCTGAAAACAACAACAACAACAACAACAAAAAACCACAATCAACAAAAAGTCGACTACAAACATGAAACCAAGTTCCACTCAAAGTATAAAGTGTGTGCTGATGCACAGTAGTACTTTCTTACTATCAGAAACCTTAAGTAAATGAGAAATTTCTATAGGACACACTGAAAAACTTTCTCTGAGCCAGGAAGATGAAAACAGGCACAGTTTATTAGTCCAGCTTAAAAACCTGGCACAGGCCATGGCAACCATTACAACATCCACATTCAAGCACACAAACACCACAAATTATAGAAGAACTCCCAACACAAAAACTTCTGAAGTTCAGAGGAGAAAAATGAAGAATTACCTGTCAAACTACACTTACTACACTTTACTCGTTGTGAAGCCTGAACTCGGGTTCATCATCTGATGAGCACAGCAGCCATCAGCACTGACTGACTGTGCTGATACCACTACTTTTTAAGGAATTCACTGAAAACACTGAAAATATTTTACTTGGAGTTCAAAACTCAAAAAATAAAAAACATTCTTATTTCTCAGTTAAAACAGCATGTAAGCCTTAGATGACATAACTTCCCTAAAGCAACAGAAAGAAGAAAAATCCATTTTACAACTGAGTTAGACATAACTCATCTGCTACTCAACACATTCTTCTACATGCTCTACATTTAATTCTTTCAAACTCCACTCTGAAATACATTTTTTTAATTAGATAGCTGTGCATAAATGCAAACATTCTTGCCTTCCTTCCAGAAGTTAACTAAGAGATTAACAATCCAGAAACCAAATCCTATTTTCACCTTCTCAGCCATGTTTTTAAACCAAAATATGACTACACATAATTTATCCCACAAAAAAGTCATATCCAGGCTAGGTTATTATGTACAATGTATAACTGAAACCTTACTTAATTTTCCCTCCATAAAACGTAAACTTTTAATAGGCCATTACAGAGTAACACAATCACGATAGTCTTATCTCCCACTTTTGAGCAAAAATATTTATTTCTATTTAGGACATCATAAACACTTCTCAGTCATATAAGCCAACTCAGTAGCCACAGTGGAAATGCTCAAGTCTGGTAAAGTTTAAGAGCCCAGCACCAAGTACTTTGCAATTTGGCTGGGCAAGTAGGGACAGCTCAGCTGTCCCATAATACTCACACTAGACAGGTTTTCCTTCTACTGACAAATAGACATGCAGTCATCACAAAGTTTTTTCTTCTTCTATGTTGCCCCACAGATACAAGCCCCTTTCTTACTGCAATGCCACATCACACAATGAGATTAGCTTTCCCATATTTACATTTCACCCACAGTATGTTTCAACAGAATAGCTTGAAGAAAATTTGCCAAGTAGAAAAATAAATGGGAGGATGAGAGAGGGAGCATGAATAAGGAGTGCCTGTCTGTATGGCAATAATGAGTTTACCCAATACCTGAGGGAAAATAATAACCATTTTATTTCACTGTATCTCCCTCAACTCTCATCTGTTTCATTTTACACAGAATGTAAGTTTTTCTAAGGCAAAAAAGCTCTACTTTACAACTCCACAGTGTTTTCAGTGTAAAAATTATTTCCAACTTTGTTTTCATTTCTTGAGTTTCAGATTAACATGGAAAATAAATTTTTTCTGATTTTCCATTTTGTTAAATTTCTTTCCTTTTATAATCGCTTGGTAAAGTCAGCTGATTCCATCTGGAGACAGGGTGCCTTAAAGAAAGACCATCAGCATGGGAGGCTCACTTGGCATTTTGTTCCCTGGCCTCAGAAAGCTGTTACACAGCTGAAAGAACAGCAGTGTTCATTCTGCTATATTAACAGTGCCTGACCCATCTACACAACATCAACAAGCCAAAGAAGCAAACACCTCTTTGGAAAACATTTGTTTGGCTGAACCAACTTGGGCATAATCAGCAGGTCTTTACTGTAGATACATAATTACAATCCAGTTTTTAAAAAAATCAGACAAAAAAACCTGACCACAAAATTTATCAGAGTAAAAATTAAACCTTTTTTCTAATTTAAAAGGTAAATTAAATAGCTAAGAAAGAAATTTGGCAGAGCACCCTAAATACTGCAAGATGACAATTGCTACCTCTGAAAGAAGCAAAATTACATACAGTAGGTGTATGTTATACAGTTTAATTATTACTGACAAGGGTAAGTCAGCAGCCTTTCCATGCTTCACATGGTAAGAAACATTTACTTTGCCCCAAACCACAGAAAGCACAGGTGTCTAAGCAAAACACCACTGGGACCAGTATCATAGGAAGAGATTTCTCCAAGCAGGCTTGGCTTGGGCCATAATCCTGAGTAAAGTCATGTTATTTGAAAGTGACAGCAATGTCTGTGCTACTGTAACACATAATCTACAACAGGCAGCTACAAACACCAAGTTCTTCTAAAACAACTAGTAGATAGGAAAATGAAAACATCTGGGTACAGCAAAGCCCATACCAGCCAAAATTACCAAGACAACACTGACATGCCATTGATGCAATGTACTTTTGAACACAGGCATCATCAGAAAATAATGGTATCTAGATAGCAGTTCTGAAAGAATCAAACTGTACAAAAAATTTCAGAACATGGACATAAGGAAAAGTACTTATTTAAGTATTAAGTACACTGTAGTAACATTCAGGCAGAGACATTTCAAAATAAGTAAGCAAAGTCAAACCCTGGAGGTTTTACTATGTCTAATCATATTATACCACATGCAATTTTGACTTAGCCAAGATGCTTAAGCCTTCACTTCAGACATAACCTTGCTACTCACGCTGGGATTAAAATTAGTTACACAACAGGAGCCCCAAGGTTGAGACATTCTCGGGTAGAAGATGGCTGCAAAGTACTCTAGATTCTTCATGAAAGGCTCTAATCTCAAAATGCTCTTTCAGTCCCAGCCCTGAAGAAGTCCATCTCTGCTGAATGTTACAAACACGTACATTAATTTGGACTCTTGCAAACATATGGTATTTGTTGCAGTATCAAGGTACTATCAGGATCCTAAGTTATGATCATCACTCGTTGGTTATATTTCTACCTCATAGTTCAGAGGAATGTGTCAAAATGACATTGACAGGGTGCCTAGACCACAGGATCAACTTCCTCTGTTAGGTATAAATCAAATAAATACAGAAACAATATGAATTCCCTAAAAATAAACCTGTTACATATGTAAATTACTGTCCAAAAAAATGTATGACAGATCAAAGAGTAACAAAGCTACTATGTACTTCAGGAGATAAGCATGAAAATGTATTAAAAAAGAGCAGGTGGGGTTTAAGTAAACTATTCCTTTGCTACCATATGAGAACTATCAATTAGCACAATCCTTTATTTCAAAATAGTTACCAGGTACCTACTACTTTGTAGTGACAATTCTACAACCTAGCGCACCAAATAGTTTTAGAAAATTACTGACACTTGGAAAAAAATGTTACAATTTCTTGTCAAAGGTAACATCACATAAACCCAGATTATCCTTCTCTCCATCTCATATAGAAATAGCAAGTATTGTTGCCAGGGTCTTTCTTTTTCATGCTAAGTACTGTTTACTTGTCTTTTCAAAGAAAGTAAACCAGAAATCCACAGAATCACTCTAAATCAGATATAGCAATTCTCAAAAACTTTTTGAATTCCAATAGTTCTTTTCCCAACTATTTTAACAACAGGACATACCGTGCACTGCACATTCCTGTATCTATCATGGCCAGCTGTGCAGTGATGATTCCATGCCAGAAAAATGGTATTTCTATATGCATGTGGCAAATAACACATCCAGATGTTTTGCTGTACTTCAGCATGTAATCTGTATGGAAGTAATTGTTGCTTAAGTTATCAATCTACAACAAAATCAGGATATTGAAATGACTCACACAAGCTGTACTATTATTTGCAGTCCAAAAGAGACTAAATAACCCAGAGTACTATGCAGAGATATAGGTACATTGCCTTGATAAAACACAAACACCAAGTTGTTTCTAAAGTCTCTATCACATCCAGTGTCAAACTGTGTTACAAAAGTTTTTGACCACAGACAATTTAATTCTGAGTTCTTCAATAAATAGGGACATTGAAAAGACAGAAATTAAGTTGCATACAAACACACACACTGCACTATTGCACAAACAGTAGCACAGATGTGGCCTTGTAAACACTGAGTACTCTCTCTGAGCAAGAGGCACTTCTTGTGTTCAGTAAGTTACTAAGATCTTCCCAATTCTGGTTACTCAGCTGTTCCATATTTTAGGTTGCCAGAACATCGGCACTCAATTTTTAATTTTTAATTGTGGCCATTAAAAACACAGAAATTAGGAAAGAAATTATTTCCTTTTCTTCTCTAGAGGTACCCTGAGACAGTCAATATCCAAAGCATGCCTACAACTTGTCTATCCTAGAAGAATGGCAATGTAGAACTCAGAAAAATGTATCAACTAGAACTGAGGAACAGAAAAGTTGTGATGGAATAGTTAATTAATGACACAATAAGACCAAAGTCATTAACGTAACATATGTAAGATTGATTACGTGGTGATATTGCAGGGCATTCCAGCATGCTTGTCTCAGCTAAATTATAACTTCAGAAATTCACAAAGTATTATGATATACCCCACAAGCACCCACACCTTTAACACTACTCTTTTGATGCGGTATCTTTATAAAGCCCACAAGAGCCCTTCTTTGTGCCTTTGAGATGTGGAGTAAACCTGCATCTCTTGTGTACTGAACATTTGACAGCCCTATTTTCAGACATAAGCTCCAGACAAAGAGGTAGGCGCTGCTTCCTAGAAACCAAGCAGGCTTTTCAAACACTTCTGCAAATCTGGACATTATGTATTAAAAATGCAAAAATATCACTCAGCCATATGATTATTTTATTTTATAGTCATGAGATGTAGACTTCCCTAGCCGGAAATTAGGACTACCTACAGACAGGCCAGTTTTGCAACCAGATGTAGTGCACACATTCATTATTTTTCCTCATTTCAAAGGTTTAGATTTGGGTTACATTAAAGGCCTCTCCAGATTCTGATTAACCAGAGATGAGCAGAAACAAATAAAGAGGTCTTAGATCACTCTAGGAATCACCTCCTATGAAATGAATCAAGGATGCTAAGTCTTCTCACCTTTGACTCCACACTAGGAACCATCAGATTATCCTGCACAGAAGGCCTCAGTAGAGGGTTTGAGTAATTTGATCTCAAATTCAGGTTCTCATAAAACTGCATGTAGAGGAACTTGGGCTCCAGATGTCCATGCCAACTACTACACCAGTACTTATCTGAAAAAAATGCTTTTTTTCCCTTGGTAACACACAAGGATAAAACTCATCAAGACCTTTTAGTACTCGATTACAGTTGACTCTCCAGAGTATCATAAAAGCAAAAGAACACATAGCAGCAATGACAGACAACAGACTTTAAGACTAAGTCAAAACCTGCATTTGACTCCTCTCCTGTAGGGGACAAGTAAGAAAAATAAACACAAAACCAATAAAAAAATGCATACGCAGAACTTCTGCTCTAAAGGATATCTTCATTATTGCACTTCCTACATCTGCCAGTTTTTGCCAGACATCCAATCCCAGAATTAGTGTATGCATTTAAATACATCTAGTTTGTAAAAAAACTGGTACACCTGAAATAATTCTCTTATATGCAACGTTACTCTTTCGGTTTATGAACAGTGGGTCTCCATTTTTCTAAGCAATACAAAATTACTTGCCTGGGAACAGTTTTAAACCTGTTACTGCCACCTCAAAGAGCCTTCTGCTCATTATTACTGAAGTTCAACATTTAGCAACTTACACTGGGAACAAAAAAATAATCACATTTCACCTACAGCATATGCAGAGAAGTTGGTAGAGTCTTTAACTTTCACAACTTCAAGTAAGTTGCTATTAAGAAGAGAACTCTGAAAAAGTTTGAAAAAGAAGCTTCAACTGTCATTCCATATTGAAAAAGAAGCTTCAACTGTCATTCCATATTAAGCAGCCATGCCAATAAAGCAGGCATAGCCCTTCCCATATACATCTTCCCAGTCCCCTTGTTTCTATCACAGTGACACCAGCACAGCTGTCCATTGCACCACACCATGATCAAACTGAAGAACCAAGACAGTTATGAAATAAGATGGTAAAAGCTGAAGGAGGAGAGTCTGTATTTTCCTGGCAGATCACCCTACTGATCCATTTCACTGTGCAGCTGCACTAACAGCTGGACAAGCAAAACAAATGCAGTAATATAAGGATATATATAAGTAATATTTACTCAAGGCATTATTGTTGCTGAAGAAATGCACTCGCATCCTAAATAAAAACCATTTACTTAAAAAGGTACCTAATTTTTACCTATTTCTTTTCAGTTCAATACAAAAAATTCTTATCCAGCCAGTAGAGCAAACAAGATAAATTACTGCTGAAGCCACTGACCCCTAAAATTCAACAAAAATCAACATTAGAACCAAAAACAACAATGCTCACAGAGCACAGGAAGAATCTTACTTCATATTTATTCTCTACACCAATCTGAAATTACCACTATTTGTTTGGGTTTTGGCTGAGATTTTTAATTTCTTTTTTTAACTAGGTGCCTTTTTCCTCTGTCCACTATTGCAACACTAGTTACGTTCTGTGCAATTTCAGACAAAGGTTAAATGACACCAGCTTGAACACATTTGTTTTCTAAGCAACTTATGCACTTCAAAAGGACAAAGTGAACTTTATTCCCTCTACATGAACAGTCTGTGAATCAACACTTTGAGTTCTCTCATAGAAACCCCACTTTCACTGCATACCAGCCAATATTGATGATCATTAATTACTGTTCTCATAATTAGTCAAGATTTTCTTTTGTCCTTTTTTTTTTAATCATAGGCTCAATTTACTAACCATGCATTGCAACCTACATATGTGTTTAAGAGAAGTAAATAGTAACACCCCTTTCTGCTTTCATTAGGTTTCAAACCACATCCAGGTGCTTTTTTATTTGCTCATGAACAATCAATTCTCTAGAAGTCATTCGTTTTTACATTCAGATCACAGAACAATTTCTATTATCTATCCCAAGATGACTAGGTTTCATAGTTTATTTTACTGTAAAGATTACACACACATATTTGTAGACACAGATATAGTTAGACAGCTGGCTCAATTTAACTTAGTGTACTGTAACCATACTAAGTATATTCACAACACTTAGTGTAAGCTGATATAACCACTAAAAGAAAACCATTTTTATTCTTGCCATCTTGCAATGCTTCCTTCCCTTATGCTGATGTGTATCAGGCAAACTGGAAATTTAGTTGGGGAATTCCATTTTAAACATCTAGTCACAAAACCATTGAGGTCTTAACCTCAATTTGATTTGCCACACAAGATCTCATTTCACATAAAGAGGAAGCACAAGAAAAAAGCCACCCTGCATTAAAGATGTTTCTTTGAACAGTAGCACTACCTTATGCCAGCTCAACATGTTCCTCAAATGACTGCAAAAGTATTATTTGCCACTGTTAAAGCAGAATAAAGTAGAACATCAATAGTTTAAGAAAATTATCATCACAGTCAAGATGAAATCAGATACCTGTACATTGTACACAGTATTTTGTGTAATCACTGAAAAACTGTTTCTCAACTTCTTTTTTCTTTTACCTAATTAGTAATTCTAGAGTCCTGCCTGATTGCCTCCCTCACTTAGGCCAACATACAAAGCCATTATATTTGCATTTCAATAATTTCAAGATGCTTACATGCAATATAAACAGAACCATCTATAAAATTTTGATAAAGAGGGTTTTTTTACATTTCACAAATGCCATGAACTAAACATTAAAGTGTTTCCTCAGTTACATCATTTGTCAAAACTTTGTAAATAAGACACATACACACTTATTTTTAAAAATGTCTTACTAGGGAAATGTGCCTGTTTGTAAGCTAATGCCTCCCTGGCACAATTTAGTGACTATACAGTCAGTGCACATTGCATTAACAACACTTCTGCTTTGTTACACAGCACAGTATTTCTATATTGCAGAGGAGTCATTTAGCTTGAATAAAGACTCACAATCTGCAGATTACAACAAAGTCAATCATTTACATTTTTAAACAGTGAACTGAGTTGTATGGGAAAAGTGCTCCAGTAACAAATTAGTCTGCCACCCATCTCCCCTCCCCGCTGCCAAAGCATCACTTCATTAAAGCCTGAATCAAAACATTATTACATAAAATGCAAATAAGGAATTTAAGCATCATCTATGAGGAGCTATACTGACAAAGATACATAAATCAAGGTCTTATCAGAAGTAGATATAGAATTAATCAATTTCTAATCCCATAGATGAAACTTTACTAATGTTTGAAAGTATCTCCAAGTATCGTTTTTCCAAGGATCTGTTTAAAAAAATTTTAGTGATCTATACTGTTCATCCTGTTCTAGCAATAAAAATTAGTCAGGGTTGTGGGTCAGGTTATCTTCAGCTTAGTTTTCATTCTTTGCACACACATTTCACACACAGTATCACATTCTTCACTCAGTCCACAATATCACTCTGTAACCACACATCTCTTCCCAAATAATTTCCATTTAATTCTGCACACATTAAACCTTCTCTTTATTCCAGCAGAATTCCAGCTGGACTCACTCCTCTAGTTTTGGTCTCCAGTTTGGTCTTTGTTACAAAACTAACACTCTAACAGCAGGAACCAATATATCACTTAAGTACTGTTGTTGAGATTTATTTTTTTAACTTGCAAGAGAGCAAGCAAATGTTTCAAAAATAGCAATAGAACAAGCATAACTTACCTTGAAAATACCAACCCAGTCTTTCTGATGAGGATGGATAAACTGGGTCAGAGTGTAGTGACACTCAAGATGCGTGTTTGGAAGGTAACTTTTCGCAACATTTTGAAAAATCACATGTGCAAAATTGGATGTCTGCAAAGTGCTAGCTGAAGACGGAACTTCTTGAAAGGACGACATGGTTATCTGTAACAAAATTGTAGAAGTTGTTACTTGAACATAGTGGAAAAACTAGTGAAGTTACAAAAATTAATCTAGTAGAAATTAATCTAGTCGAAAAGCCTAATAATTAGCTGCCCTGTTCTGAAAACAGAGAGCCATAGACTAAATTCACCAAAGTGCACTGCCTCAGCATCTCTCCAAAACAACCACCTCTCAGAATAAAAAGAGCAGTCATTTCAGCAATGACATCAAGATGGAGAGAAAGCATTGCTCAGCTGAATGCCCCCAGTATTATATCTCAGTGTCAGAAAGTGGAAAATAAAAGCAGTGGTGTGAAAACAAAGCAGAGTTCTAACTTAATGAAAGATTCTTAATGGTTCTAGACGTGCCAGAGAAGGAGAAACAAAAGTTCTGTAGTTTCCCTGCTTTTAACTTTTCTCAAATCTGTACTGCTTAGTGCTTTTCACAGCATTTTTACACATAAAGTTTTTCCTCCCCTCTCAGTAAAAGCATCAAAGTTCCATTTTAAGACATTTTTTTAAAAATAAGAAAGTTTATGTAAACAGGAGGGTTTGTTTGGGCTGGCTTTTTTCCCTACTTCTTCTTCAAGAGATTTCCTGCCCCCGTTTAGCAGTCTGTGGGCATCTTTTACTATTCTCACTGTAACACATACTTGGTGTTTAGCTTCATTACCATAAACAATGGCCTGCATTGATAGCAGGAACATTGAAGTATGCACACAGTTGAAGGGACTAACACTAATCAGTTGGACTGCAAAAGCTTTTGTGCTTTCCATTTACTACCTCATTCAGGATACATAGTGCTACAACCACAGTAACACAAGATGCTTCACGAGCAGAACAAGAACATCCCTTCCTCAGATTCGGCAATATCTGCCAAAAATAGAATAATATGCAACTGAGAAGTTTCAAGTGTCTGACTCCATTGTATAATCAACATTTTGCCAAAACATTTGATATTAGGAGGATTTAAGGCCTTATGTATCTGACATTTCTGGAAAGATGAGCTACCCTGTTCTTGCAATTGCTGTTGAAAGTAATTTTATACCAACCAAGCACATTCAAACCTTGAAAGAGGTTACTGCCAAGTGTGTGACATAATATGCTACTTTCATTGAAGATACATGTGGAAAGCAAAACCAAAAGGAGACAGGCCACTGCAAGCCTCAAGTAGTTCAAATATGAAAAGGTGTTTCTGTACCTCCTCCTGCCTTTTAAAATTTCACTAGTTAAAAAATAAGTAGCGAAGACCTTATGCTTTCTGAAACAAATTGCACTCTGAAGTAAACACGTATCCATCACCCAAAGGAAAAGGTAAATACAAAAGGCTTTTTTAGTTTTAAGCCATCGATATTTTAAGCTTATTACTGCACAATTTAAAGTAACACATGAAGTACATAGGGGTGGGCAGCCACGACATCATTTCAGTGTATCAGATGTTAAATAAAAAGCAGTTTTGTATACTGAACAACACGCGTTACAAGATAAAATACAAAGCTTGTGAAGATTTATAGATATAAAAGAAAAAAAAGGAACTTCCACAAACAAGAAATTGAGTAAAGATCAAAATACAGTTTTCTAGAGACAACAGGGTACACAATAAATCTTATCAGTTATGTAGCTTCAGAGTCCAGAATAGGAAATGTTACAGCACAGTAAAATCCTGAAAATTCCCACACATCTCAAAACAGAGGATTACATTCAAGGCATCTCTCAGTTTCACTCTGAACTACAAATGGTATGCATCAGCAATTTCTATGGCTCTAAAAGAAAATGAATAACCTTAGTCATTTTCAATTGCAACAAATTCATTCATTTTTACTAATTCGGTAACTTAGCCAAATAACATTGACATGAGATAGTGTAATTTTCATTAGGTAGAATAAGTACAAAAAGAGTAAACACAGCATTAATAATAAAACCAATTGAATTTTTTTCAGTAAATCTGTCTTTAAAATTGTACATCTCTGTCAAAGCACATATTACCAAAAAAAAAAAAAAAAAAAAAAAAAAAAAACACACCCAAAACCCAAAATAAACCCACAACCCCAACCAAAAGGGAAAAAATTATCCATTTGTGCACACTGGTTGTCAGCTGCCACAGCTGAGCACTAGCCCTAGCGGAACCAGTAAAGGTAGACTGGTTTCCAACCCCAAAGCAGAACTGCTCACAAATCTAACTCGTGCAGACCAGCACAATCATCTGGGATTACTGTTGCCTGGCAGGAAAATCCCCGGAGCTTAGGTGATGCTCAGATTACTTACAGTTCAAGGATAGTTATGGGGATGCTGGGTACTTGCTTGCTTAACTCACAGCTACGGGCCAGGCAACGGGAGAGGAGGAGGAAGAGCTACGCACAGGCTTCATTACTGACATGACAAGCGCTTCCCACGGGAAGGCTAAACGACGCGTTTTGGCTTTGCACAGCGGAAAGGACGGTGAAAAGGAGGAAAAGCTCGTCGAGCAGGAAAAACAAAAGCAGGACTAGCCGCACCACCCCAGACAGCTCCTCCTGGAGTCCTCCAGCTGCGGTCCCGGGCCCCCGACACCCCCGACCCCCACCTGCGCGCCTCCCGCCCCTTCCCCGCCGCTGCTCCGCCACCTGCCCGACGCGGTCACCTTGGCTCCGAGCCTTCTTCTTCCCCCGCGGGCAGGGGAGCCCCGCCGACTCCCGCAGCCCGGCCCCGCCGCTCCCCTGCCGACCACGGCCGGCCCGAACAGCTGGCGAGGGCCGGTGGCGCAGAACCGCGGCCGCACGGCCCGGCCGCCCCGGCCCGGCCCAGAAGCGGCTGGAAGCCGGCGGGAAAGAGCGTGTCAGCCCTGCCCGGACCCCCAGCCGGCCACGGACAGCTCTTACCTAGGCAGACGCGGAGGGCACCGGGGACATCAACATGGGGCCTCCGCCACCAGCGCCACGCAGCTCCGCCCGTCCGCCCGCGTCACTTCCAGCCCGGCCCTGCCCGCACGGGGCGGGCCCCGACTCGGATGCGGTTGGGGACCGGAGAGCCGCCCGGTGGTCTCCGCTTCCCACAGGCACGCACCCCCGGTGCGGCTCGGGGACGCGGGCACGGCGCTGTACGCGGCGTGTGCCCGACCGGGCTGCTGTTACCTCCGTACAGCGCTCCCACGGCGCCCTCCCGTCTTGTCCGCGATTACAACATCACCTCTGTCGCACCCACTTACCCCGAATTAATCATCTCCTCTTCCGTCCCACGTCAAGACACAGGCGTGCCGTCACCCTGTAGGTCACCGTTAATCTGCCAGCCTTGCAGGTCTTCCCAGGGCAACGGAGGGGTGAGATAAGAGCGACTGTAAACGCTTACACAGGCTTCTGCCTGGATACCTTGGCGGATCTTCATGCAGGGGCGTTACATCAAACACAACACCGACTCGGAGAACCAGGGAAGCACAGAATTCCAACCTCATTCTTTTAGGTTGGAAAAGACCTTTGAGCTCATTGCGCCCAACCTTTGACCAATTACCACTTTGTCAACTGGACCATGGCGCTGAAAGCTACGTCGTTTCTTGAACACCTCTAGGGGATGTGACTCCACCACCTTAATCACTTCAGTTGCCACAAGTTTATACATGATTAATACCTTTTACCACATCTGATAGTTTTAAAACAATCTGGATTTAAATGGTTTGGACGTTAAGGCTTTTCTGACTATGCTCGCAACTATTTCACAGGCTCCTCTCAATTTTCATCCAAAAGCAGCTCACAGAGCACTGACCAGAGTCACGGTGTTGACCAGTGCACCTAGTGTTGGTTGCCACTACAAACTGTCTTCAAGGTCATCTTAAATTCTTTGCTGCTACCATTTCTTATGTGTTTTTATGTATATTTTAAATAAACAGGTTATGTGGAGAGACATAGTGTTATTATAAATAATATGATTAATCATTAGAATTACTGAGTTAGGTTTCTGACTGGTTCACCTGTTTTTTCATGGTCAATCATAACAGAAATGAAACTAAGCTGGAGCATAGAAAGTGTCTTTAAGTAATTATGGTTATTCATTGTACTTGCATTTTTGTTTCTGAAAACAGTCTTGTGTCTTAAGGTGTGTCACAGATTACTAAATTATCTTTTGATTTGTAGCCACAATGAATAATCTCTTGTATCATGGACACAATGATATAAGCAATACATTTCCTGCATACTACTACCTGATCATTTTAGAAGACACAAGAAGTGTATGTAGTGCAATCTGCCCTGTAAGACCAGATGAACTTTTGTAATGGAAAATGAAACCAGTATCTTGTTCAGCAATAAATATTTGTAATGAGGTAGGAAGAGCTATTCCTTCTTATCTCAGCCCTCCATTTCTTCTCTCTGCTGCTCTTTGCTCTGTATGATGTGATAAAGGGCTGTCTAAGAGTCACAAGACACTGTTCTCATGTGGGCTGGAACTTAGGAAGAACTCGGGGTTTACAGTCACAAGCTGGGGAATATCAGCATTGGTGAGACGAAGTAGTTTTGCTTTCTTTTAAAGCCATTATAATGCAGATTTATGGGACTATGATGGGAAATTTGAAATAAAGTTTTTCTTTTGCAGCTAACAAAATTTTTACATGTGAATGCCTGGAAAAACAAACAAACAACCCACTTCTGCTCCCTAATTTTTAAAAAAATACTTCTCAGTTCTGAGTTTTTTAAGAAACTTGAGATATTTCCATGCTCACTTAATAAATGTTCATTCAGTCAATAAAGGCAGTTATGGTTTACTCATAATTCAGAATTCAGTTATTATTTCTATTGCTTACTGCATATGGAAGAGGTAAAAAAAAACTACTGAAATGCTGGCATTTACACGAACAGTGTAAATATAACAATAGGACAAATAAATCAAGAATTATCTTGTCTTTTCTTGTACTTTTCTCCACAATTTTCAGGAGAATGTATTTTTCAACTAATAAACTTGCTATCTTAACCACATAATGGTGGTTATATATATAATATAAAACTATTTCTGACTAAAATAAATGTGTGGTTTAATGTGTTCCCATGTATGCTTTTGCATGCTAGATTTAGATGCCAATCCTATCCTTGTAGAATTTGTACATATTTTAAGGAAAATGCTGCAGAGCCTTTTCTAATTTTTTATTACCATGTCAAGAAATTAAATACTTGACCAAAATGGACAAGTGGTGCACAGTGATCCCAGAATCAATAATAAATGTCCTTGTACAAAGATCTGAATCAAGAAAAATGTGACTGGAACCAGTGATGCTTGCACTTGGCTGAGAATTAATGATTGAGTGCCTTGATAAGTCTGATTTGCTGGACAGATACTATGTCATGAAATTCATCCATGCAATATAAATCTTTCAGGAAACTTGCTCTTGAGCGGAAAGAAAACAAGAAAAAAAAACCCAAACAAAACTAGAAAACCCTTCCAACACTACTTTTCTATCCTTGCTTGCATTATCTGCAAAATATTTAAAACCAAAAAAATGTTTGATATCAGCATTTCTAACAAAACCTTGCTCTTCTGAGATTCTCTTAACACTAACACACTAATTAGAAAAGCTTATTACAGGTATGGTGACAATAATCCCATCTCCTTCTGCCTTGATTTTCAGCTTTCCAACTCCTGATTTCAGTAACAGGAAACTGGTTTTGTTCAAGCCACAAATGGTTTGTTTACCACAAATGGTACAGTTTTCATGTGCACCAGGATGTACTTTAAACACATAATATCATTTTTTGGCCAGTATTTATGCATATTTAAAAGAAAAAGAAATTAGGAATGTCAAGTATTTTTTAATGATACTATATATATATATATATATATATATATTTATATTTGTAATCAAAACCATATTTGTTGGAAGGGATGTCCAGAGCAGCTCAAAGGAGCATGTTGCTCAGGGCCATGCCCAGTCACATTTCAAATATCTCCATGGATGGAGACATTCCACTGTCATCTAATGAACCTCTTTCAATGATTGAAAACACTAATTGTAAAAATGTTTCTTTGTATCAATTTCCCGTGTTCCAGTTTTGTCTCTTGTCTTGTTCTTTCACTGTGCACCTCTGAAGAGAATTCTGTTCCATCTTTTCTACACCCTCTGCTTAGCTGGTTGTAGATAGCAATAGGCCCTGAGGCCATCTCTTCTACAGGCTGAAAAAAATCCCTGCTCTCTCTCTTTTTGTATCTGTATGCACAATCTCCAAGGAATATATGTCAAATACATTTGGGATGCAAAAATTGCCCTGCTTTGTAATTATACTGAAACTTTACCAGGATGAGACTAGTCCCTCCTCAGGCATGAGCTGAATGAAGAATAAAAGCTGTAATAATGAGGAATAAAAACATGCAGTTAACCAGAATTGCCAAAGGAAACAGGGAGCAGTTACAGACTCCCAGGGAACAGAGTTTGGGGTGTTTGCAAAACATTGTTTTTATAACTACACTATCTTTTTCAACCTGTGAGCTCCAGTATTTTAGAGCCTTGAAATTAAAAATGGATCCCTGTCACATCTGTTTAACCTTGGATAGATGTGAACTTTTACTCAATCCAGAGCCTAACATTTTTTTCTTTCATATGTTTACTTTCTGTATTACTGTAGTCTGAACCAAACCCGCGATGAGTTTTTGAACCATCCCTGAATTCCTCCCCTCTGAGGCCCATCTTCGTTTTGCGTGAGTGACAGAAAATTATATATTTCTAGATTTTATTACCAGAGACAGGTACTTGATGTTATAGATATTCAGTCTATTGGCATGACATGATGATATTGATGAAGTGTGGTAAGGAAATGCTTCAGTTCTAATGATTTGATTTAATTTTGGTTTGACTCCTATTTCAACACTTCCAAGTTTTAAAAGTGTGGGCTATGTGAGATGTAAAATATATATACTGATGTCACTAATCGGAAGCTCTTTCTGGTCATGCTGTAAAGCACACTTAATCAACTTCTTTAAGATCATGTTACAGAAAGCTATTAACTATACTCTTAAAACAGTTAAATAGTTATAAATAATGTTTCATGTTATGCCTGACAACACTGAATTGTCCAGCATTTAAGGGAACATAATAACAGGGCATACAGTCTTGGCCTTCCAGTACGATGGTGTGGCTAAACTTTGGAACATATTAGAAATCCCATACTATTGCTAACATTTCCTATTAAGGAGAAAGTTTCTTTCTGTGTATTTTGGATTTCTTTTCCAACACTTAATTGCAGCTGATGAAGAAAAGCTATTCAAAAGCTGCCAGGATTTTTAAATCTGTAGAGTGAGATTGATGAAATTTGTGGTTTTTCCCAAAAGAGTATAGGTGAGAGCAGACATGTAAATTTTGTATGTGTGTGCATGTATGTGTGTGACAGAGGAGAGAGCAGGAGCTTACTTCTAAGGTGTGAGACTTGGCAGCACTGCTCTGTACAATGGGCACAAGAAACCGCACGTCTGTAAATGACTGCATTTGAATTGCTGTTACTTCACTGTTGGGTTACTTTATTGTTAAAGTGAAAAGGAATGTTTTTAATAAATGCAAATAATGAATTAAATGCTTGCACATACTGAGGCTTTACCCTCTGGTGTGTAATTAATATATGTGCACTGGAGACCCAGGTCTGGGGGAGTGTTTCATTTCTTATTTATGATGTTTGCAAGGGTTTTTTCCCTGCAGCATACTTCTTACTGGCATACACAGCACGGCATGTAAATGACCACTGAGTAGGTGTCACTGAAATCTTAGCAGATATGGAACAGGTAAATACCTTTGTTTGGTATGCTTTAGTCGATTTACTGTTTCTCTCAGCCTTTTATCTTTTTCTATCTGAAAGTAATAGGAAGCTCCCAAATGACCAACATTTTGTTTTCAGCAGCAAGAAAACTGCATGTGGCAGGAAACAAACAAGCAGTGAGATTTAAAAGTTCTTGTACCTCAGAGCACAGCACTTAAACTGAGGGACTGAAAGTAGAAAGGCACTTTCCACAGCAGTCTCCAGCATGCTTCTTATATCCCCTTCTGTGTTCCCCTCCAGCACTGGCTGCCACCACCGACAGAGCACAGAGTGACTCTATACTGTATCTGCATGAAGCTTGGCAGCTTTCCTATTTTCTCATAATGGTTTATGGTTTTCTGAAAGGATCTAAAGATGTCTGTGTCCTCACACTAACGCTGTCTCTACCTTCTCTAGCCTGGCCCAGGCAGTTGTGTCTCCACCATTATACTGGTTTTTCTTGCTCCTTGGTTCCCTGAGCAGCTGTGCTCGAACTGCGGGGCTTGGTGCAGCTTCACAGCTCCCTGTTGAGACTGGTACCACCTGAGTGATGCAGGAATTCTTTTTCAGCCTTGACTTGGCACTAAGGAAAAGGGCTATTGGGTCATGCACTGCACTTGCGAGAGGCTGAGCCTGGCCTGGGTCTCAACACAGAGATCGACTCATGCTGCTTTCCCCACAGCCCCTCATTTAGCTTGGAGATGGGTCTAAAGCTCTTGTGTAGCTATTTGTACAGAAAACTTCTCTATCAACAGATCCTGAGTCTCACCTGTTCCTACTGCTTGAGTTCTGAAACTCTTACAAATTCTTAAATTCTATGAAAAAAATAATGACCATACTGCTACATACATTACATACAAATCAATTTCTAAGAAACACAGTGCTAAAATGAAAATTTGTCTTTAATTCACCCCCCACAATGATTTATTATTCTATAGTGTTTATTAATATTGTACAGAGAAGAATATGTTGGATTTGCTATGCAAATTGACATACAGAAAATAACATCACCTTTCTGGTGTTATTTGATCAGCACCATTCAGAAATGCAAATATATTCTAATCACACAACTTTCATACCTTTTCTTATTTCACGAATAAATTTCCTTGTATAAGGAATATTTTTTAAAGTCATAAAACTATAGAGCTTACATTTCTAGAATTTTCTACAAAAAGAAACACTTTTATTCAATGGCTCTCCCTTTTTCTAATAAATATTTTACATTATATTGTAGCCAAGCTAGCATACTTTGTTGTCCAAAATGTGGTTGCATGTTGTTGTGCCTTGGAACTGGAAACTTTCAATCAAAATAAAATTTACATTATTAATATGGGTAACAATTCTTTTGAAACCACACTACGGTTACAGCCATGACATATGGCTTTAGTTCACTACATGGCAAAAGATCTGTTGGGCCTGTAATAAGTGTTTTGTACACAAACACCATGGTAAAAATCTGTTTTTACAGTGTTTATTTCCATTATCTTTGCTAGGATATGTCAGTGGGCAACATTTGGTCTACATATCTCCATATTTTGAATATACCATGTCTGTGCTGAAGGAGACTTTTTAATGCCTTATGAAGCTGACTGCTTAGATGCTACCACTGAGGCCTGACTGAACTTGTCAACAGTATCTGTTACTTATACAGCCTGGAAGTAATGCAGCTTTTCCATAAATTGGGTGACAGATGTATGAGTCTGAAAAACACTAAGTTATCTTTCCAGATTTGAGACCTTCACCCATCATAATCCACACATTGATATCTTTATTTTAGCATTCCCGGAATCCAGGCATTTTTCTGCCTGATAGAAGAGATGCCAAAAGCAAATTCATTCTGTAGTTCTCTCTCTCCTTCCCAGACCTTTGTTGACTTGTGTTCTCCATTCTGCTGCAATTAGTCAACTGCCAAGGGAGAATTCATTGAATATTCTTCCTAGTTGTTTTCTAAATTAAAAAACAGCTAATCTTAGTTTTTGTCACATTAATCACAGGTCTGCTGGGACCAAATCAACTCGTTTATCAGTGGGAGGTTGCACAGGCTTTCAAATGGGATGGATTTTCTCCCGCAAAAGAGAAAAAGAATCTTACAAACTGCACCCATTGCATGTCTAACATCACCCTGATTTTCCATTTACATATTGCTTTTTGGTCACTTCACACTCAGTATTTCACTTAGAAATCATTTATATCACAACTGTACTCAGCCTTCAGTATTATTAGGTAGCATGGAATATATTCAGTGATGGTATGAAAGTTATTTCCAATAGGGCTTATGAAGAACAGCTGAGCAACTACGACCTCCTGACCTCAAAGTGTTTGTTTACTGGGAACTATACTCCAGTTCTCTACATTTAATCTGTCTTGGACCAAGCTGACATTCCCCTACTAGATTTATTGTATCTCTAGAGACTATTACAAACACAACATTGTCACTGTTTATCTAACAGGATGATAATAAGATTATATTAGTCTAGTGATAATGGTACATTTATTTTCATTTTTTAATAGTAACAAATTGAAGTTTGATTTCATGTTTAGTGAAGTTAACATGTTACTAGGGGAAAAAACATTCAAAAAGTACTTTTCTTTCAAACAAATCAGTAATGGAAAATATTTATTATTCCATCTTATTTGTAAATCAAAGCTTTGGTTTGTGTACATGAGTAGGCAGGCTATGTCAATTTTACAGAAATTATAATAATGAGAAAATCTGACTAAGAAAACTGGGTTTCCTATATTAACAACTCTGGATTTTGGAAGATTGTTATTATGTTTTTTCTTGTGCATCTCTTCATAGAATTTATCACCTATCAAAAGGCAGGCACAACAGACCAAATTTGCATTTCAATTATACTTCATTATAATCAAGGTGAACAGAGTAAATTCATTTCTTATTAGTGCTGGTAGCTCTAAAGACAACAAAAATCACATTATTTTAAAAATTCAGTAGGGAAGTGCATTAATATATAACAGAAATGTAAACCAAAATTAATAATAAACAAACTGTTCCATATATATGCATTTTCTGTGGTGAAATTATTGGGCTAGACTTAAAACAAAGGTGTGATATGTATTTAAAAATCTTAAATGTTACATAGAGTGAATTGATTTTAAATTTTCAGTAGGGTTGAAGTGTAGAAAAAAAGCTGGGTTTTGGATGTTGATTTATGTTACTTTAGTAACAGTGTCACTTTATCAAAAGTTAATTAATTGGTCTCTTGATCTGCAGTGGGTTATGCTCTAGGTACAACTTCTAGCAAGCCAGTGGTGTGGAATGCACCTTGCTCCTTCAGGGACCTTATGTTGTTTCCTCTAAAATCAGGAACAAACTCTTAAGAATAGAGTTGATAGGAGCAGGATTACCTCCCACTGGCTGAAGTCAAGACTTTTCTCAGGAGCATGCCATATAAAGACAGTCTTTCTCAAGCAATGTGGTTTCCTAAACTTTGGTGTAGGAAAACCCAAGGACTTGAGTTAGTGCCAGGTTTCCTCTTTCTATATCATAAGGAGGCTAGTACAGGATTTCATCAGACTAATGTGAGGTTGATGCTTTTAACCTGTTTTATATGCATGTATCTTTTCTTGGAAAAAAATTACCTAATCCTTACTCAGACTCCTTAGGTTTGTGATCAATGTGCCATGTAGCTTTTCCATGTTGCTTTTCCCAGTTGCCCTACTGTGTTCACTTTCTTTTGCTACATCAGTACCCAATAACTGGAAGAGCATTGACTGTTTTCTGCAATTCTCACAAGGATCAGTATGTTCTATATTTAGTGCATTGCAGGTAGAATTAAAAATAAAATCACCATGACTGATACCAAATATTTATCATACGTAGCAATACTTCTTTTGGATTTTGTTTCCTTCTTCAGCTGCTTTTACAGAACCTGCTCATCTAAATCTGAACCAAAGTCATCATCTTCTTTGCATTTCGGTCATGTAAAATAAGCTTGTGAAAGAAGCTTGTAAAAGAAGGTATTTATTAAACACTGCTAGATTCTAAATTCATCAGAAATGCTAAACATATCTTTCAGTTGAAACACGAAATCAATCTGAAATTGCTATGGGATGCTCTACTGGTAACTTACACATTAATTTTTTGGTGTGAGTTCTCCAGTTCTTCTGTCAGTTTCTTGTGTCTATTCATGGTATGACATATATGCAGTCACCCACGTAAAACATCCTACTTATTTGTAAAAGACAGTAGTGGTTGAAATTGCTCATAATCAGAACTGCAACACATTCCATTTAGCAATATGTTTAGGAAGACTAGTTCTTTGAGTGAAATCTTTTCAGGGACTTTGGAAAATCCACACTATGTTTCATGAAATTCAGCTAGATAAAGTATCTCTATTACATCCTCCTTGTGTGAGAATTTGAACATGACAATTTAATTCTTCTAGGAAATAGATACTTGAATCTTTTCAGCCAGCTCTCCAGAAAATTCAGTCAGCACAGTCTAGCCTAAACATCCTAATGGGATTTATCAGAGCTAAAAAGAGGACAAAAACTCTTGTGCTTAATTGACCTTCATGTCAATTAGTGCAAATAAGTATCTATTGCTACCCTGTGGTAGCCTGCCCATTCTAACATCCATCTGATGTCCCAGTGAAATGCAGCTGCTTTCCAAACTACAGTACAAATGTTTCTGACCAAAACAGACAGTACATCTTCATATCAAAACAAAGTTTCTATGTTCCCCCAGGGCACTGCATTCCCACAGAAGCCTGGAATTTGTGTCCCCTTAGGTATACGCAACATTCCAAACTCCGCACATATTTAGCTCAAGGTTGATTACAAAAATGCATACTACTGCAGGGTATATATGATTCAGCAAGAAATAAAGTAGGTCCAGTTACACAAGAGCTTTTTTCCTGTAGGCAAAAATAACCACTTGCGTTGCTGCTTATGCATTCCAGTTCGTTATCTAGCAAAATGTGCACAGCTAAGAAATGAATGCTGCCCTGAGAATCTCAACACAAATATTTACAAATGTGAAGAATGTTATATTATGTTGGACCCAAGGTCCCTCTAGCCTAGTAGTCTGTCTCCAGAAATGACCAGTCAGAAAGGAAATACTTCGGGATATTTCTCCAGAATGCTTTCCCAGCTCCAACTATTTGCAGCTCAGGCCTTCCTGAGCAGCAACACTGTGCTTTGATTGCATTTTCAAATATTATAACAGCTCTCTGATGCAGACAAATAAATGCAATAAATACAAGATGAAAAGTTAGAAGGAGGAATGGAACACTGTAGGTTTGGCTACCAAGTCATTTTGATTCAAGTTTCAAATGTACTGTTGCATTCACTATAGTTTCTTTTGGCTATACTAAATAGTGTTAACACTGAATTTAAATATCACTCTGCAATGAGGGTCCCATTTTACAAGCATCCTATGATTGTAACTCTTGCTAAGTTCAGTGGAAATTTAGTTATCAGCCCAGAGTGCAAAACTTAATGACCTGAAAAGGATATCTCCCAAAAATAATGGAAAAAAAAAAAAAGCCAAACCAAACCAAACCCCCCAAAAGAACCCACGACAAAACAAAAACAAAACAAAACCAAAATCCAAACAAACAAAAAACCCCACCCCAAACCTCTGAGCAAGTGTGATTATTTCATGCCAATGAAGTTAAAGTCAGGGGCAGGCTCTAAAGTGAATCTAGATACCCTTTGCATATTTTGGCACAGTGTATATATTTCCCTTTGCTTTCAGTGGTTCCTTATTATTATACCTTATTATTAAGTGAAAAAAGAATCTTAAATGTAAGAAAATGAAAACTGACAAAGAATACTATAAATATTCTGTGTTCTTAGGGTTGTGGGTTTTTTAATTCTTTGTTTTGCCCTTTTATATTGAGACTTTAAAAGAAAAATAAGACGGCTTTATTTTCAACACTAAGAATGAAAGGAGTAGCCTTCTTTACATTTTTTCTGTTTGTTTACATGTTTGATTAAATTTCTTGACATGTCCTGTAACTTAGTGGGCACCATCTACCAACACTTAGAAAACTACCTACTTATTAATGTAGAATAGCAGCTGCTTTCTGTATTACAAATGCTCTGACATGTTTTAATATCCATGTTCCAATACCACAAATCATGATGTACACGTAAGGTATACACATAATTCCTACCAGGTAAGAAAATGAATCTCAGTCACTTAAACACAAAGATCTAAATTTACTATGTCACAAAGCATTTTTTGGGTACTATGTAAGTAAATATACACATTTTTGATGGTCTAAAACTGGGAACTTCATTAGCCTTCCCATGAGTAATAATTTGGTTTTACATTACCAACATCCAGTAGTTTAGGAGCTGATTTAAGCCTGGCCCATTCAGTCCATCCAGAGTGAGGACTGAGTGTGGCACTGCAAGCATTTGTTGAGCAGACAGTAAAACACATGACTGAAAGGCTGTAGGTTAACAACACTTCTATCTGCATGCCTGAGAGGGCCATAAACTGTAATGCAAGGGTAGGAATAAACAGTGAGGGTTTTTTTTTAAATCCTTCTCATTTCACAGGTCCAGTATAGGAAGCTGTCAAAAGCCTGACCTGACTGGATTGAGTGGGACGATCTCCAGGTATACCTACATTTGAGTAGCAAGAATGACTTATAGGGGTTTGGCAGCTAAAAAATCAGTTCTTAATATCTATACTGTTTTTCTAAAGCACCATAAAATCTGCCAATGAAAATAGACATATACCAGTTACACATTTACTATTTGTCTTTGTCATATACAATTTTTGTCCTGTTCTTTTTTATGTGTTGCACAAACCAAACTCTACCTGTGCTAAAGCAACAAGTAGGCTAGGAAGTTTTCCTTCAGAAAATAGTTCCAACCATAATCAGTATGATATTTTGAGATCCCATTTCATGCCTCAGCCATAAGGTTGGCATTACTGCTTTTAAGATACAATACACCACTGACAAAACAAAACTTTAAAGCCAATTAAACATTGCCAATCTCTCTACCACTGGCAAAGCCACACTTGTTCAGAGTTCGTCTTCGTGGCATGTTTGCAGTGTAATCACTGATTTCTGGAAACTTTTCTGGCAGTTAAAAATATCCAGTGAATTAATTTTTGTAGGCAATTTTATACTTGACTCATGTTACTTGAAAACATTTTAGTTTGAAAAGTAGAAGTTGTATGCACTCAAATGAGGTATTTATCTCCATTTTTAACACAAGGGAAAAATAACAATATGTAGAACCAAGCTATACAAATAACAGCATTTTAACTCATTAATTTCAGAAGTCATCACATACAAATTTTTATGAAACCCACTACTAGGTATGAGTTAGGAGACCATGCTGTTTTGTTTGAAAAATAACCAGTATTTATGTCCTGGGTTTTAATGTAAGTAAAACTTTCATGGTTATTTGCTTAAACCAATTAAGTTTTTAAGTTAACAAAGCTTTTTTTCTTCATTTTGTGTGGGAAAAATGTAATTAGGTAGGCAAAGAAATAAACACAAAACCCAAAATTAACTAGCAAGACTTAGTGAGGTAAACTTCTACATAGGCAAAGTTACTTTTAACAGAAGGAATTTACTGTACTATACGCCTACTAAAAGTTCAAGCACCTCCAGAGGGCATTTTGGAGAAAATAAAACCCACTAAAACTCTTTTTAATTTTCTCCCTACTGAAAATGCTCTGCAGTATGGTAGCCCTGCACCATCTAGTCCTGCAAGTGCTTCCTTCTCATTCTGGCTACCTTAGTGGTACTGAACTACTAATATCAGTTCTATCAGCGTTCATAATGTAAGCAGAGATTCCATTTAATCTAATCACAAGGAATTTTATCTGTCTGCAAAGGTAAATTCCATACAAAAGCAATGTAAAAGCTATAGTATTATAGTGGTCGTGTCTGTAACAAGGCTTTATACACAAGTGTGTTGGCAAAGTAATACAAGGCTAAGTCTACTACATTTTTATGAATAGGACTATCCTTTTTCCACTTTCTCCTACTATTTTTTGGGAGTAATTATAGTGTATTTTTATTATCTTGGCACTAAGTTTATTCTCCTCATTTACCTTTGAAACAAAGAATGCATTATTTATAGCTACATGAACAAAACCATCTTAGACATGAGAAAGGTAGAGAAAGATGCAACTACAGGGGTAAAGCTGCATCTTGTAATGAGAGTAAAAAATCAGAATTCATGGACCACAATGGGTACAGCATTAGACTCTTTGCACATTCCTCTACATTTAACTCCTCTCCCTCCCACCCCCTCCCCCAAAAAAACCCCAAAACTGAAATTAATTTTCTAACTCAGTTCAGACTTGATAGGAGTCTAGACCAAATTGGTAAAGGGGCAGTAACTCTGAAAATGTAAGGTGGTGAAGAAGCAGGCTGGAATGCAAAAAACCCCCATGTTTTCTAAGTACTGTGTGATTACATGTAAAAATCAGGTTTCGAAGACTTCCAAAGACCTTATTTGGACCATACCTCAGCACAAGTTTCTGCCAGCATAGTTGATCAATGAGGAGTCACACCTCTTCTCATCACAAAAAAAAAAAAAAATCGAGTACAAGATGATAGTTAACCTCTTCCCCACTGAGGAGTAGGGCAGTTCAGTAGCTTTATTCACTTGGCAGCCTTCAAATGGCCCAGTGAAAGAGATGAGTGAGCTTACAAAAATATTGGTGTAATTGAGTCTGTGGAGCTTCCAATGTTTTGCAAAGTGTTGTCAAGTGGAAGAGTTTTTGTGTTTGTGTCTCTTTCCATTGCTTTAAGACAGAGATTTTTCTTTTTTTCTCACATCATATTCTGTCTCAGTGTTCAGCTGAGAGGCAATGAGAGAAAGAAGCAACTGGGTGAAGGTATGAGATCAGTCTGCTGAGTGGTAGCACTCTCACATGTCACAGTAAAGCTACTATATGACCACAGCCACCTTCACTGCCCACAGAATTCCTCTATGTTGAGCTAGGTTGATTTAACTATAGTTAACTGTATTGCTTTTTACAGGTAAATATAAATATATATATATATGTGTATATTAGGATAGCAGAGCTGAGCTCTCCTAATATTTAGCCTATTCTTTCTGTGCTAATGTATAATTGAGTGAAGACATGCTGTGGTGAGACCCGAGATCTGTGCCTCATGACTACACTCCCAGAAGTCTGTAAATGATTCTACATAACAGCTACAAACAAAGCTCTGACCTAACAAGAGTGACCTAATGACTGACAGAGTACCCAGCATCCTGACACAAGCAAGGCAAGTTTTTCTGGTAGGAAAAGTAACAATTTTGTTCCAAAGAGATGAACGTGGCAGTTGCAGGGCTGGAGCTGAAGCTTTGCTCTGAGAAGGCAGCACTCGCCTGCCTCCAGCCTGCCCTCCCTCAGAGCGTGTTGTGCTTTCTCACACGCCCGCCTGAAGCTCTCCCAGAGTGGCCAGCGGGGTCTCCAGATGCTGGGCTGCGAGTGAGCAGCCCAGCTCTTGCAAACTTTATTGATGTTGATAGACTCGCTGTTAGGCCTTTGGGAGGTGCGCTCTGGGCACAATTGTACTTGGGTTTGCGTGCCACAATTTTGGTAGTGGGTGGGCACTACAGGGCTGGCTTCTGTGAATAGATGCCCCTACAGCCCATGGTGACCCTGGTGGGACAAGCTGTCCCCCTGCAGCCCATGGTGGTCCACAGTGGATCAGAGATCCACCTGCAGCTCATGGAGAACCCCACGCTGGAGCGAGAGGATGTGCCCAGAGAAGTCTGTGACCCCATGGAAATCTGTGCTGGAGTGGGTTTGCTGTCAGGATCTGTGACCCCACAGGGAGACCCACACCGGAACAGTCTGTTCCAGAGGGACTGCACCTCAAGGATGGGATCCTACACCGGAGCACTTTGTGAAGATCTGCAGCCCAGGAGAAGGACTCGTACTGGAGATGACCGGGGAGGAATGTCTTCCATGGGAGGAACCCCACGCTGTAGCAAGGGAAGAATGCGAGTTCTCCCCTGGAGGAGGCAGAAGCGGCAGAGACAACGTGGGTTGAAGTGATTGAACACTCTTACCCAAACCACTGTGTCGCTGAGGGAGGAGGAGGTAGAAAAATTGGAAGTGAAGTTGGGCCCAGGAATAAGGAAGGGGTGGGGACGAAGTGTTTTAAGACTTAGTTTTTATTTCTCATTATCCTACTTTATTGTCATTGATAACAAATTAAGTTCCCAAGTTGAGCCTGTTTTGCCCAAGACAGTAACTGGTGAGTGCACCCTCCTCATCCTTATCTCGACCCAGGAGCCTCTCGTTGTATTTTCTCCCCACTGTCCAGCTGAGGAGGGGCAGGGATTGAGCGGCTTTGGGGGGCGCTTGGCGCCCAGCCGGGTAAAGCCCACACAACGACGAAGTCATAGAATCACAGAATGGTTGGGTTGGAAGGGGACCTTGAAGATCATCTAATTCCAACCTTCAATAAGCGCCAACTCTTATTTGCCACCTGACTCGACAAAACAGTGCAAGGCGGCTTTTCCCGTCGCCCCGAGGTTGCCGTCTCGCAACACAAGCTGCCTCCGCCAAAACGCCGGCGCTCCGTCCCTCTCTCGCTTCAGCCAAGCCTCCTCCCCCGGCAGCAAAGCAGGAAGACGAAGCGGCAGCGGGCAGGCACAGGCAAGAAGAGCTGGAAAGGAGCGCCTTCCCGGGAGCCGCGGGCAGCGGGATACAATGTCCCACCGCCCCAATGAGGTGCTCCAGCGCCGGCCCGGCCCCCGCCCCGCCCCGCGCTCCGGCCCCATCCGTCACGGGGCGGTGGGCGGGGCCAGCCGCCCGCAGGGCGGACGCTGCGCACTCCCATTGGCTGTGCCCGGCCGAGCGCCGTCCGTGGTTGGCTGCGGCGGCTGCCGCTCGCGGCGCGCGGGCGGTGGCGGCGGGCGGCGGCGGGCCGGAGGTCACTCGGCACGGGGGCGCAGCATGGCCGCAGCGGTGGTGCGCAGGGGACCTGCGGGCTGGTGGCGCTGGCACCGGCGGGTGATGGGTAAGGACCTACCCCTTCCCTCGGCTCCAGTGGCCCCGCTCTGCCGGCCGGGCGGGGAAAGGCCGGGCCTCTCCCGGGGCGCGCAGCTGCCGCGCTGCCCTTGGCGGCCGCGGGCCCTCCGAGCCCGGTGCAGCTCCGGAGCCGCCTCCCTGTGCGGCATCTCCAGTGGCGGACCCCCCGGGCGGTCACGGCTGGCGCGGCGCGCCACCGCTACCGCTGCCGCCTTATTCGGGGCTCCACCGGAGCTTGAGAGCGGCTTGCCTTAATAAATGTTTTCACTCATTTGCTTAAAATAGCGTGCCTGGAAATCATCAGAGCCCACAAAAGCCTCCCGTGGCAGCAGTGACATGTCTGCGGTACCTGTTACCTAGGTTTCGGCTGTTCAGGTCTCTCGGTCACCGCATCCGATTATTTTCTTTAAACCAAAGGTAGATCCAGCAGCACTTCCTCCAGTGTCGGCTCTGCAAGCACTGGTGCTCACCTGTGGTTGGTTCATGGGCAGTGGAAGGAGCGAGCACTGCAGATGTCCTGTTGGTACAAGCAAAGGAAGAATGTATTTGTAGAACTGGACCTAGACATTTTCCCTTTCCAGAGTCCTGAGAAATCACACAGCTGTTCCTAAGTAATTTAATTGCTGAAGTAAATTATTAAAAATAAACCTTCAGTAGTCTTTTCAGTGTCGTTTTGATTGCAATCTGTTTGTCACATATGTCACTCTGTGGTTAGGCTCCCAACACATAGGTGAAGGTTTTTATCTAGCAAAGTAGAAGAAATAGATTCTTTTAAATGGTATATGGTTCTAAAATCTTGACACTTAAGGAAGTGTTTCGGGAATTACTAAGTTACTTTTAAGTAGGTAACTTTAAAAACTTTATAACCCCCCCCCCCGTCAAACCACGCTTAAACAAAAAATGTTTGACAATTTTGACGTTATCTTGCAGTGCTGTTTTTGCTCCACTGTCTCTTTTCCACTAATGTTTTTTTTTTTTTTTTTGTAGTTGTGCTTTTGATGTTGTGATAAGTAACAGCTCAGGTGCAGCAGGCATGTTGGTCTCATGCTAGTAAAGTTAAATACAGGGGACCTCTTTATGTGTTTAGTACCTTTTGTGATACCACAATTGAAAGCAATAGCTTTCAAGGATTTTTGAACTTTCTGTGCATGGTAACTGTCAGGTATTTCTGTCAGCTTTGAAATCCACTGTCATGGTCAATTTCCAAATGACCATGTTTGATCTAGGGCAGATGGTGGGGATCTTGTTTCTTGGTGGTGAGCATAGGTATGAAAAGCAAACCAACACTGGTCCTTAAAGTTGAAAAATATAGTTAGCCTTTATCTGAAGATTTAAGCAAGAAACTCTAACTAAGCCTAAGGAGAAATTGTGACTCTCCCAAGAAACTTCCATGGAAGAGAATTTCACCCACAGCATTTAAGCTCTGGCTTAGTCAGTAGTGACTGTGCTGAAAGTATTCTTGACTGAGAAATGTTTATGGGATGAAGGTCTAAGCATTAAGCCTTCTTAACTGCTAAGCTCTATTGCTTAGTTATATCTCGCGACTTCCCCATCTCTAATGCACCTACTAAGTTTGCCATTCTTTTCTTTAGTCAGACAGTTGGATTTTGAGTACTGATTTCATCATCTGTCCTGAGTGAAATGCCATCCTGGTGAAGGAATTCTGCCAGCTCTGAGAGCTGTCCAACACCACAGCTTGGTTAGCAAGCTGGCTGTCTTCCTTCTCTTACTGAATGCTCCTTGGTTACTCAGTCAGTTGCTCTTTGCAGCTGGTGCAGATCATGATGGTGTGTTTTTTCTGTATGTTTATACTAGAGATTGTTAAATTGTCTAGGAGAAAAATAAAGAGCAGAGGGCAGATTTTGGAGGAGCATTTTGGATGTGTGTGTTTATGTATTAGTCAGCTGGACAGAGACTAGGTAGTCTTGTGTTCTGCAGCTGGCAGGCACTGACAAAGGTGCTTCATAGAGAGGGTTTATATGATCTTACTTAAAAATATATTTTTGATGGATATGGAGAAAACCCTCCTGGGGACTGCTGGGGGGAGTGAAGAGGAGGTTAATGAATTATGGTGGCTGAGAAAAGAAGATTTTCTAGTGAATGGAGATTCATCAGCTGAGGGAGCTGTCCATCAAAGAAGCCAATACCATGCTAGAGAACAAAAATGTCCTTACAAGTAGTTTTGTTGGAGTTTAAGGGACCCATTCACTTAATAGTTAAATAGTACTTTTCCTGGCTTAACAGTACTTTTGCTGATGCAGCAGCTCTGCTTGAATTGTTGAATGACTCTATGCTCTGGTGCAGAGATTAAGCAAGGATTATGACAGAAGACCTGCTGCTCAGAAGTCCAGCACATTACTTAGTTAAGGGATCAAGTGTACACTTGATATTCTTTTTAGATGAAAAGTACTTATTATATGGTTTTCTCTGTAATGTATTAGCAAACATTTAATGAGGTATAGATACAGATAAGAAAAATTATGTATAAGAAGACTTGGAGTGTTACAAGATAGCCTCTCTGGGTTTGATCAGTAGACCATACAGAGGCAAGAAAAAGCAAGTGAGATGTTTTCAATGTAAAGCAGGCCAAATTTTAAGTATTGTAATCTTCTTAAATTATTTTGGCAGAGTGCACTTCTCCAAATCATTGCATAACCTTTAAAAGTCAGTGACCATGTAGCAATTTAAATTCCACTGGCAAAACTTCTAGGAACAGAAGGATTCTACCTATGTACAGTTGGCCTCTCTAACTTCTATATTTCTTCATCTGGTTCCCTCCCAGGATCTAGTTTCAATAGGGGTTTAATAAATTGCATACAGAAGTCCACAAAACATAGAAGCTCATGCTGATCCTTTCTTTCAAAGTAGGAAGGAGAAAAGAGATGATGTCTTCTGTTGTGCTTGTACCAGAACTTCAGATGCTAAATCAGTAGGAAAATCTTTCATTTAGTGGCTCATATTGAATTGTCATCGTGTTTCCTTCTCTTTGTCAAGTGACTTCATGTGTATTTTCTCATAAAGCCCCAAGCAAAACTAGCAACTTCAGTAGCTGAGCTTACTCTGAGCATCTTCCCATGATCCTGTTAAATCTCACATATTGGAAAAGAGGATCCAGAGAGATCAAGATCATTAATATTCACTGATCCAGAGAGATCAAGATACTAATATGAACTGCAACCATTCTGATTAGGAAGCTCTTACAGGATGGGGCTGTGTGGACTCTCAGCCTTGTGCCATTTGGTGAATATGGTTCAAAATAAATTTTATAAAGCCAATAATTAAGCAGTACAGTGGAAATTGTATTTTGGGAGTTACTTGTTTCTCAGTCCTGTTCTTGGCCAGTTAGACTCAAAGTACAAGCACATTGGATTTTTTCCAGGTCTGCTGTCTGTGGTTCTACCCAGCTATTAGTCCCTTTTTGTTTGATTACAAAGAGATGTCCTCAGTTCTGCATATTATAGTGTTTGTGCAGTCAAGTATATGCAGTGAAATCAGGGCAGCACTGGAGCTGGAATTCAGTATAGCTGGAGCTGGTTTTGCTCACAATTAGCTTGATATACAGATTAATCTGTATTGCTGGTTTTGTTCACAGGGAAGGAGAATTAGTTGCACATGGTATCAGTGATTATTTTAAAAGTAGATTCTCTTGCTCCTCTTCTGATGTTCTGCCCTCTCTTAGAAGTTAAGTATGGACTAGGCATTTTTCCAGCTATGTGATTGCAGCAGGTTACTGTTGATTTTATGGCCAAAGTAAAATGGGTTCAATACCACAGGGACAGTTTCAGCAAATGCTTATACAATTGATGGGATTAGTTAGCATACGTGATGTGGGTTTGCAGAATATCAGTCCTTAGATGTTTGAATTACACAGTTATTTCAAAACTGAGTTTGTGCTACATATCAGATGCTAAAAAGTGCCAACATATGCAAGCTGGACATCACATTCTGTGAAATCACCTGTGGAGGTTCATCTAATGGGAAAACATGAATGTTCTTGTCTTTTAAAACATCCTTTTTTTGGCAAATCCCCACTGTCTTAAGTAATCATTTAAAACATGCCATGCATCTAAATATAGTTGGTTCAAATTTAATGTGAAATCATCTCTATTAGATCTGGGAACTAATTTAATAAGTCTTCTAAACCAGTTTTCCTCTGTTTGAGTACTTGGAGATCTGAAGGTTTTTCAAAACTGTTAATCAAATTATTTAATTTTGAAGCATCTTATATAATACTTGACTGTGAAAAGTTAAACCAAAATGAAAGTCACAAACTGACTCAGGATTTGAACTACTTCTCTAACAGTCCCAATTCCCATTGATTTGAATATGTTTTAGCACATAACAGAAAGTGGTCTCTGATTCATGGACTGAGACCAAAAAAGTCAACAGGGACAGACAAGAGGAGAAATAATAGAATACAATGGCACAAAGAATAGAAATAATAGAATACAATGGCACAAAACAAGTCAGCAACTTGACAGCTTGACTTAAGTTGGTCAGCAAGTTGTCTTGTATCACAGCCTAACTTTTGCCATGCCTTTTTGGGGATACTGAAAAATGACAATTTTTAAGGAAGGCCTTATAGTAGAAGAATCTGTTCATTTCATGGATATTTACATTGTGAAGAGCTGCCTTAGAGGCACAATGTAAGTGCATGTTGGCAAGAGGCACATCACTGCAGTCTAATTACCAGCTGAAGTGTTAATATTAAGAAGTGGTGACAGTCATGAGAAGTCAACAGAGCAAAGCAGTCTTATGTAACATTGTAGAGAAAAAGCAGGCAGGTTGCAGAGAAGGAGTGAAAGTAGCACGGGCAAAATGTCCTTCTCAATTCCCAGCTTGAAGATCAAGGTAAAATTATGTCTGTTGAGGCAGGTGACCAGGCTCTGAAGCAGCTGAGATCTCAGATGTGATGGATGAATCAGTGAGATTTAAGCAGATCATGGATGGGTTTTTTAGGCCTGTCATGTGAGTGACAGGCATCACTGCTGATGTCAGCACTGATAGCAGAAAAAGGTATCAAGAAAGTTTTCTGAAGATGTTCAGTTTGAGGTGATAGTTAGATGTCCATGAGATAGTGTGAGAAAAGATCAGGATGAAAGTGAGGAGTCTACAAGAATAAGCCTAGGTATGGCAGTCAGAATTATTCTTCTGATTGAGGTTGCTTGGAATTCACAGAAACAAAGAAAACGGAGGTTTGGGAGCAAGGCTTGCAAAAGCCTTAAATCTTTAAAGATAGCTTAGGTTGCTCATGGTGTTCTAAGGTTGCTAGAAGGATGGAGGTTCCACAGCTTCTCTGCATTGTCTGTTACAGTGCAGAACCTTTTTTCCACATCAGAGATGCTTTTCTTATTTCCAGCCAGAATTTTCCTTCCTGCACCTTTTGGCCATTGCCCCATATCCCATTGGAGTGCCCAACTGTGAAGTTCAGCTTCATTTGCTCTGTAACTCTTCTTTCCTCCCACTCCATAGGTAGTAGAAGACCACAACCTTTGCTTATCCCAAGCTCAGTAAAGACAGTTCTCTTAGCCTCTGCTCATAGGCCATGTTCTGCTTCTTGGTCATATTTACTACTTGATGTTTGCTGGGCTGTCTGCAGTTTGATCACCTCTCTTGTGTATTTTCTGTATAGAAGAATGACTGGGTTTTTTGACCTCCTGCATCTACTCTTGCTGATGCAGTGCAGAATGTCATTAACCTTTTGCTGCAAGGATGCACTACTGACTCATGCTCAACTTCCAGTTGATGGGAATCCACAGGTTCTGTAGAGCTGCCAGCTGTCTAGCCAGTCAGCAGCCTGTAATGACATCCCCTGCCCCAAGTACAGGACATAAATTTGTCTTTGTTGAACTGCTTGAGGCCTATTTCTCCAGTCCTTTTGAATAGTAGCCTTGCCTTGCCATTTTTCAGACAGTCCCCCCAGTTTGATGTCACACATGATGTTTCTGAGGGTGCTTATCTTTAATCATCAGTCTTTGGTGAAACTTTTAAACAGCTTCAGTATTCACCTGTGAGGAACATCATGTGTAACTAGACTGTTGCTAGTCTTTGAACTAGTGATCACTGTTATTTGAGCCCAACACTCCAGACAGTATTTCTTCCTTCAGGCAGTTTTGCAGTTCCATCCAGTCCATACTTTCCTCATTTGGCTACTGGGATATGAGAGGAGGCTGTTCTGAAAGCTTTACTGAAGTCAAGGTAAATAAGATCTACTGGTATTAAGGGCTAGAGAAAGAAAGATGCTTAAAACCAGGGCTTGAAGCTCCTCAGGAAGTGGAAAGCTTTGGGCTAACTAAAGGAGCAATTTTAGATTAGTGCAAATGAGGGACTGGGGAAGACTGACTCATAGAAACAATGAGAAGACTTTAAGATGATCGTTATGGCTGATGAGGCTGGTTTAGGGTCCTTGTTCATTTGTTCCCTGGTTTTAACATGTAGCACTTCTTAAAAAAACAATGGGCTCTTTTCCTGACTTATCTCAGTTTTCACTAAGCATTTTCCCAGCACAGATTTATTTTAAATTGTGCTGCTTCTCTAGCTATGTAATTGCTGCAGGCATCTGTGGAAACAGTCTCAGACCAAAATTCTCTCAACAAACCTGATTTATTAAACGTGGCACTTCCAAAACAGTGCTGCAGATGAAAGAGCATGACCACTGCTGGCTAAGAAGGAGCTTAAAGTCAGAAAGACTTTAAAATGATTAATCAAGTGTTATTGGCCTAGAGAGGATTCTTTGCTAAGCATTGAGACCTCTTAGAGTCTCGATCCAGCTTAGGCACATTTTCTGTATGTGCACTTTAGAGCTACAGTATTTCTGTAGTTAGTTAGCTTTGTTTCTGTCTGCTCAGTTGACACATACTTTAGTGTTTATTCTGCATAACTTTTTCCTTTGTCATAAAGGAGAAAGTATTTTATGTAATTGGCAAAGAAATCTAGTCACTGTCAAATTGTGTTGCCTTTGGATTTGGAGTGTTTAGAGTGATGAGATAGTGACTGCAGTAGATGAATGCCTGCAATGCTTCTCCTATCCAGAATTTGATGTTCACTAACTTCTGGGAAAAGGTAACTGACTGGAACTGTAGTGTTTTCCACAGATTGTAGGTTAGGCTTTATAGTTCTGTCTTGGTAGTATGGTAAATAGAATACAGAAGTTATTCCTGTAAAGACTTCATCTTTTTTTAATACTATGTTTCATTCTAATTTTCAGTATTTAAATTGTGGTTGCATGGCTTAAAGGATTTGTCATGATTTACTATGGAGATTTTCACCTTTAGGTTAGTGGCTTCTATCTGATTGCAGGATCAGAAGAATCTGTAAAGAGCTGCATGAAGTAAAGTGGCAGCCTCTGTCTGTTTCTAGAGAACACTTGCTTCATCCCATGGCTGCAAACAAAGTTGCAAATAAAGAGTCTGTAAAAGATATATAAAATTGGACTTTGCGTGTCCAATTTGTAATTTAGACACATAATAAAACATAGACAATCCTGCATATTTTAAGTCTGCATTTGAGCTCTTCTCGGATCTTAGCTTTAAGTACTGTATTTTTTTTTAAACACCCACATTTTCCTAATTACAATAATTTTCTTTGATATGTAAAAAAAATCATTGTGGGATGGTATTTGTGGCTCAATGTGTGCTATAATTTAAAGTTTAAATTATGTAAAATAGGATTCACATTTGCACTGTTTTTAAGAATAAAGCTGTTAAAATAATTGAAAACAGATTACATGGTAGCTTTTAATATGTCATTGTACATTAGTCTAGTCTAAAATACAAATATATTGATGTTTATTGTTTTGGAATCAGTGTGTTCTAGGACTATGGCTTCCAAAACCCCAGTTGGATTCATTGGGCTGGGTAACATGGGAAATCCAATGGCAAAAAACCTGGTAAAACATGGATATCCAGTTATTGTGTATGATGTCTTCCCAGAAGCTTGCAAAGAATTTCAAGACTTGAGTGCTCAGGTATAGTAACAAACATCCTTATTTCAGCAATAATTGTGTGTGTTGAATGGTTCCTGAATGCAATGCAACTCAATAATCTGGGTTTTTTTCTTGGTTAAGATCACAATCAGAACTAAAACAGCACAATGAATACAATCTGAATCTGTGAGATTTCAGTTAGAGAAAATGTATGATTCTATGCCAGGTTATTTTCCTGCTGTTAGCCAGAATTGCTATGCTGTCAGACTTCTCTAGCTGTCTTTTTTCCCCCCACTTTTTATGAGAGTAGGTTGATGGCCTGTTCTATCACCTCCTGCTTTCTCCTGCTTCCTTCTCCCCCAGGTCTAGATAGCCAGTGGGCTGCTTTTCATCTGGTTCCTGCTTTGACCTTTTCAGGTTAAATGACCCTAGTTAAAAATTCCTGCTGGCATAGCTGTAAGGGTTATAGGGACATATGAGCTTTCCTGCTGCTTCAAGGTGTAGTCCTCAGGGGCAGGGGAAAAACCTAATTATTTAAGTGCTTATTCTCTGTGAGGTGAGGAAGGATATGCTGAGAGAAGAGGAAGGAATGAAAAGGAAAAAGGATGGAAGGAAATTGATTATATTAGGGAGCTTTACCTTCCTGCAATATACCCTGCAAAATCTTGGCCCTCTTCCAGCCAGTCCTATTACTTTTCTTAATCTCTTAATACCCTCAGAACCCATTCTCTCAGGTGGTTGTGTCATTTCTATGTGTCTGTAACACATTGGAATGGTTTTGACATACTTCAAAGCTGTTACAATTTAGACAGTTGTGGGCAGATGGATACCTGCTTAAAACACAGAAAAAAGGAGTGCAGTGCAAAAATAAACCTGTCATGTGACAACACAGAGGATAGAAGGGAATTTTGCAGCAGTGGCAAGGAAATTGTAGGTAGGTCTAGATAGTGAAACTGTGTGCCTTGAAAGTCTTAATTGTTGAAGCTAATTGCAGCTGTTTTAAATAATGAGACATCCAGATTCCTGAAAGATAAAATGATACCACACATCTGTTAGTAATTAATTGCAGCCCCCCTTGAATAATTACAGAATCTTGGCCTTAGGTGGGAAAGTAAGCTTTTCACCTCTTTTCCTAGCTTCTGTTCCTATTTTGTTAAAGCAGCCAAGACCCCAAGGCATGAACCAAACCTGTCTTGAGTAAGACTGGGCAAATGGAAGAGGCTGTTTTGAACTGTTGGTTCTATTTTTAATTCGTGTTCTGCAGTGGGATCTCTTTCCTGTGGCTGCCCATACTGATAGCTTTTTGCCTTTGTAATAGAATCCTTGGCATTCACTGCAAGACCTAACATGTGATAATAAAGGTGAACTGTAATGCCTTTAAAAATAAAGTCCAAGGAATGTTTTAAGATCATAAATCACTGAGAGAATACATGGGTAGGCTTAAATACAAATAAAACACACTTAAAGAAAATATGTGAACATAACTTTCTCTTCTTGATCTATAGGTGTAAATCCTACTCCAGTACTTTTTTCAGGAGTTGAAAACTTGTGGGTCCATGGGGCCTTGTAGAAACTGCTGTAGAAGGAACATTGGGCTCTAAGGGCTGCTTTCTCTTTGGTCTAGCTGTAAGGGTAAAACCATCAGGAGTGTTACAGGGGTGAAATGACCCCAAGAGACGGTAAACCTAGTCAAATGTCCATTGTTTAAGGCCAGTGCTGCTACCAAGGTGTATGGCAGATGTGGGATGCTTGACCATAAGTCTGCACAATCTGCAACTCCACTTTCTTTAGCCACTGAAGTAAACAACTGGGACATGGTAGATGTTAGAAAGTGGCCACCCTCCTGCTAAAGGTGAATAGTAAGAGGAAAACTGGCTGAGCACGAGCATATGAAACTGCTTGAGGTGAAATATGGAGAAAGTAGGAAGGCTCACACAGTGGAGTAACTGTGTGTCATACTTCAGTTTACAGGTCTTTGTTTCGAAATTGTATCACAGATTTAGAACATTGAGAATGTTACTGGAGTTGCCTGATGCATAAAGCATCATAAAAATAGAGCTTTCTTTAGTGTACAGTAAGAATGGCATTTCAGGCAAACAATAATTAATTGACCTTCTGTAAATATAAGTAAAACAAAATTAGGAAGCAATTTGGAACAAATACAAGCAGATGCACATATTGAAGGGCAGTACCAACAACTAGCAGTGAGCAGAAAAGTCTCTCCTATCCAGCTGCATACTGCAAAAGTTTGCTTGAACCAAACAAGTATCAGAACATGTACAGGCCTTGGTGGGCTGCTACTCTGAGCTAGAATAGTCTATGTTGTTAATAAACAATTAGTATTTGGTCTGTTTTTTGAAGTTATGCACATATTCCTAATGATTTCAAATGCTTAATGTTTTATAGAAGCTTCCAAATCATTCAGCTTTGTTTCTGAGACAGAAAGTCCCAAATAAAATAAAGGTTTTATATGCTGCTTATTGAACCAGGGAGGTAGATTTTTTCAGGCAGTATTATTCATATTTGTTAACAGTACCAAAAGGCCAAGAGTGTCTATTCTCAATTTTAATTCCCACTTTGTTTTGCTACTTACTTCAAGGTAGCAGGAGGTTTTTCCTTTGTATGGTTGTAGAAGTACTGTCCCAGTCTGTGTACATTTTTCATCTAATTTTCTTCATGTAAAAGCCATCTTAGTATTTTGAAATACATGGAAGGAATAAATTAATTTCTGTTTAGATAACTGCTGTATTATGTCTTCTTTGTACTTGTTTTGCTTAAGAATTTTTTAAAATTGTAACCAAAACTCAGCTATCTTCTACCTATGTAGCCAAGTAGAAAATTGAGGCTGATGTTGTATTTCAGTTGTGTGCCCAATATAGTATGTTTTTCAGCTTCTGGTTGAAAGATGAGAATGGGCCACTGAGTCTTCAGCTGATACCCTCCAAACATCTAAGAATACTGGAGATCATAGTTTCAAATAAGATATACATAGATTCAGGTTCCAATTTCACACTTCCTCTCTCCATCTCTAATAATATACATTGAGACTGAACCAAACCAGAGATACTCAGAACTAAAGACAAAGGTGCCATACTTCTTTTTAAAGAGATAGGTTCTCTTGTCTCCAGGGAGGCAAGTCATAAAACCAGCTAATCAGATATAGAAGGTTTGCTGTTTATAATTGCCTCGTTTATTCCTGCTAACCTTTGTTCTTTAAACTAGAGCATGTTTCCTTTTGTAACTGTGTGGTATGCCAGATGTTTTTTGTGGTATTAACTTTTTCTTTCAAAACAAAATCTGCATGTTTCTCAGTCCCATCCATGCCATTTTTTCATGTTTTTTCCCCAAGAGCCTTGTTCAGTGACTATATACAGTCTTCCCTTGTTTTGTTCAGAAGTCAAATAAAAATCAAGAAGTTTCTTGTGCTGTATCCCAGAAGTCCTTCAAGGTTAAGTTCCTTCAGCATTAATTACAAATGAATGAAATTAGATTTGATTCTTGTGGGCTAAAGATAGAAGAATAAGCTGTATGTTTGTTGCTATTTTCCCTGGGCTATGAATGTGCTAACAATGCAATTTTAAAGAAATTAATTAATTCAGACCAGTACTAGACAGAAATCTTACTGGTAAATGCCTTCCAAGTGAAACTCACAACAAAGCTGTCAATATTTCATTTGTTGTGTATGTATCTTAAATACTATACTGCCTGCCTCTGAAAGTGACTTCAGAACGGTAATATACCTTTCAAGTTAGGTGTGATTATTTAACAACTAATACCTAATAATATATTTTGAAAATTGTTCAAATCTTTTTCATGAAGGATGCTTGAGCTGATAATTTCCCATTTTAAAAATGCCAATTGTAATATTTTGAGAAACATCAGTTAGTTTGTCTGATTTCTTTTAAGGTGAGGCTCAGAGGTGAATCGAGTAATTTTTTTCCTTTTTCCTCAGTCTTCATCTCTTTTAATGCCGTATATAAGACAAGGAAAAAAGTGAGATATTTGTAATCCTTTCATATTGTCCCTCCTTAGAAACATTGTAGAGCAATATTTTCTATAGATGCAGGATTTGTAGTAAATTGAAGATTTATGAATGGGTTGATGGGATGAAAACATATTCCCTTTAGCAGATGTTGTGGAGGAACTTCCAAGATAGGAGATCCTTTTCATTTTTAAAATTTTTCTGTTACTGGATCCAAAAAACCGATATTTTCATCAGGAGAGCAGTTTTTCTTGTGTTTTAATTTTTTACCTAGCTCAGTTGTGACCAGTGAATACTAAAACCAAACTCATCAAATATGTCTGACATCTCTTTTTCAGGAAGTGTGTAAGCTTATATTGTTTGGGTTTTTCTTCTTTAAAAGGTAACAGAATCCCCAGCAGATGTAGCAGAAAGAGCAGACAGAATTATTACCATGCTGCCTTCTAGTCCCCATGCAAAAGAAGTTTACACAGGAGCAAATGGAATTCTAAAGTAAGACTTTTTTGTAGTTTGGAGAATTTCCACTCATACTCAAGGTTTGTCTGATGATTGCTGTTGTTGTAACTCTTCCTGTGCCTTCAGGGAACTTAATTCAATGTTCTCTGTTCTGTCACTATTGATATTTCTAATTATATGAGTTCTCTCATACAGTGCTGCTTTTGAATGGCTTTTGGCTAAGGTCTTTATTTTATTTTCAGTAGAATAATAATTTTTGTGCATTTCAGGCAACTTAACTATTATCTGCCTTTTCAGTTGCATGGTTCTTTTGCCACAATGTAATGTACTACACTCAAGTACAACTAGACTATTAGCTGGCAATAATTATTTGCTAAATTACTATTTTCTTTAACTTGAAATCCTATAAATAAAGTGTTCTGAAGAGACACCATTGTGTCTTATGTTGTTAAAGTGTATTAACATAGAATAGCTGACAAGACTTCCTTGATTTCTACTCTTATTATCAGTTCATTGCAAAAAAAAAAAAAACCTTAAAATTCTGTTTAAGGTGAAACAGTGTTTTTTAACTTTTGTGGAGGGATATCCACTGAGCCTTAAATCCATAGTCTGCAGAATTCTAATGCTCAGAGTTTTTGAACTTGGCAAATCAAAAAATAAATATAATTTAAAAGTCTGTTCTGGCTACCTGTGCACTGCTTCTGGCTGGCTTAGGCTACTGGATACCTCTGAGGATCATGTAGGTCCTTACAGCTATCCAGGTTAATAAGGTAAAGGAAAAAAACATACAGAAGACAAAAGTATAGTAGATTATTAAAAAATGATGATGTCTTTTTAGGTATTAATTTTACAATATTAAGATGCAGTGATAAGGAAATGGAAGTAGAAGAGAGGGATTTCTGTTGTTCTTACTATATAAGAATAATAGTTGATTCTTTCCCTTATTGTCTGTAGTTTAATTCCTCATAAGGTAGGAGTGAGGCGATCTAAGATCTGTAGCTTAGACTCTTCAGGGAAGATGGGTAAGTGGATCAGCCCCACAAAGCTCAGGAAATAGCTGTGGGAGAACCGTACCCATGATGGCAGTGGTTTGAAGAACGATTGGCAGTACATACTCATACAGTACAGCCAGTTAATCTCTTGAATACATAGATATGGAAAATCCAGCAGGAAACAGAGGATGTGAAAAGCAGTCCTATGCTCCTGCAGTTTCTCAGCCTTTGTCTTAAGAGAAGAAAGTGTAATTCGACAGTAGTGAGTAATTGTGGCTCTGAGTGACCTGGTTTGATTTTCATAATTTTCTGAAGCTTTTAAAGCTTTACAGAAGAAAACATCAATAACGTGAAGTGTTTAAAGGTTGAGTTAGTCATCCCCCTGTCTTACCAAGGAGCCTGTGCCACTGTGACTTCTTCTGAACATAAGGGGAGATGATGTAGTACCTTATTTGCTGCACTGGTTTTTGTTTGCATGTGTTCAAACTAACTACAGCAGCACAAGGGATGAGTTTTGTGTATGTGGCACTGTTTGAGTCTGGAGTTCCAGTAGGGTAACAATGTATGTATACACTGAGAGACTATTTCCAGCAATCTGGGTAATTCAATTAAGTGAAATCCACGTTACTGCCAACAGCATGCAAGGTGCAGTGGATCTCTTTATCTGTCATAAGTAGATTTAAATGGGACACGTTTTTATGACTGAAAAATTCTGGTGTTCAATTTCATGGTGATTGCTGGTCGGCTGGACTTGAAATCATGGTGCAGTTCAATGGAAAGAGGGATAAAAATCAACTTTTTTGTTGTGGAGAGCATTTAAAAAGTTCAAATTTTTTAAATTTCAAAAATTTTATCATCTTTTTTAATCAAATAATGAGCTTTCTGTGATCTACAGTTTGAAATACAGATCTGCCTAAATGTACTGGCTATCAGTGGGAAAACATTTTTCTCCATGCTTCACTTCAAATCTTCAGTGGGCTTTTGTGGTTTTACTTATGATCTTTCTGTAGAACAAATTGTACAATGATTAAAAGAATGCAATCAGACCATTCTAATAAGAATTTAAGATACTGCATATATAAAAAGAACATTTTATGATTATATATTAAACTTTAGGCTGTATCAACAGTAGCTTAGAATGCATCTTAGGTGATCTGTATATTATATACTGCTCAACTTGTGTAATGGAAGATTTTCCTAGTGCAACCTTTTTGATTAATTTTTTTAATAGTGTTTAAAAAGAACATCCTTTTTTGTGTTCAGCTTTTATTGGGCTTTGAGTGGTTCAAAACTGCAGTATAAATACTGAGCAGATCTTGCTCAAGAAGGTTTAAAACTCCATGTTTACTATTGTACCAAAAAATGTCTGCACATTTGTCATGCTGATGGAAGCCTGCAAATACCTTCTGAAAATAATGATGATGATGATGATGATAATAATAATAATAAATCTTTATTTTAGGAAAGTGAAGAAAGGCTCATTGCTAATAGATTCCAGCACTATAGATCCAACAGTTTCAAAAGAATTAGCCAAAGCTGCTGAAAAAACAGGAGCGGTTTTCATGGACGCCCCAGTTTCTGGAGGTAAGTCTTCATTAGCAGTTTACCTCATACTGGACAAGTTGTCTCTTTGTTTGCAGTTTCAGTCATCAATTTGTACCCTTGTTGCTCTAAGTTGCTTTTGTCTGCTATATGTACAGTATTCTGTTTTGTTGTTGTTTAATTGCATTACAGATATGTATAACAAAACTATTTTTAGGATTTAAGAGTATGCTTTTGTGCTACACTTGGAGAAATAGTTTTCTTGGGATGTGATACAGTGGTCCTTTTATTTTAACTTCTTTCATAAAGTTGCATTTTTATGCAGTAATTCACATTTCTTTACCCTCCATCTGTTTCTTCCTGTTCGGGAAAACTGGTTGTCATTAAGCATTTCTGTTGCTTTTTTATTAATTAAAAAGAAGATAATGATGTGAGGAATGTAAGATGTCTTTATCAAAAGAAAACAGATTTGTCTGGTTTTATAACAACTGAAGAATATGGGTGATAATTGTTTATTCTTAAATGTTGCTAACTATTGATCTCTGAGTATTTAGTCTCTTGTAAGAAATAATATAGAACAGGGAAGACTTCTCAATTTGTGGACAGAGGAAAGCAGAAACATAAAATTAATTTTTTGAAAACAAAACCATAACTGGTCCTTTCTATTGTTGAATTCTTCTCCTAAACACCTGGAATTAGAAGGTGAGGAAACCTCATTTTATGTGGAAAAATCTTAAGGTTTTTACATTCCAGTCTAAAAACTAATGTAGCTGGAATTTTGAGAATTCTTTATTTTTCTGATGAATGTCAGTGATGAGCAAAAACTAACAATCTGTTTAATTTTCAACTGGGAACTAAGGCAGGATTTGACTACATACTAGAAGCCAAAATTTTCATCCAAATTCTATTGGCAAGTAGGCAGATGCAGGTAGGTGATATTGAAGAATATAAAGGAGAAGACGATTCTTGCTTCCCAGTCAAAATGTTAGTTCTGTTTTATAAAGCTAGATAGCTAATCAGCCTCGGAAGAAAAACCACAGAAAAATTTTATTGTGGGCAGACTATGTATCTCTCTGAGCCTTCTTATTAAAGACAGCATGGCTTTCTGCTTATCATTTGGGCAATTCTGACCTACTTCTATGTTGTTTTCTTCCAATCCCTTTCTGCCAAGTATGTTGTTTTCCCAAAGGAATTATTTACCTTTTAGAAATATCTGTAATTTATTTTTATCTGTAAGTTTTTGGTGTAAGGCTGACTATAACTACCAAGAAGAAAAGGAAAAGTTTGATTCTGAAAGAACTTTAGCTGTTTAGGGGGTTTTGTTCCTTGAGAAAATGGTAAGGGCAAGACAGAGTTAATATGATAACATACAGTTGACTAGTATGAATACAGATGGCTTTTTTGGTGTTAGTGGCTTATCTGAATGGTGACTAGTGTCAGTTACAGATTGAGGGATATCCTGTATAAGGGGGAAAGAATAGACTTAACTTTCTAGTCCTTAATATATTTGTGAAGCCCTAGGAGTGCTCTGTACAAATTATATTTAAAATGGGCTCTTGCTAGAAATGTGGAGAAGGCTGTTGGAAAAAAACCTTTAATGTATGCTTTGTTATTTCCATCTTTCAGTACCTAACACATCAAGTCTTTGGGGTATTTTTATATGTCTTGACTGCATTGTTGGCCTTCAGACAAAACACTAAATGGAGAAGCATGCTCGGCTCTCTAGAAATTGGCAGGCACTATGCTGTTGCTGTGCAATGCAATAGAGTTGGCAGGAGTTTCAAGGAGAGTGTTTTTGGGACATAGGGAGGAGGAAGAGAAAGCAGCATGCCTGACCTAACCTCTTTAGAGCTGTCTGTTTACTAGCTGTTATTGGCAGACAGCTCCACTTGTGTTTTTAGGTATTTGGGTGTTGCCTGATGTTAACATTCATCTGCACTGTGAACAAATTCACAAATTCAAATAATATTTTGAAAACTGATTAGTCTGTAAGCCCTAGGGAGAGAGAGCAGTGATTTTAATCCTGTTCTGACATTGCAAATGAAGAATCTTTGGGCATAGCATTAGGGCCAGATTTTAGTGGCTTATTTGCAGTCTTGCCCCCAAAAGACTCTTTCTCTTGGTCTTTTTCAGATGGACCGGCATGCCAGCTTAGTGCTGTCTTCTTCATATGATTGGCCTACAGCATTTATTTGCAGCTTACAGTCAGGACCCATTAAGTAGAAGTTGATGAACCAAGTCACTAGAGTATTATTTTGTATTAAGTGACTTCAGAAAATACTTCTCATCCCCATAGCTGCATGCAGATTAGGCTGCTAATGCTGTCTAGAGATAGCAATCGCTTTAGCCTGGGATTAGGATCTCTTGCAGGTCCACATGAGAAAGTTGTGTCATGGTTCCCAGTGCTGCCCTGGTTTGTGATCTCTTTGGGAGCATGGGACAAATGGGGAAACATCTTCAAAATCCATGTTTGTTTGTTTTAATCCAGACAGGAATATTATCTCTTTGCAAAGATTGGGTTCTTCATCTTTGTATGTATAAAAGTATTTTAAAGCACACATTATCACAGAAACATATTTAAAATTGACGTCTGTTGGCACAAGATTCTACTGGCTAAGTACAGGATCTAAATTTAGCCTTTAAGAATTGTGTCAAATTTGTCCTCCCACTGATTTCAGTAGAAGTATGATACAGATTCTCACCTCATAATCCAGAGATAACTTCACTGATTCTGCTGTAATAATTCTCTCTCTTTAACTCAGTATACAAGATATTCATTTCCTAAAGTACATTGGCTGATTTTTTAAATATTATTTCTAATGTAATTCTTTATATGTTATAACCATTGTTAGTGTTGAGATACAACCTTTTCAACTTCTTTCCCCTTCCACTGAATATTGAAATTATATCTGCTCTGTATCTGCTCAAAAGACGTTGTAGTGCATTCTACTGGAACTTCACAAAAAGATGTGACAACTTGATTTGTTTTCTGGTTTTGGAGGTATGAAAAAAAGTTTTCAACTCTTTTTTATGTCTAGTTCTTTAAACTCTGATAATGAAACTTTAGATCTTCCTCCCCACTGTATCCTTTAGACAAGAGAGTAGTCAGTTAAAAAGTGAGACTGCTAATTGTTAATTACAGCTGTCATATAGAGAACTGTAGTCATGCTAAAATGGTAATAAAGAGTAGAATAAAAGATTTTTTTTTTTTAGAAACTGTGCGTTGGAGGTGGCTAGAAGAGGTTGTATTTTCTATTCCAGCTGTCATTTCGAACTGTTTCATCTTACAGTACTGCTTCCATAAACTTCAGCTAATCATAAAGTGATGGAAACAGTAGTAGTAGTAACACTGACAAGTTAAGACTTCAGGTCACTGATAACATAAAGTATAACCTGAGTCCTTGAAGGGTGCATTGCAGACTTATTCCCTGCATGGCCATCTCTCTACTTAATATGGAGCAAAGGAAAAAAAAATATTAGAAACACTCGAAGACATTCTGCAGATATTTTATTTTATTTATTTTATTTCAAAGAGCGATAGATTTCAGGATACCAGCTTTTTTTTTTTTTTTTTTTTTCTTAGAAAGGGCACTTTCCTAAAATAGGAGAAGGGAGTTATGTGTTTCTTTTACTTGAACATTGAAGGCACTCAGTGCTGTGCCTTTTCCAAGCAGAGGAGTTAAAACTTTATGCACACCAATATTTGCAAAGATTATTTGAAAGACTCTTTCAGACTAGACTAAATAATAGGAAACAGGAATGAGTAGTTCAAACATTGCATCTCTTAGCTTGTAAATTCTGTTGTAATAAAGATGCATAATCAATATCTTTGCCAGAATTAAACTGATTTAATAGACCTGTCTTTGTTGGAGAGCCTTTGTAGAGCTGCTTGAATTGGCTTCATTAAGTTGTGTCTGCTTTGTTTCTTTAGCTTTGTCTACTTTTTGAGAAGTGCAATCTTATGAGGAAGAGTTGGGTTAATTCAATGACTCTAATTTGAGACATCATGTATTTTTTTTAATAAACACAAAGAATAAAATAAGAAATGTCCTGAATTCAGTGGTATAGAGGTTTGGTGTGATTTTGGCTTTCTGGTCTGGTAATGCAGTGATTGGATCTGTTAGGATCCTTGAAACACTATAAAGGTAGAGCAGGTACATGAATTTAGAACTAGTGTTTCTACCTATCCCCCTCGATAGCAGGTGTTCTTCTTGGCAACGAAAAACATCTGAAGGCATAGTAATATTTGCTCCATTATCATTTCTGGATTTATGTTTTTTATGCTTTATCTTTAAAGCCTAAATGTGGGTGCTCAGAATGGCCACAGTGTTCTCTGTGTTCCTGGTACTGAGCATAACACTTTTACCTCACTTGCTTTGCCCTTCCTCAGTCATTATATGCCTTGTGTAATTTTTTTCTTTCCTGACATCTTAATTTCTCTGTTTACATCTTTTGCTGAATGCATTTGATCATATTAATTTTTTGCAAAGTCTGTGACTTAGGGATGGTAGTAGAAATTAAAATGTGCAACTTTAGTACTAAAGGTAGTCTGAAAATATTACTGAGTTATTCTGAAATTTAGATGAGAAAAAAGAAAGTAACTGATGACAAAAAAGGGAAGAATTGGCTGAACTGATTTAAGGAAGCTGAAATGAGGATGAAGAAGTATTTTGAAATCTGAGATGCTTAAAAAGCTTCTGATTTCTAATAACTAATGGTTTAAGTTGTATAACAATCCTTTTCTGTCAAAATAAAGCTAGTTTAATATATTTCTTTTGTTGTAGAGAAGAAAGAACTGAAGATCTTGAAGATCTTACACATTGGTAAAATGTATATTTTGACACTGGGAGGGGAGGAAGTATAAACCTTGTGCAAATATCACTGTGTTGGCAGCAGCTCCTGGTGCACAAGATTTAGGTAGTATATTTACTTCTGTGCTGACTTTGCGAGGCTGTTTTTCTTCTGTAAGTCTGTTATGCCTTTTGCATTCTCTATAAAATAAAATAAAAGGAAACAGAAGGTAAGGAGAAATAAACAGATATGTTGAGAGTCTCATCTAAAAACATTCACTGGGGCGGAGACAACTATCCTACAATGACTAAAAGGGTGGAATAAATTATATTATTAAAGCATATTGTATATTTTGGCAATAAAATTGTGTGTAGTCTGGCCAAATAGTGACCAATGTGCAGACAAACATATCTGTCTCCATTTATTCGAAGGTGTAAAGATGAGTTATTCAAGCTGGCTCAATGGGACATAACCAGGAATAATAGGCTGGAAATCATTAAGGAAAGAAAAATGCATGCCGTGTCTACCAGAAAAAATGTCCTAATGACATTCTTCATACACTGTGGAATAATTTCCAAAGGAGATGGTTGAAGCCAAATATCTCAACATGCTTTAAACTGTACTGGGCAAAGTCCTAGGAATTATTCTGTAGGGAAAAATCTACGACTGGCAGGAGGATGGCTACATGATCTAATCGGTCTTTTCCATTTCTAATGTCTACAATCCTGTTGTGTTCTCACACATAGTGTTCAAAAACAGTTAAAGGAAAACTGTCCAGATGGAAGTTAGAAATCCCTGTGGCACTCTTTGAAAAAGAGTAAGGGATAACTGCAGAGTCAGAGCCAACATTCCTTCGCTCAGTAAAAATGGTTCTAATATTCACGGCTGCATGTGAGCTGTTACCACATTCCTAATAACTGCTCTGTTTGTTTGTGGTTATTTAATGCTAGTATCTGCCTCTTCCTGTCAAATGTTCTGAGATACCCAGAGTAAGAAAGATCTATAAATGCCAGTCTGACATGAGTCCTAGGGAATAAAAGTTAATTTAATATAATTTTTTAATTTTTGATTGCTTCTCCTAGGGAATGTTTAAAGTTAAGGGGTTGCAGGTGGTGTTTGGGAATGTTTCTGGAATGAAGTGTTGACTTTGAAGCTTTATACAAAGTTTGTTTTGGTTTTAAACATTCATGGGCTTCTTTTTCTCTCTTTTTACTCTTTCAATGGAGTGCCTTGTTCAAATTGTGTATTTTTCACGTAGTCAAAAAAACTAGTGTGATTCCTTTGCTTTTGGGACAGTGGGGATGATGTGCACCAGACCTTAATAATCCCCTGAATCCATATGAGTCCCGATTCTGCTCTGTGCTAAATGTGGATGGTGCACATGCCAGTAGTGAGCCCAGCCCCAGGCTCACCAGAGCAGGAAGTCCGAACTGGAAGGCACTGCACAGAGTGGACCCGGAGTGCCCTGTGCCTGCACAGTGCCCATCACCATGGGGACAGCCCCACCAGCTACAAGCATTGGAGGTGCCACTGGAGAAAATGCAGTTTTCTCTGAATCTTAATAAAGAGCAGTGGTACTTGTAATTCAGTGTTGCCTTAAACAGATTTTTTTCAGTTTGTGTGTGGAATTCTTGGTTTTTGAAAAAAAAAAAATAAAAGTCTGCAGAAACCTGACTAAGTGGTTTCAAGTGGGATAGAGTTAATTTTGTTCCTAGTAGCTGGTGCAGTGCCAGATTTTTTTGTTTTAGAATGAGAATAGACTTGATAGCACATTGATGTTTAGTTGTTGCTAAGTAGTGCTTACTTCAAGTCAAGGACTTTCAGTTTGCCATGCTCTGTCAATAAGGAGGTGCACACCAAGCCAGGAAGGAGCATTGCCAGGACAGCTGACCTGAACTGGCTAGAGGATATATTCCATTGCATAGAACATCATGCTCAGTATATAAACTGGGGGAATTGCCTGGGAGGGGCTGATTGCTGCTCAGGAATGGGCTCAACATTAGTCAGTGGAGCAACTGTATTGTGCATCACTTGTTCTTGGGTTTTATTTCACTCTTTTTGTTGCCTCTCTTTCCATCACCATTTAAAAAAATATTATTGATATTATTATTTATATTATTGTTATAATTATTATATTTTATTTAATTTATTAAACTATTCTTATGTCAATGCATGGATTTTACCTTTTTTTATGTTTCACCTCTCCATCCCACTGGGAAAGGGTGAGGGTGAATGAACGAGTGGTTGCATGGTAATTCTTTGCCAGCTGGGGTAAATCACAACACTTATTTAAATGGACTGGGCCACTGAAGACGTGGCACAACATAGAATTACATGGTTTTTTTGTCTCTGATTCATCAAGGGAGATCTGCAGATCTTACACTAGACATGTGGAAAGAAACATTAACATCCTAAGTGTCTGAACCGTAGGACACGTCTTAGGTCTTAGGACACATTTGTGCAAACTTCTCTGTGTTGAAGAACACTCCTTTGAAGGCCCTTTAAACACTTAAGCTAAAGGAGCAAAAAAGAAAAGAAACAAACCCAACATGGACTAAATTTTGCAGGCAGGGACAGCTAACCTTGTCTTGCAGTGCAGGCCTTTGAAAGTAAATCACTTGTTGATCCCCATAATAGCTGAATTCAAGATGAGTAGGAATGAAAGCTGGTATTCTATTGACCCCCATCTGGATGATGCTTATATTCTGGGTTCTTTGTGTTTCATTTTTAAAGTCATAATGATGAGTTGGCCAAGTCTTGGGTTTATTCATGACAATATTATCCTGTTATCTGGAGCCATTCTAAGTCACTGGATCATTGCAGAATGTTGCCTTGTAGTGGAGGACATTTTTATGTTTTGAAAAGAGTATTAAGTTGTGTGAATAAAAAGGGGGAGAATGTTCTAGCAGAAGAAATCCCTCTGCACTTCAAACAAATACCTGAAAATTATTCCATAGCGTTTGGTGTAGTACTGCCCATTATGAGACAATTCAGTAGCTTCAGCTTTTGTCCTTAGCTGAACAGCTTCTCCTTAATCCACAGGGAGCACATAGAAACACCAAGATTCCTAATTCTTCTTCCTTCAACAACATTTTTAAAAACCATGATTTGTATCATGAAATAAAACAGGGAAAGAGTATTGCCTTTTACCATTAATAAGCATTTAGATCCAGCTGTCAGCATATGAACTATTCAGATGTCCACCTTTTGGTTTGTCCAACAGTATTTAGTCCTGTTGGCTCACCACTTCAGTCTACTGAAAAGTGGAGGACAGAGGAGAGTCTTGCAGTTCCAGAGCCGAAGAAACAGTTTTTAACTACAGTTCTCTTCATGCCCAGCACAACATAGGACCTGAAGTGGGAAAAAAATATTTACTGCACTTTATTTTTAACCCTTAAAATTTGGTTCTTATTTTATTTTCTGGGAAAAAATCCCATTATGTGGGATTTCCTAAACTTTATACAGCTTTAACTGGTATCTCTTTGTAAGAGAAAATTAAGAGACGGCTTGTTGTGGAAGAATGTTAAATTTTTTGTGGTAAAATGGGGGTTACAATGTGAAACAACGTGGAAGACTTTAAACTCTTTACATATTTTAAATCCACGTAATTTGATAGTTTCCTGCTGTGTTGTTTGTCCACTGGTGAACTAAAAGGGTTAGGGTTTTTTTTTTTTTAATGTGAAACTTAGCAAGTTGACAGGAATACTAATCTGACATGTAATTATTATCCATTTGCTTTATTTAATGAGTTGCTGCAAACTGTGTAAGATCCTAGTTACTCAGTAACCATATAGTTTAACCATACACAGTCAGAAATGTGCATTTTGGCTGTCATTCTGTTTTCAATCTGTGCTTCCATTGCTTTCTGGGAATGTATGGTGGGAATGTGTGGGTTGTGGCTCTTACTGTGTTTGCCACAGGGAGTAGAGGGACAGTCACATGGACTTTTAGCTTTGGCTGAGGAGCATACTACTTGTGTTTCATTTGTGTTAGATTTCTTGGGTTTGCTTAAAATTGTGGATTTCATTATGAAACTAACATGGAGGTAATCTATACACAGTTAATTGTTCCAACCTGGTTGATTTCTGAGGTCCAACATTTTTCTGATCAAACTACTTCCAGAATTGCTACAATTGCTAGTCATCTGAAAGCAGTATTTGGTAGCAGCTAGATGCTTTTTGTCTTGAATAAGGCATTTTATGTCACATCTGCAGGAAGAACAGCAATTTCCTTCCTCTTTTAAAAGCTGAAGGACCGCTGGAGAAAGGAACCTTCAGTAGGTTATCAGCATGTGAAACGCTGTTGTGGTAGAGCCCTATATAGTTAGAGTAAACTAGGAGTGTGTCTGACTTTCCTCTTTCTGCAGATGCTCATCTTAGGATTTATATTAGTGGGGAGTTAGGGGTGAGGCTGGGGCAGTGGTAGGGTTGTGTAGCGGAAGCACTAAATGAGAAACTGATGTGAATTTGGCAAGCAGGGAAGTTCCTGAGGTAGATCATCCTCTTAACGGTCTCAGCCTGAATCTTGGTTGCCTCAGAGGGCTCCCACCCTGTCCAAGATGGAAGTTCCTGCAGAGAGCCCGAATAGCACCCCTCCCTGCCTCAACAAATCGTGTTAAGGCATGGGACTTAACTGCTGTGAAACAATGCAAAAAATTCCTCCCAGGACCAAAATGAACATACTTGATCACCTAAATGCATCATTCCAGTTGCAGAGCAAGCTGGACTACAGGAAAGCATTTGTTAGTAGTGTGACAACTGGCACAGCTATTAAAGAAGAAGGTTACTGTTAATCTGTTACTGTTTGGTCACTGGCACTTTTTTCCCACTGTATTAACATGCTTAGCAATTCTTAACACTAAATGTGACCATGTGCACTTATTTAGTATGTTGTTTTCTTTAGTAGACAATTACACCAATCTTGAATGGAGCATTTTTTTGGTTACTGGGGTAAAGGAATCTTAGGAGATTGAAACAGTAGGCAGCAAAGCTTGTTAAGGAGGTTTTTATTTTACAAGCCCTCAAGAATTCAGAATATGGCTTGCTTACTACTTTTAAAAGTCCAAATGTCCTTATAGACTTCATTTGAGAGCCAGCATCAAATCTATGCTATACTTGTCTAAAAATCCAAACATGCACTCTTGGCTGTTACTGTTTACTGAATCAGAACCCTACTGTTTCTACTTGCACTGTATCTAATTTATCGTAAGTGACCGCAAAAACTAGAATTATTTATATCTTGGCACCTAACAGCTCCACTATAGTTAAGGGTCTGTTGGCATTTCCATTATAAACCTTCCTTTGAGAGGTTTATAACTTGGCGGTTTTACTTTTGCTTCAGGCTCAAATGTGCCATTTTCATCCAAGCACAAATTCTTCTACAGAATTTCATTTAAATCAGTTTGGCCATTATTTATTTTAGAGTGTGTATGTTGGGGAGTGGAAGGGAACACACTATTTAATTTTGGTTTCAGAAGCTTTTTGGTCAGACTATATAATGAAAGAAAAAGGGTGTTTTTTATTTTAATTTGTAGGGACTTAAACCTTCCTTGGATGTGCTGGAGTTACTAAGCCCATGTTTTTTCAGGTTTCTGCCAGTGCTCACATGCAACGCATCCACTCCCACTCGTCCACCCACCCATCTCGCCTGCCCCTGCCCAATGACATGCTTTGAGGAAGCATCCCCAGGCTTCTGGCAGAGAAAGCTTTTTTGGGGAAGTGGATGAAGTAACATACAATGGGTGTCCTGTTGAGAGGCCTTAGGCCAACCAGTCCAACCGAGGAAGCAGATGGAGCTTAATTGGAAAAAGATGGACTGAGTGCAGTTGTCAGTCAAATGTAACCCTATGTGGTTAAGAGTGGCATTTCCTATGGCTCTGCCATTTCTTGTGGGATCTGTGTAAATTACTACTTGGGTGCAGTAATTCTCAGAGTCTAAAAGTGGTGTAAGTTCCTGTTTTCCCTTGCTCCTGAATGCTGAACCACAGAGGATTTCAACACTTTTTTTTAGACAGAAATTCTTGCCATAGTACTCTATTATTATGCTAATTAAATTCTTGCCACACGAATAATAGGTATCTATAATGTTTCACTACTGATCATAGTAATGAAGTACCACTGTTCTTTTGCACAGTGACTTAAGAGTACAAAGAAGGGAAATGGTGTACAGAGAGGTAGAAGCTTTTATTAGACCAAATAATACAGCTGAAAATAGAAAACAAGTTTCTGAGTCAGTTCTTTCACCACATTACACAAGAAGCAGTAAAGTACAATAGTGTTTGTTGGGTTTTTTTTTCCTTTGCTATTGAATTACAAGAAAAAGCTAGTCAATGGAAAACAAAGTAGGGAGAGAATATGTGGTTTGGCAGCTTCTTCTCTGCTTATACTTTTGGGATCTTTTTATTCCAGGTAATTCATGTAGATTACTGATTGGACAAACAAGTAATGACAATTCACTTTGTTGTATTTTGTCTTCTGTTTTATTAGCAAAAGGTAAAATTGAAGCATGAGTATAATTATGGCAGCAGATACAAATAGCTTTTTGCACCATAAAATATTAGATCCCACTGAAGTATTTGAAAGTCTTCTTCATCTTGCTTTCCTCTGTCTAATTCTAGAGGTTAATGAATTCATAGGTCAGGCATTCCAAATCTTAAATATTTTAGGGACAACTAATTTTAAATTTTATTGGGTTTTTTTAGTTTGTTGGTATTAACATTTAAAAGCACGTAAGACTTAAAGTTTAGTATTTATTAAAACACGCAATTTTCAGCTTTGGAACCTGGAAACAGAAGCTTAAATAAACAGCAAATGTCACAAGGCATGTGATTAGTTGATCACTATCAAAACATATTTTAATTACATTTTCTCTGGCATCCCTTTATTGCTAAGGATCAAGAACTATAAGCTATATATGCAGTCAAGGCAAAGAAAATCATTAGAAATACCTTAATAGAACACATCTATAAAGCTCCAATTCAGCACATAACACTTAGACATCTGCTTAAGTCTGTCCAATTGAATGGGAATTTAGTGCAAGTTGAAGAGGTGTGTCCTTGGTGTCTGTTCAGTGTCTGTGGTGTAATCTTTCTGTCTTACACTACCGAGCTGTTGTCTTTCAAACTCTAAGGTTGTGAAGCACTGTGTAGAACTGACATCCTGGGCATGACTTAACTGGACTTTTCATGCAACTATAAGCTAATTCTTTAATTTATTTAGCAATATGTCTCATCCCCAACTAAACATACAGGATTTTTTTTATTTGGTGTCACCTAAGTTCAAGGTTTTATTGTTTGCTACTTCCAGCAGCTAACCTTGTTGATATATTATTTAAACCCTGTTGAAATACAACTTAGTACAATGACTTATACTCCTGTCTTGGAAATGGGATCATACTGAGTTAAAATATTTTATGGTTATTTTCAAAGCACATCTGCAAACATGACCTTGAAACAGAACTAGATATTTGCGCTTTGCAAGTTGTTGCATTTCATTACTGCTCTGTTTCTCTATCTTCAGCTGATAGCTGATTCACTTTGAATTGTGTCCCTGGCTTCCTAACCTTCTAATTGAAGCAGAAATAATGTCCATTTTTCTTCTCCCTTCAGCAGTAGGAATACTGCTGTTTCTCATGAGGCCACAGCTGGGAGTGAGCATTCTTGAATCTCTATCACTTTATTGTCTATCAGCATCCACACTGGTGATGAAATTAGACGCATTTTCTAAATTCAAGGTGTTGCTCTGGATTTCCAATGACAAAATAAGTTAATTCTCCTTTCATACCAAAATACATTATTTTGGTGGGAAAGGAGAATTGGAGAAGGTTTATTACCTAAAAGGTACTTTTCTGTAAGTACATGGCGTGGATGGCAGTTTCAAAGGAGTGTTTCTTTTATTGATGAATGGCTTTAGCAAAGAGTTTTAACTTGTTGCTAATGCTGATGTAGGTTATTGAAACCACTGAAATTTTGCAACTTTGTCAAGAGTTAACTGGAACATGCCTCTGTACTGACAGCTCTTTCTAAGAGGTTAACTACCTACGTTTGGTCACCTCTGTCTGTTGCTTCAATTGGATCTGAACTTCCAAAGCTGATGTGGTTTTGGAGGTATTTCTGAATACCTTAGAACTGTGGAGCTAATTTGTGCAGACCATCATTACGTTGCCTCCCCAGTCAGATACTTCTTAGGGAAGCCAAGAAATTTAAGCGTTGCGATGAATATGTACTCCTGTGATGGTAGAACTCCATAGGTTTTATGGATTTAAGTAAACTGCATGGAAATTAAACTTTGGGAGGGAGAAAATAAGGTGTAAAAGTCACAGTTCAGCCATGAAGGCCCTATTTGTAAATGTCGCATGTGGGCTTTCACATTTTTCTTTTCCTTAAAAACAGACAAAAGTAAACAAACTAAAAAATGGCCAGAAAGCTGTAAACATGTGCCCAAAAAAAAAGCTTCTGTTGTTCTTTTTTGTGTTCTAACTTTCATATATTTGTGAAAACCTCTGGAATTTTCCCCAGTATTTAGAAATTGTTAATATTGGCTCATAACTTACCTTTATTGTGCATGTGCACTATACAAGATTTTCAAAGTGTACAAGTGTTTCACTTTCAAAAGTGTTCTTGTAAGTAAGCTCAGTGGGAGATTATTTCAAAAATAAAACCTGTAGCTTAAATCTGAAGTTACAGAAAAGACATACAATAAATCTGGTGTATTTAACTGATGATAATTAAAATGCTGTCAACAAATTTAAATAACTGCTGCTCCTTCCTCCTTATATTGACTCCATGTATGACTCAGTTAGCAGCAATTTCTTAGTCTGAGCTTCTTAATGAGCAGAAATGTTTCAAAATTAGTTTTGTGGACTTTTTTCTTGCTTTCCCTAGTACTGTATTATGTTTCAGATCTCTTTTTCACATAGAAATGTGAATAAGGATCTAATTACAGTTCTTTGCTTAATACTAAGCCCAATACTTGGCATAAGGTTTGTCATAAAGTTTTCTTTTCTCTGCTTTGCCATGACCTTAACTTGACCTAAAATGACTATTTCTGTAGGGATTGCAATGGCTTAGGCTCAGAAGGGTCCTTGTCTGTCAGTTGGTGGCTGCTTGATGTGTATTTTGCATGACATCACAGTGTCTGTACTATCAGTTCCTAACAAAAACAGAACTAGTTCCACATGTTTTAATGGACTTTGCACTAATCTGCTTCCATATACTCAGTGGAGTAACAGAGGCATCTAAGACATGGTGTTCCTCTTTTTAAATAATATATGCTGAAAATACAGTAGATTTAAGATATCTCTGTCTGTTTCATTAGAAATCCATGTAAAATTCTAATCATAATTCGTGTTCCCTCATTCTTTCCACATTTAGGGGTGTTACCTGGGTTTGGAATAGCCAGCTGTCTCAAACACTATCCGCATTTTTAAAGGAATGAGAAGTCTTGGCAGACACTGGAACAATTAATTGGCTTTTTCAGCCAAGTCAGGTTAGGAAAGTATTTTGTGGGGAGGGGGCCGGGTGGGAGGGGAATACAACATCCTGGTTTCAAGTTTGACTTCTATTAACTCTTTAGGAATGGTAGTCAGATGTCTTGCTAAGCACAGTACTCTCAATTTCTGACAAATGTGGAATTTATTTAAGGGAAAAGTTTCTAATATACAGGACAAATATGCTTTATTAAAAGGAGTTGCCTGGCACAAGGTGGAAAGTGCTAAATCTAAATCATGATGGATTTAAAAATCTCTGAGGTGAAATAAGCATTAGAGTATGTATTAAAGAAGTCTAACCTCCTCCAGTATATATGTTCAGAAAAGAATGAGGAAGCTGGCATCTGAGGCACAGGATGATGATACCTTCCTGTTGAGTTAGAATAAAATATTTCTATGCGAGACTTGCTCACCACATTCAACATTTTGACTTATCCATGCATAGTTGGTTAATATTTAATTTCTAGCTCCATAGCTTTGTTTATTTTCCTTTCAAAAAACAGAACAAGTACTAAACATCAAATTTTAATTACCTGTATGGCCTTGCATTCCTGAAATGTTGTGTTTGAAATATTGGAACTGTCACACAGTCTGCTTTTTCACAATTCTGTGTATGTTCTGGTGCCAGTGGATCAATTTATAGCAATGAATTTTCAACGCAGTTGCTTTTAACAGTTGGCTGCCTTTGTTCTGAAGACCATTTGTTTGTTTGTTTCAATTGTCCTTTATGGAGTAAACTACTAGTAGTTTAGGCTGGAAACTGTAAAGTTAAACTTTTTGGAATCGTTACTGCCCCAAGTGGGAATATAAACCATATTGAACAAAATTTATTTAGCCTATTAAAAAGTCAGCCTAAAACTACATTTAATTAGTTTACACTATTACATCACTTCTAGTGGGGAGTAGAACTTAGGCAGAGTAAAAGGAGCTCTATCAGGTGAGCTGACTGTGGCCCATATGGGGCTTTAAGATAATGATGAGTTTAAATTTCCTCTTAGAGCTAAGTGAGAATAAAACTGGAGGCAATAAATACTCTTGGCCAAAGCCATTAAATGAAAAAGCTGGGAATTCTCCAGCTCTTGACTTAAATTGTTTGTTTATCAGCTGGCGCCTAGTCTGGAGTCAAGAGCTGGAGATTTCTATCTGTGACAGAACTTTGAAACTCTTGCAGGACACTTTCATTTTAACTTAAGGTAACTTGAGTTTATAGCTTTGGCTTTAAAGATTACTAATGATTTACTCATTTCCTTACCATTTAACCAGAGAGGACTTTTTCCCAGGAAGGGATCTGTGTTTATTTAGGGCCTTTGTCTGCGGAGGGATTAAAAGGCAGCCCACCAGCATTGTGAACTTGATGGTAATAAAAGGTCACCAACACACACCATAAAAACGTTCTTACTATGGAATTAATTATACAGTGTAATTTTACAAAGCATTTCAGTAACCCTTCTTTTAGACTTCTGCTGTATTTGATTTTTCCTCAAGTAGGGAAAACTTCAATTTTAGGCATTTATTGTGTGAATTAGACCCCGTGTGTATGTGTGCAACCCTTTATGGTGTAATATACTCATCAGCAAGTTCAACTCACAACTGAAATAAATTGTAAATTTCCAGTTGAAGTTGGATCTCGACATGCGAACTTTAAAACTTAAAGTACTGTGCACTGGGAGCAACAGAATTAAAAAAAGACTTGTTAGCCAAGAAATGCAAATTATTAACTTATACATTGTTGCTATGTTTGGCATTTTTATAGAATATTGCATATTTTCAAAGCTGTTAAGCACTGTTCAAAGCATCCTAGTATTTTTTCGAAGCCACCAGGTGGCATTGCAGCCCAGCCTGCTCAAAATAGACAATTTATAATTTATAAAGATTAGTATGGAAGGCATTTCCTCCCTTCATCCCATTAATATGCCATAACTATTAGGGCTTAATTTAGAATATCTTATAATGATGTTTAATATTCCTAAAAGCCAGAATGATTTATTTCTATAATTTTTTTTAACAGTAAAAGTATTAAAGATGTCAGGGTATCAACAAAGCATGTTTTGCTTTGGTAACATGATAGCCATTGAATTATGTTCCTATTTAATGAATTATCTTAAGTTTATCCACAGTGAAGGTCATAATTTCTGAAAAGCTGTGGAATGGACAGACATAGAAGAATACATAGAATAATCCATGTAGTTATCTGTATCCAGTGCAAAGATATCTTGTATTCTAGATAGAGATAAAAAAGTACAGTTATGAAGTTGGGGTTTTTTTCTCTTTTGCCTTGAAAAGATATCCTTCCTCCATTTCCCATTATCAATTTTGAATTACCCATTTAATCATGCCCTCCATTCTCTTATAAATGGACAAAAGAAAGCACATACCCATGAAAAATAACTTGAAATTCATATTTCACCAATTAAATTGAATAGCTATTAACGTGTATCATGTATCCTGTTTGACAAATTTAATACAACAACATTGTCCATAATAAATCTCTAATTTGATTAAGGAGGATTTTTCCCCCAGTTTTCTATTTTTTGGATATATACTTTTATGCTTTCTCCTGAAAGGTATGAATGTAAAGTGCTAATGCAGTAATTTATCCACAGTTTTACTAAGTGCCAGTCCTCTTGAGCTGGTGCCCTTTTTCTTAGGCCATTAAATAGGCATAACCTGACCTCCCACCTTGTCGAAATCTGGACATACACATTTTGCTGTAGTCTGAGTATCTGAGACGCATCATAACTGTGATTCTAAAAATTCAGATACTAAGGGAATAAGCAAAACCCCATGTGGTAATTTAGGTAATGCTTTCAGTAAATCATACTTTAACTCTGATTTCTTCACTAAGAAATGTAGTAGAAAAGGTAATTGAGGCTTTTGACCCTGGATATTAAACTTTTAAACTTGATACAACAGTCTGCCTCTAAGCTTTGTTGTATACTGATATTGCTACTTACTTAACATCAAAAAGCTGTGGTAGTTTGCCTTTATAGATTGCGCCTGTGTTCTGGAATTGCCTCCTGCTGTCCTTGAACTGTTTCTTAGTTTAACGTGTTAGATTTTCCCATCAAAGTCTTTAAGCATGATGTTTAGTTAACACTTGTTCTATCAAATCTGATACAGTACACTGGTTTGGAATAAAACTGTTATTTTCATTAACAAACACGATAGCTTGACAGGCCCCTTTGCCAGCACGTCATGGGTTTTTCTGTAATGATGTGCACATGCAGATTTTACATTGCATGTAATCTTTGTATTTGCCCAGTTCGCAGTCATTGCTCTAGGACTAGAGTAAATGACTAGTTTTTGCCAAGATTCCTGAAGTAAACTGGCCTCATTAAAAATAATGGTTGCTGAGGAAAGAATCTCTAAGTTGAAGCAGTTTGCTTTTAGACCTGTTTAACCATAACAGAGCTTTGATTCCCTGTCTGTGGTTCAGTTCAGTGTGACACCACTTCTGCTGAGAGCTGCTATAGGATTCACAGCACAGAAATTAAAAACAAGAATGTCTGGACAAAGGAAAAAACATGTAGAATAATTAGTATCCATTTAAGATTAGATGCATCTCTTGAGGTAGCTAGATAAAAATTGGGGAATGGGGGAAGAAAGGATAAGAACACAGTAATAAAATGTCTTTTAGTGTCTTCAGAAAACAGACATTACCTTAGACTTTTCATTTGACCTGAGTAATGTGTGTATGTGTATACCTAGTCTGTCAAAACATGGCACTTCTGTGTATTGCTTTACCTGTTTTTAAAACAGTTTGAGAAACTTATTTTTCAAAGTAGCAAATTCAATACAAGTATATAATGGGACAGTTCAATTACTATAATCACTTACAGCTACCATCATTTTAGAGTGTCTAGATTTTATAGTATTTGTGTTCTTACTGCTTTATACTTTATAAGAGTTATTTCCTACATAGACTCTCTATTTTTTTCATCCCTCTGTGAACAGCTTTAGCTTCAGACAGTAAAAATAGAAATGCTTAATTATGTAGCACATGGTTTTTAGAAAATCTGAAAAATATTTGGCTTCTTTATTGTCAAAAATTTGGGGTTTTTAAGGTATATCTACATGTGTAGAAAGGATGTGCATATGTTCCTAGTAATATTTTGTTTTAACATGAAGTTTCAAAAGGTACAGAAAGTCCTTTTCATTAGGAGAAAAAATGTTTGTGTGTTCCAAAAAAGTCTCAGATTTGTAGCAGATGTATTGGATGTACTACTAAAATAAAAACAAATCCAATTTTATTTCATTGAAAAAAACCACTAGTTAGTGGCAAAATAAAGATACCACACTAACAATAAACACAGGAAGCTTCTGGTTTATACTCCAGCTTATACCTGCTTGCAAGTAAATACAGAGGAAGAAATTTAAGCTGCTTCTTTAGAAAACATCCTCAAGCTTTAAAGTATACGCCTTGGAGTACTATATTTAGCATTTTCTGGAATTAGAGAATTACCATTTCAAAACTTAGGTGTAAATGAAATAAGGAGATTACGAGGTGTAATGAAGCAGGACTGAGAACAGGTAAGAGCAGTGTGGGAAGAACAAGAAGTGTGGGAACTTCTCAAAGGTCAGTCCTGTTACTCATTTCAGAAGTCTTTGTCCTGTTGTTATACCTGTACCTTTGCTCAGGGCTGTGCCTGACCAGATGAAGTGTGACAAGATTGCAGAACTTCTCCCTGCCTGGACACTGAGAAACTAATAAGAAAAGCTCTTCTGTGGGGAAGTGGGGTGTAGGCTGAAGCGTTCGTGAAACAAGTGGCTGCAATGTTGAACAGCGAGGGAAGCACTGCTATTGGAGAATTCAAGAGCAACAGAAATATAAAATCCTTATTCTTTCATGGTCTTCTTGTGGCCCACCTCAGTGGACAAGAAGGAAAAAGGGAAGGCATCAGACACTTTATGTGTGTGTTTTGTTGTCTGTTTCAGATTATTACTCTATTAAAAAAACTGAAAAAACCCCAACTTGTTAGAGCAACAGGTGAGGGATTTCCTCTAATGGAGGAATAATACATATCCTGGAAGAGCATGCATTTCTGTTCTCTGCTGGTTTGTGAACAATGTGGCTGATACAAATGCTTTGGGTATTTTTTTATGTTTGTTTTCTTAAAAATAAAGTACCTGTTAAATAAGGTGACAGCCAGTAAGTTGAAAACATTCAGTCTTGAATTTTTAAATACATCATTGCTTGTTCCTACTTTGACTTTTTTAATTACTTCAAAAATAACGTGTAAAGCAAGTAATAGTGTACATAAACTGTTTAAAGTTCTTGCCTATGGACTATATACTTTTCAGGGGCTAGTAGATAGGACATGCTAAATAGCATGTGTGTGCACATTTATATCTGTGTTCTTTTCTCTTATCTTACAGTGCTCTACCATATATGTCAGAAATGGCCCAATAAAATGAACAACAAAATGTGTAAAATTTCCTTACAACAACAAGAACCTAAAATAACTATTTTATAATGCCATTGAGGTAGCTGACTGTGTGTGTTATTGGGTAATAAGGTATTCTCTCATGTGTTTACTGCATTCAGCCTTCAACACAAATATGTATTGAAGCTATAAAATGACAATAATTGTAGTAGTATACACCTTAACGTTCCTACTGAATTATTTCTATTCATTAATAATTCTAGTGAAATAATTATTGTTGCCACTATAAAAATTTTATAAAAAGGAGAATTAATATATTTTCAGTTTGTCAGTAACAATTTCGGGATCTCAAATTTTGTATCTGTGTAAAATAATTTCATGGTTAAAAGTTGAAGCACTACAAGGTCTCAAAGGCTGAGGCAACTTTGAAATTATTTATATATTAATAATGCTTATAATTATAATGTATAGTATTATAAGAAACTTAGATTAAGAGGATAGGACAGTGGAAAAAATACTTGTCACCATTTTTTTGCAAAAATGGCATTCTTTGTCAGTTACACAATGTGTGTTGAATGAGGGTGATTTAAATATAGTGTAAGCACTTAATGTTTTTTAGTAGTGTCAGGTTTTACAATATTTTAGATAAGAATTAATTTCTTTTTAGCTTAAAAATATATTTTTATCTGTATTGCTAGACTGTAGACAAAAGGAAACTTGTTGTTTTGATGGTTTTGAAGAAAACTTAGCCAGCATTTGCATCTCACACATTAGATGAAATCACACTGCCACAGAATTAGGTTTTATTATTTAACACTTAACAATTTTCCTTATGTTTTTCTAGGCTGTCTCACCTCACTGTTGAATGTGTCTGTGTTTGTCTATTAACTTTATTTTTCTTTTGAGTGACACACATGTGTCCTCTGTTATGAAAATAACCTGTATCCTTTGAAGACCAATAGAGTAAGAGTAATCTACAGGAGGAGTACCAAGGAGTAGGAGTAACCAGTACTTTCTATTAGTTGCTATCTTCTAGTTCCTTCCCATCCACACCTTGGATAGAGCTGTAAATACTGAATGACATTGAGCTATTGAGCTACTGAACAGTATGGTTTTCTTCTGACAGCTCAATTTGAATGTCTGGGGCCATGGATGTGTATGGTGAAAAAAAAAAAAAAGAGGATGGAAATGTATGTGCTTCCCAGTAAAACTGAATAGGCAAGTAAGGTGTTGGAGATTGTTTTGGAAGAAGAAAATTCTCTGAAGGCAGGAAGTCAAAAAGCAGGGAGTAATAGGACTGTCCTAGAAAGCTTAGCTTAGCCTAAAACTTTCTCATCAAATGTCTTGAGGAGCAAGCAGTACTCAACTTTTATGGGGGAAATTTTTTCAAGAAGTGAGAGCAGTGTGCTGAAGATGCCACTTTGCATCCCATGGTTTTCTTCATGTAGTCCTGAAGTGTGCAGCTCTTCTAGAGAGGTGTGTTCTGAAGAATATCTAAAATACTGTAGGAAATACTGTAATGAGTATTGGGGGAAGAGTGTGACACTGCTGGGCTGTGGACTGCCAAAAAGACCGAAATTCTGAAGTGTCTTCATATAGGTAAGGTGATCTAGGGTTACCAACTGGAGCCAGGAAGGCAGTCACAGGGGAGAGAGAGAACTCTATGCATATGGGTGCTGGCTTGGAGAGCTCTCTGCTGATGAACTCCGAGTGCCAAGGGTTCGTGTCTCTCACCAAATGAAGAATGGGAAGTTTTTGCATCTTGTTTTTCTGGGAGGAGTTTGTTTGAATGAGATATTATCCTATAAAGGAATAGCTTTGTTAATGTTAAACTTGCTTTGGCTAATAGAAAAACTACAGACCTGTTGAATAAGAATATGATCACCCCAGGGCTTAACCATGAGCACAAACAACCTGAGAAAACATTGCAGAAAACTAGAAAATCTAGAAAGCACTCTTCATGAGCACATCCAAGACTGCTTCTTGTGTGCCAAGGCTGTTCTGAAATCTGGTCTGTTCAAGGGGGATGTTTCTGTCACTCCTTGGGAAGGAAATACCAGCATACTGTCCTGATGTCTCGTTTTCTGAGAATCCCTGGCATATAGGGATGTCTGGAGGTCCTCTAGTTGAGCCTCCCCCTTGCAGAAAGACTGTTGGCAAGATTGGATGATTTAGGCTGTGGTTTTCTTATGCCACATCTTGAAAATCTTCAAGGATGGAGATTCTACCACCTGTCTGGTTAACCAGCTTCAGTAACAAACTCTGTTCTCAGAGAAGAGGTTTTGTAGCCAACATGCAGAGGTCAGATACAGATGCCAGAGTTATATATCAGAATTGATAGGGAAGAGAAGAATGAAAACTGTGTAGATACACTTTTTTAGTCAGTCTTGATATTTTTGAGGTGTGACAGATATGAAAATTTTGTGTCTTGTTTCACAAACACAATACTCTAGATATATTGTTGGAATTTTAAATATAACAGTTCTGAGAGTCTCAGAATTAGTCTTAAAATATGAGGAACATTGCAAGTGATCCAAAGATATATGTAGCTACACCAATGATTCTCATTTTCTAAATAGTTTTGAAAATAGACTTTCCTTGTCAAGTTGTGTTTGGGATCCCGAATTTGGACAAATTGATATCTGATGCTGTATTTTCTTTGATCATCTGCTTCTCACTGTGTGGATTCAGCCACAAATATAGTGGCTTATCTATTTGGCTAGATAGTGCCAAAGCCAGAGAAAAATAAATAGGCAAAAGAATTCTTTTTCTGGCTCTGGCAGCCTACAGCAAACTTTTGACGTATTTAGTCAATCACCTCCTCATCTTTCTCTTAAAGTGGAAAAATTATATGATCAGAATGTCCATAGCAAACCCATGACAAAGCATTTGTTATGTGGATCTTTCATGGCCTGACCATATGTAACCTTTTTCTTAGAGATGGGTATTTCATCACAAGATAAAACGCTTCAATTCTTCTTCGATCAGTTTTTTTTTTTTGTGTGCTAGCATTAATAAGTCCTGGGAAATCCTTAGTAGTGGAAGCCTAGTAATTATCTCTTTGCTGTCAAAGAGCTAGTCTAGTTGATGCTTGGTTTTTGCAATGTCTAATGTCAAGGTTCCATACCAGTAATTAGTACCAACACTTCCCACATTCTGAATTTATGGCACTGTGACCACATTTTTACATATGTTGAGGGATACTTTAGTAACCCTCTTAACATGAAGATATTAAGAAATATACTCTGTTGTATCTCCCTAGAAATTTAGTTTGCTGCATTTTTGTTTTTTGCTCTCTGGCAGCAAGTGTAATTACATCAAATTGCGTTATTCTGCAGTGGTTTTCATTATAAATGATTTTTAAAAGAACTGTGCTTGACATCCTGCCAATGTCATTTGGAAATGCAAAATCACATCTGTTGAAGATGCTTTTTAGTGTTAGAAGGTACTAAGTGGGCAGATAAAATGAAATCATTGGCCTGGAGGTCTGCTGGAATGCAAGTTATTGAGCATTTAACCTTAAGGTATTCTAGGAATGGATGAACAAATAATTTTTTTCATGAAGTGGCACATGATTAATCAATGAAAGCTGGATAAAAATACTAATTTAGAAAAATGCTATGTGTGAGCACTTCTAGTAGGGTCCCAGAAATAAGTTTCTGGTAATTTCTGACTGAACTAGAGCAAGACAATTTTAAGAACCTGTTTTGAAAAGTGCGCAGCAGGAACACTGTCTGCAGCACATGTGGATGTGTTATCATTCCATTCAGTACCAATATATTTTGCTACAGGTCAAATAGTCAAGCCCTTTTCTGACTATAAGCAATACATGAGGCATAAGAGCTGTAAATCCTTAGGCCTAAACTATAAATTTCATTTATAAAATTCTTCTATATGTAACTGAGTTTTTTCGACTTTGCTTTTAAAGCAAGCAGCAAGTACAATAAATGTCTTTATTTGAACTTTACTGAGTTTATAAGGGGTTATTTTTATTTGTATGTGAGTAAAACCACACAAACTATTGTAGCTTGGAATGCATTGTAGTTGGGTGACTTCCTATTATTTTCTTTTTTTTTTTTCACCAGAATCAAATCCAGTAACTGCCCTACAGTTTCAATAATTTGCATATGTATATCTACTTTTGTTCAATGGTAGATGATATTTGTTAGAGACTGTATTTATCAGTGTAAGAGAATGTCTCTTGGATAGCTAAATCCTCAACTAAGAATATCTTCAGAAAAAAATTGTAAAGATGGTGAAATCACCTTAGGTCAAGAGGCATTAATTTGAAGTGCATTTGGGTGTTTATTGGAGTTTCTGCATGGTGCTGTGTGGTGGGGATTTTTTTTTTTCTGTGGCTCTGATGGACCTTCTTTGCCACCACCTGTGCTCTGTGACATGGGAATGCTGGCCTGATTTGTGTCTGCAGTGTGTTACTACAGTGTATCCAAAACCCAGCAAACTGGCAAACTTCTCACACACTGGGCATATATGTTCTACTTCCAGAAATTTGGAAGAATATGGTAGCTCTGACTGTGTACTTTACTTGTGTCCTCCTTGGCACTCATGCCATGGAATGCAAGTTCTCCAGATAAATACTTGTTGCTAGTGGCATTTATTTTCAGTCAGCTGCATTTTATTTGAGTCCTGGTTCTGGTTTACCTCCTTTTAACTTTGAGAAAGGTGAGTGATTGTCAAGAATAAATATGAAGAAAATGTGGTTCTGAGCTTCCCCTTGCATATTTCTGATGCTTCAGCCTGTACTATTTCATTGGCTTTCCTACAGATCGGAAATACTGTTCAAGTGAGAGTTTTAAAGAGTGATATTTAACATCTCATTTAAATGATTAGTGCTGCATTCTTCACTAAAAACACCTAAGAGTATCCAGAGGTAAGGATTAAACTCATGGATCTTCTCCAACTCCAGAGCTAAAGTACAGATAATAGAGATGATTTTTTGTACCTTGTGATGAAAAGAATTGATGTCTGTCTGGCTTGATGACATCAATATGCTTTGTTCTCATGGGAAATAATCTCAGCAGATCTGCAGGAAGGAACCTCTATGCCTCTTCAGGTTAATAAAAATGCTACGCAAGATACGGAGATTACTGTTGGAGTTGACAATGAAGAAAACTTTGCTTTAAGGGTTTGAAAATGTTACTGGAGAAGTACTGCTTGGGTAAATGTTGTTACTCACCAGGGTGATGACTCGTAAGGAATATTTCATTCCATCTGACATAGCCTCCAGTGCCTGAGGTTTACCGGTATTTCCAGAACACCTAGAGCTCAAGCATCCTTCTGTACATAACTCATACAGTTTAATTGTAAGATCTAAGGTGAATTTACGAAAATTCATCTATTCCCTTCTCTGGTGGCTGGAGAGATGTTTATGGAACATAAACATCTGAGGGTTCCATTTTTTGGCAGTGTCTCTACCTTATCACCAAGAGCAGAACTATCAACTTTCAGTCTTTAAAAATGAGTGTAATGGATTCCATATGAGGCAGATTTGGAATGTTGCTCTCAAAAATGAAAGGAAATAATTAATAAAATTTTCATTTCCAGTTCCAGCTCTGTCCTTGATAGGACAGAGTGTCCTTGATAGGAGAGTGTTTATTCTAATGATTATTGTCCTCTTGTACTTGCTGCAGTTGCTAGGTATTCAGTGCAGCTTTGGGGGGCTGGCCAGAGCAGCTGTTATGCTGAATAGATCCCTCAGCTAATACAGCTAGAGCAGAGGTTTGATCAAGATAAACAAGATGACAGAGTGATAGAACAAAAGGGCTGCTCTAGTGAAAGGGGCCATATCAGACCAGCTTTATGATGGGCCTGTTGCAGTAGGGGCTTGGGGAGCATTGCAGCAGCATGGCACATGGTTCATTGTGTGGTACTATCCCAAGTCTGTGACCCACTGGGTGTTCAGCAGAATGTTTTAAGGGAGTGCATTAGGCAGCAAGAAATTCAATACAGGGCTTCCTGCTTTGAAGCCTGCTGTAGGATTTCCTTTTGCTTGGAAGCTGATGCAGCAGGCTGTACTGCACTAGCAGAGTGGAAGCAGCAAGGGAGGAAAACCGCTTGTAACGCGTGGCAAAGCAAATTGAAAAGAAGCCAGAAGGAAGGGGCCAGAAGGAAGCATTCTTTATCTAGAATGACTGAAAATTATTATTAAAATGTTCCTGTCTCTCATTCCATAAGACTAAGTTCTCTGATCCACCACCCTTTTTACTTTTTTCCTTTCTGTGTTATCTTATCTGTGGTACTGCTGTCACTTTGATGGTTTAATTGTACATGTCTTTTGACCTCTTTAATTATAGCCTTCTGTTGGGCCACTCTTCCTTGCCTTGACCAGGTGGCCAAATGGCATCATCTTACCTTCTTCAACTGAAATGTTTCAAGAGAAACATTTTTCTCATGCAGGAAACACTTCCTATTGTATAAATCTCTCTCCTTGGTCTCCATGGATCTTGAATTTGTGGCTTGGGTCTCCTGGGTCTCATGTAACTGCATTTTACTCCTCTCAATCTCCTATTTGCAAGTTTGCTTCCAGCCATCTCTCCCGTTTACCATCATCTTTTGTTCCTCAGAATGCAGATTTTTTTTCCCCGTATTTGTCTCCTTACTCATCAGCTTTGTGACTCATAACCGCTTTTCTACAGTTCATCGAAAGTCATTAGCAGATGCTGGGTTCAATGAAGAAACTAAGTTTTCTCTGCTATAGAGAAGATAGGACTTGTCAGGACTGAGAAGTGTACTGATAGTGACTTCACCTGTATTTTCCTATTTTAAATGGTTGAAATACAGATCTTAGATAATGGCTTGTTTGGCCAAAGCAATCTTGTAAAGGAAAGTGTGACTTTCAGTTTTTGCTCAAACAAAAATAAATGTTAAATCCAAATTTCTTAGGTTTAGTTAGCATAATTATTTTTTTATGTGAAACCTCAGGGACTATGTTTGCAGGAATTTTTGTTTCAGAGAATATGATTGAAATTGAAAAGGTATGTTTGTTATCAGCCTCACAACTGGGTGACTTATCATTTGTAATATTTCATGAAGTGAATAATCATACCTGTGGCTCCCAATAATGCTTCCATGTGCATGTATGTCTGTGCTTCTGTCTTGATCAGATAACAATTTTCTCAAGATAATTATCATAAGAAAACTAAATGCATTTTTGGTTAATTGTATTTTCAGTTGTGTCTGAAGTTGCACTTACACATCAGAGTATGTTGTGCTTCATAAACAAATGAGTTAGCTGTAAAAAGGAGCAGGAACTTTATGTTACTCTGGTTGTACAATTAGAGTTTGTGAGTTAATTTCTTTTGCAGTTGGCTTGTTTGTCTGACACAAAGTGCAGATAGTGTTGTAGACATGCTCACAGCAGAAATCAGTGACACTGGCATGAGGTTAAGAACTGGAAAATAATTCAGTATGATTATGAAGTTTTTATTACCCAGTCTTGATAATATGTAAGTGTAAAATCAAAGGGCAGAGCCGAAAGCAAGGAAAAATATGTGTACTTTTATGTTTCTTGCCTAGACATCCTTTTACAAAGTAATAAAGCAGAGGTAATAGGGCACTATTGCTGTGTCAAATTTATACAAATCAAAGTTTGGCACAAAAATAAGTCAAGTTCGGAATTTTACCAGGCAGATCTGCATCAGTAGAGAGTGCATTTTTATTACATATTCATCATTGTACTAAAGTCTGTATCCTCACTTGCAGAAACACACCTGTGGTAAATGTTCTTGTACATTTTAGCCTTTTTAAGTTGGTGAAATGGAAGATAAATGTGAATACCAAATTCTGTGGAGAAAAATGTGGGGAAAAGATCTTATCACCTAATGATAAAGGATGGAGCTACTTTTGGTTCTTTTGCATATTAGAGATTTGTCTGTCTTTTGGAGGGAGTCCTTGTAAAATTTGGTTTTGTTTTCTTAATTGCACTATCCAAATAATTTTCGTCCATTGCCAACAGTACATTTTACAGGTACTTCTATTAGGTCATATCCTTGCCTATGTCTGCAATTATTTTTTTGCTTTCTGAAGCCTCAAGTCTACTTTTGGCAAATTCTGTGAGAGTTTGGGAAGTGCTTATTTTTTATTCTTTTGCTTGGGTCACACGTGATAAAGGTTTGTGGATTAACTACATTTGCTTGTGGGTTTTAGTGTGACTTGGATGGAAGCTCGCTGTATGGAAATAACGGCTCCCATCTGTTTTGGAATAAATTGCTTGTCATAGTGTCTTTACAAGGTGAACACTTGTCACAGACATCCTTCTGTTTCTGCCTTGATTATATTTCTGACTTGACCACTTCAGTTTTCAGAGAATTTGAAAGTTGCTGAAGAATGACCTTACAGTCTCCATTATTAAACTCACATGCATAAATAAATGGTTTCCACAGAAAACATTCAGCACTCTGCTCATAATGTGCTGAGGCAAGGAAAGTGTATGTTCCTTCTTTCTTATCTTCTTCTTTTGGCTGTGTTTTGATAGAAATGGATACAATTTTATAGAAGTAGGTAAGCTACATCTTTACACCAAATTAAATACTGAACTAATTGCATTTAGGTCTACACATATATGCTCTTCTTCTGGGCCCATTTGTTCTCTGCTCTTTTTATTTGTGTATACATTTGGTCTAGTCTTAATTCCTTCATAAGAACAGTCTTTGATAAGAATTATGGTGGTTGCTGGGAATGTGGGTGGGATACAGCAGATACCAAACTGCTGATGTTTAAAAGCATCTCAACCCCATGCAAAAGCCAACTTCAGTGCAAAGGATCTCTTCTCTCTCAACAATATTCCAGTGAGCCCAGAAAAACCCTGGCTTGCATCAGAAAGTGACCTGATGAATGAATTATTACAAAAAGGAGAGGACCAAATGTTTTCTGGCAACTTTGCTAGACATAAAGGTTGCTCTTTTTAACCCTTTAAAATTTCCCTTTAATCAGTGGCAGTGGCCCTAAGTGAACCATTTCTGATCTAATGAGTGATTTACTTCTCTTAATCTCTCTGAGATCTGCTTCTGCTTTCAGAACAGGAAAACTACAGCTATCTTATTCTTCCTTTCGGTTTTGCACCTTTCACTACCTTCTGCTTGAATCTAGAAATATAATGGGTGAGCTCCTTCCCATGCCAACAATTTCATCTCCCCATTGGGAACACATTATCTGGGACAAAAAAAAAAAAAAGTTTGTCTTTTCCTGGTTCTTAATAATTATTTGGTCACTTGAGAGCAGAAAATACTATAATACATTGGCTTTTTTTGGGATATTATGGCAAAAGCGCATTCAATTTATAATTGTAAGGCAACAAATCAAGATGCATGATTAAACAATGTGGAGTCCAATACAGTTCAGTGTTGATAAATATAAAGTGATACTCACTAAGGAAAAAACACTTGATTAATTCCTCATTGCTGCCTGATTTTGAATTAGCTAAATGCACTTCAGACATTTCCTTTTTTTTCCACCCACTCCCTGTATATCTTTGTATGCTAATTAGTGAGAGCTTCTATTTGATATGGATCAACTTACAAAATAAATAAATGTTAAAGTTTATGAGAAGCAGCTCTGAAAAAATAATACTAAATTGTAAATCCACTATATAAAGAAGTGATTTGGCACACAGATTTATGGTTAACGTATTCTGGTTTTACTGCTTTCACAAGGATGCAGCTAAAATGGGAAGACTTTCAGACTGTTGAAATGGAATTTGAAAAACAGTAAAAGGATGAGAATAATAAAAGTTTCCTTTTAAAAATTAATCTCTCAAACTAGGTAATAGTGGAAAATACACTGGCTTAATGTTTGGCTTTTCTCAATGTATGATGGTAAAGGGACATTAAACCAAATTCTAAGATAACAAGCTAAAAACTAATACCCAGGTTTTTTCTATTGTAGTAGAGTATTAATCTGTTAAATAAATACACTGATTTATCATTTAACTCAGAAGCTTTTTAGGATTGAGTTAAGTCAGTATATACATGTACCAAGAACACCCACAGCTTCATTGGACACAATTAAATAAAAAATGAGGAGGCATGTGCATTTTCATACATCACTGCATCAGGCACCTAGGAAATGACAGAGGTTAAGAAGAAATAATTTCATGTTATTCTCGTGTAGTATTTCAGCATTTCAGGTTGAAAAAGAGAACTGCTTGACTCTTCTTAACTCTGGAACTTTTGAACATATGTGTGTGTAAGTGAGACTAGGTTGGACAATCAGTTTTAATGAGAACCTTGTCAGCTTTAAAGGTGATACAGAACATCAGTGCAGAATCCGGTATAACACAGGGATAAAACTTTCTGTGAGAATTGCATGAACAGACTTTCCAATTTGTTTGGCATTTTTGAAAGGAAACCACATTGCTTTTATAGCTTGGTGTACAAATGTCTGTGCATGCACCTCATCTTACTTCTGGAAGGGATCAAGATACTTTGATAAAAGAATCAACTAAAGAAACTATTTCTCCAATGTCTACTTGTATTAATTTTCTTGGTGGGAAGTAACTATGTTCCGTTTTTGTAGCAAGAAAGAGAACTATTAGGAGCTTGGCTGGCAATTCTGCATTTAAGCAATACAGAAAGTGAAATGACTGGTTGATGTGGTTAGGGTGGATCAGTACTGGATAATACCAAGTGGTGAAATCCTATAATCTTGAAAGTATATCTCAAGTGACCATGTTAGCTAACATCTGGTTGTCTCAATTTTATTGAAATACCTGTCTTTAGATTGTCTGTTCATGTCTTTTTTTGCCAATGGAACGTGGGACAGTATTGCTTCTTTAACTTCCATTTATATAGTTGTATCTTGGTTTGTAATAAATAAATAAATGTTAATGTCACATAAATAGAGAAGAGCAGTTTGAGTCTGTTCTTGTTGAGTCTGACAACAACAATTGCATTATTGCTTGAGACAGTTTCTAGCAAACTTGATGTGTTTTGTCAAATACTAATAGTTTGAGGGTGGTGTCATCAGAACTGTCCATATTATTTTGTTTGGAAAGTGTAGCTCAGGATTAGTTCAAGGAAACAGAACTTTCCAAGAGTGCTAATTTAGCCTTGAATAGGGATACTGTGTTTTTTGTAGATAGGAATTAGAATGAAACTCATTTGAGATTTGGTATTCTCTCAAATATAAAGCTTTCTGTTTTTCAGAAAATCCTTTTTTACACCACCTTCTTAAGAAGGAGAGGTTCAGAGAGAAATGTGAGTTCCATGCACGTCCTCAGTTGATTTTCACAAGAATATCTCTGGCTTCATTAGGAGTCAGACTCTTAAAGCTCCTTCAGAATCCATGCTTCTAAATCAAAACCAGATGTGCCAATAGTGTGCATTTTCAGTGTAGTTTTCTCTTGCTCTTTTTCCAACCTACCCCTGCCCAACTCAACAAAAAAAAATTCTTTGGAAGGGTTATTTTTCTGACTTCTTTGAGGTTATTGACACCATTTGTTAGGAACCTTCAGTAAGGCTGTTAAGTTTTTGCTTAAGTTACCTTGCTTAATTGGATTTGTGTACCTTTATAAAAATTGAAAAACAAACATGAGACTGTTTTAAAATTACTTCTTCTGTAACATTTTTTTATGGATTTCAATATCCATTTTCTAATGCACTTGCATGTAGCTTATTTTCTTTATCACATGCTCTGTTTTACATCAACATCTTTCCATCTCCCTCCCGCCAATTCACAATCTTGCAACAGTTTTGCTGTTGCACAGTTTAGTCAACCTTTCCCCATCATGGTTAATTTTCCCTTTCATCTTCCAGTCCTACTATCATATTTGACTTTTGTTCCTCTTTTCTAAGAAATTAGGTCTGTTCTAAATACTACAGATGTTTCACTTAGATTTGTTTGAGAATCTTCCCATATTATTGGCATGATCATGGTCCATGACCCAGTTATCGCAGGCTTTGGCAAATTGCATATTTTAATTTCTCCTAGGCATCTCATTATCTTTATCTCTCTGCTATTTTCTTTCACCTAAGTCTTCATTTCTTGCAGTCTGCTGTAAATGTATTCCTGGAATCCTTTTCCTGGTTTCTGATCTCAGTCTGCATCGCCTCTCTGCCTCTTCCAGAATTTAGCACAACAATGCCTCTCTCTCGAATATATCTCTTCTCATCTCTCTCACTCATGCCAAGTATTCTGCCAGCACAGTGTGCTGTGCCATTTTTCCACTTTATCCCAAAGTTTGACTCACACCTTCCTTCACGAAAGCTTAGATTCCTGGACATTCATCAAGTCATTGTCTTACGACTGCATTTTAGTATTTTTCCCCACAACCTTCCAACACTGATATTTTATAAATTTGTTTAGCGGTCATTTTGGAAGAGAAAACCTTTTCGGGTAAATGATAAGTTTTTGAAGTAAATCTCCCCCCACTCCATCTCTCTTTTCCAAAACTCACTGTTAAAAGAGGTTGAAAAGATGAATCAACACTTAGAAAGGCAATTTTATTCCTATGAGGGGAAAGAAATAGGTTAGTAAGATGTGGCTTGATATGTTTTCATCTGACCTAAGACCTGAATTGGTTATAAAACACACTAAATATTGATCTAGCTGGGGGACTGTGCTATAGCTTTGTACTCACTGTAGTTGCATTCTTTGGTTTAGAAAACCTGTCCAGTATTCTTCTTCACTAAAAGTATTTCAGTTTGAGAAAATAAAAATACATTGTCTTAAATGCTAGATAGAATACTTATATCAGTTTGTTCTAGCTAACAGTGTTTTATCTGCTAATGTTTCTTATGTCAGCTTTTAAATAACTTTTCAGAATGAGGGCATGCAATTTCACAATGATATTTTGAGCAGAAAGTTTTATTTATATGCTGAACAGATCAACAATATGATACTTAACTCTTTGTTTCTAAATCTTCACCAAACTTTCCTAGTTTACATTTTTGTGTTTACATGATGACTTCTCTAAGTAAAATCTTTCATATCTCTGCATCAGGGGAAACTACCAATAGCTCAGAATTACATCTGAATTAAATTCAGTAAATAAATATGTAAGAGAAGCAGGTAGTTATTGCTGCAGCAGGCCTGCTAGGTGAACAAATCTAAACACCGGCACGCTAGTTAAAATGAGAAATCTTGCTTTTCGTTACCTGTACTCCTGTGTTAAAGCAAATACCTCAATTGCAATTCACTGCTTTCTTGAATATTCTGTGTCATGTTTATTTGTTTGCATTTTAGAATACCAGTTAGATGATCTAGCATTCTATCAAAGTTTTATAATTCCCACTTCTAGTGGTAAATTATGTAGGTAGTGTGGCTTTAACTCATGTTTGATTAGATGCTGTATGTTTTTAAATTAATTTCTCTCTAAGCTTTTTGCAAGGAATAGTAGCCCACTGCAGAGAGGTTACAGTACTATGGACTCTGTCTGTTCTGCCTTAATGATACAAGGGAATAGTTGAGCAAGAATAAATGAGGTACTTTTGGTGGGTAGAAATGTGAGCTGACTGTCAGTGTGAGATTGGTTCTAGGAGCAGTTAGCCAGCAGTAATAGGGCACACTTGAGTAATTGAATTTGCATAACAAGGCTTGCTGAAGAGATCTGACAGGCCCAGAGATTTGTCTGGCTGGAGATCTCCAGATGGACGTGACCACACAGCAGCTGGGTGGCACGTTTCTCAGCATGGTCAGCAACACCCAGACTGTCAGCTGGCCTCTGCAATTGCAAAGCCCTGGCAGGCCAGCTGGTGGCTTCTGACAGGCAGTGGCCCCGTTAGAGAATCTTTTCATTCTGCCTGTCAGGATACAGGACCTGCAGGGACCAGTGGTAAGATGTAACAAGTCACCAGTGAGAGTTGTTAAGATGCTTCAGAAACCTGCTTCTGTTAAATAGCTGCTGCTTTACCGCTGAGAGTGAACCTTCTGAAAGCTTTTTCCATCCTTTAACAAGGACAGGACTAACCTGTTCTCCAGCATTTTGTTTGGAAATCTATTACTTGGTGTTAGTTTCTACATGTTTAGTTTCAATACCAATATTTCTGCATCTAACCAAGCATACCCAATAAGTAACAGAAATACATTTTTTGCGCTTATTACTTTCGCAAGTGAAAATACTAAAGCTTTTGTTCCTGTGTCCCTTCCAAGGATACTGATATTACTGTATTCTAGATTTAGCAGTTCAGTTAAACAGAGCAGTTTATGGAAATACACTGTAAAGGAAGACATTAAAAACAATTGAAGCAACAACTGTTTTAATTGGTTAGTGTGCATAAATATTCTATGTGGGTAGGAAAATAATATCTATAATACTAGAAATCTTGTCCTTTGTCAGCCTGCAAGAAGTGATGCAAAAAATTAGATTTATTGCTGCCTTAGTTCAAGTTGCTTGGTCCTAACATCCCTGAGCCCCAGCCACTAAGCATTAAGCTGTTGGATTTAAATTCTGTATGCCCTTGCAAACTTGGGAAAGTTCCTGTTCACCAGGAGTTTAGAATTCAGGTTGTTTCACTCCCAAGACAGTAAAAAAACCACTAATGAGAGTTACATATTCTCATCCACTTATTTTTCTGTCCTCCATGATGTTGCTTTGCCCTGTTTACAAGGTGACTAAACAAGTAGATACCTGCCGTCTAACATACAGGCTACTGATTTGAACATTCCTTTTTTTTAATATATGCAGGACCCCACCAAACTGAAGGAACTAAAAGTAGGGGATTTTTATTGGATATGGTACCTCTAGACATTGTAATTTCAAAAGGATCTTACTGTTTCACCAAGTCTATTAATTTTGGGAAGGCTGGAGGAGAGACGTGTTTAGTACTGTTCTTCAAGTGTCAGTTTCTGGGTTGTTCTGTGTTGGTTGATGCCTTATATTTTAGCTTTCATATTTTTAGATTCTGTGCTGCCTAGATATGTAGCTCTGAGCTTCATATTAAGTGTTAGTAAGCTCTCTTCACAGAGGAGGTGGACAAGACAATCCTTTTCCAGCTTGAGACCACGGACAACCGTTACAAGTTTCAGGCCCAAAAAGCATAAACATCGGTGGACTAAAGAGAGAAAACAAGCAGGATGGGACTTCATAATCTGAAGCTGTAATTGGACAATTAACCCCAATATGGAGATGGACCAAAAACTTACAAAAGTGTGAAACCTTGTGACTGGTCATCCGTTTTGTGACCATTTTGGATCCGTCTTGGGTGTAGCCCTGGCCAGGCTCTTGTACTGCTCAAGGCTGCTTTAAGGCCTTTCAATAAATACCCACTTTATTCTCTTAGCTCTGTCTAGTCTCTGTTCCAGATTCAGCCTCTCTAGTCATCACAGTCATCCACAGACTTCTGTCCAGTCACAGAATCATAGAATGGTTTAGACTGGACGGACCTTAAAGATCATCTAGTTACAACTAGTCCATTTGTGAGTCAGTAGCCCTAACTTTTATGTTTTTTTCTGAAAAAATCGATGTCAAAACTGAACATTAGACCCATCCTTCTAACTGTGCTTTCTTTCTTCCTGACAAGTAGCATTCAGCATTTGTAAACTCAACCATTCCATTACAGAATAATTATAGAATTACAGAATGGCCAAGCTGGAAGGGACCTTTAAGATCACCTAGTTCCAACAGCTTGGCACAGGCAGAGAGACCTTTCATTAGACCAGGTTGCTCAAGGTGCTGTCCAACATGGCCTTAAACATTTCCAGGTATGGGGAGTCCACCCTTTACCCTGAAACGGGAGCACCTTCCCAGAGTAAGCTGTGCCACTGCCTCACCACCCTCACTGTAAACAGTATCTTCTAATATCCAATCGAAACCTGTTCCTGTTTAAATTCTGCTACCAGATTTCTGTCTTCCTCACTCTATTAGTCCTGTCACTTATCACCCTTATCACAAACTTTATCTAGTTCTTACTTTTGACTTCTGAAAGCTTGGGTGCCTTTACCACTCTGAAGTCATGGCAACCTGGCTGTAGTCTCTTAACCTCCCCACTTCATAATTTGAAGGTTCTCCTAACCCTGGAAGACTCATCTAATACAATGGTTCATGTCTCTGCAGGGGGGCTGGGATTTTCTGCCTGGACTTCTGCACTCTGGCTTTAGTCAGGCTGAAGTCTTCTTTTGATGAAGGGGGATGTTGTACCCAACTCACTTCAGATTAGTTGGTAGCAGAAGGGACTTCCTTGTGCACAGAGGACTCTCTTGGTGAGTGCAGTGTGAAATAGCCTCACAAGACATCCCATTCATCCAGTCTGTGAGTCTACACTAGCACACTGTTTAACACTGGATCCATTTCTCTGTAAACAGACTCGTATTCCCACCTGAACTACTGCAACCTGGTTTTAACAGGCTGGTGCCCCTATGGCACTGTCTGGAATCATCTGTATAGTGTCCTATTGTAATATATCTGTTTTATCCATCTTGTTCTGCTACAGGATGCATAAGTTCCCTTTTGTCTCAAGGAGAGTTAGACGAGACTGTTAAGAACAGTCTCTTTGAGACTGTTAAGAACAGTCTCAAACAGTTGACAGTTTGGAGGGACAAGTATGTTCAGTTTTTTAATCAAGAGCATTTTGATACCACCTCAGGCACTGTCCAGAAAGGGTTCCTTTTTGAAATGAACTCTGTATGAATGGAAAGTGAATAAGAGAAATTGTCAAAATAAAGATCACTTCGACTGTTTATAGACTTTCGACATTTTTACTTGTATTTTTTCATGTTGACTGTAAAAAATACTTAGCATGCAGTATTTTGCAGAAAGTTCTACTTTGAAAGAAGTGGAATAATGCCATTAAACCTTTAAATTAATTTTTATATCAGTTCATCAAAGAAGGCTGAAATAACAGGTTATAAATTTTGTTGAGTCCTGTGATGCTGCAACATAAACCTCACAAGATTTGGCTTGTATAATGGGAACCTCAAAGCATTTCTGTTCAAACAGCAGGGATGAATGAGAAAATCATTGGTTTGTATCCATCCGATTTTTAAAAAAAGGCATGTAGAGAACATACTCAACAAAACTGTCTTCCCTTGCCACCCTGAGTTTTTGTTCCATGGTCTGTTTTTGGGCATTGTACTTGAAGTCTGATGTGTATATAATCCCTGTAAGTCCATAATATAAATAAGCAGAAACCTTTTGAATGCACTTTTATCTGATGCCAAAAATGTCCTTTTTAGGACATAAACTCGTGATTTAATGTTTTTTTTTTTCATGAATTTAAAGATCATATTACTGAGAAGTACCATTAATAGACCATTCTCTCCTGACAAAATAGTGCAAATCTCTAATCAAAACACTGAACAGCTACCTCAAGAACAGAGATTTGGCAATCTTTGGAGATGCTTACATGATCATTTTACTAGCTAACCCTTGACACAAGATGGAAACTAGCCTTTTTAAGAGTAAATTATGTATCTTTGTTTTCTGTAGATGATTCGGATCCCCTTCCTTTCCTTTTTTTTTTTTTTTTAATGTGTGTGTAGTTTACACAAAGAAAACAAGCCGTTGTACTAGATACACGTATGTAGGGACTACCCAGAGACAAGGAGTGTAGTCTGAAAAACTGTACTCTTCACACAGCAAAATGAATTATTGCAATGCCAAAGTGCACCTTATACGTTTAGCCAAAAGTGATTAAGGAGCTGGTATTTCAGATGTTGTAGCAGGTATGATTACCTTCCCTGATAAGAGCATAATGTTAGGCTGTGTTTAGCAGATCTGATTACTGTTGGTGTGTAATCTGGGCCAATTTTAGTGATCTCTGATGTAGAGGCTTTACTTTTATGCCAGTTGCTCAGTAGCTGGTTCAGAAGTTTAATTTCTTAGGTAATTATGAATATTAAATTCTAATTTGGAGCAGTTATTTATCTGAAATTACATAGAGTTAAATAAACAGCTATCTTCTCCCTTCATTCTTTTTCCTGCTCTCCAGGAAAAGGGAGATGCAGGTGTCATCAAAGCTGCTTTTTTGAGGTTTCTGAGTACAGAAAGTACAGATTGCCTTCCTGTTGATAGTCTGAATATGTAGCTAGAGAAATTTATACCAGTACTTACCTGATAATTTTTCTCTATTTTCCTTACTGAAGTTCTCCCAGAACTGTAGTATGTTGATGAATAATGGACACAGAAGGAGCCAGAGACATACTTTGGGCACATGATCCTCCCATTAATCTAAGAGAAAAGGCGAAATACAAAAATTAGGAGAACTTTGGTGTTGGAGAGTGTTCAATAGAATTAAGTCTGTATTCTGAAATAAATTCTTATAGTTCATTTATCCTTCCCAGTTTTCCTGTCATTCTTTATGACTAAAAGCCCAAATCACTGCCTGAGTTACATTTGGGAACAAAGAAAAAGAATGCTTCCTAATTACCTATTTTAAGACCAGAGTTAGCACAGAAAGATTGCAGAATAATCTCTTAAAAACCTTATTTTCTATGTTTATGTCAAGGAAGTGCTCTTCCGTCTTCATCTACATTTCTGTGTACTTAAAAAGTTAATTTGAAACTGTAATGTTATCTCCCTGTGAAGGTACATTTATTTTTTTCTTTTCATTTAAGAGCTTTTAAAAGCATACTTTTAAAAATTATTCTAGCCACTGTTTTATCTTTTGCTAACATTTCAGAATGATCTTGGGCATTTTATAGATAGCTATAAACCCAGTAGAAAGCAAGCCAAATTACTTTTTTTTATTCCATGTCTTTGCTTCCTCATTATTTTTTTGTGTGTGAGGAGGAAAATCCAGTCTGAATCTATTGAACCAATTATTTGCATGCCAAAATATTCTAGAGAATACTTGAAAATGGGAGGGTTTGGAGTATTCTCTGTCTTCTTTCTTCAGTATTAACCATAATTGCCTCTCTTCAGAGCATATGACTCAATGCATTTCTAATGCAATCTGATTTTTCTAAATCAAAATAATTCAAAATTTTTTAAAAATGAAAATATTAAATCAGTGTGATTCAAGATGAGAAAATTGTTTGCCCTTAAGGGTGCCTGCTTCTGTCCTTCCATTATATGAATGATGTAGCTTCTCTACTTCATTTTTGGTTATTCCTTTTGACAATATTCCCAGACAGGATGCAGTTTCTGTCCTTCATCCTTGTCACTCCACCCTGTAAACCCTAGTTATATCTTTCCTTGATTACTACACCTCCACTCTAGAGTTGATATCTGCAATTTTACTGAATTTACAATGGTTGAATTGCAAGTAAAAGCTTTCTATTTTATTTTGGTTTTGTTCTCTTATATGCTCCTTCTGATGAGGAAGAGTGAAAGCCAAACTAACATAGCAGGTAAATACAGTGGACTGAACTACACAGTTTGGAAAGTTGTATTTATTTGTTGGTCATCTACCTGCCTTTAGGCAAGAGTGGCAGGTCCCTTTTTTCTCCAAGTTCATCAGTGAACTTTATGTTGCCACTGTTATAGGATGCCACCACCACCTTCAAAATACTTGTGAGATGGTTTGGCAATCTGTCTGTCCACCATGGGAATTCAGGGTAAACTGTTATTTAATACGGGTTGTGTATTTGATACCATGTTTGGTGCAGAACCACCAACTTGATGTGACTTGTAGCACCTACTTAGCACAGTCAGGACTGTGGAGGGTTGTCACCTTAGTCTGAAGGGACTGCTCAGTTTCTGGGCTTTGGTTGTGTCAAGGAGCTGTTTAGAAAGGAGAAGGACAAGTTCCCAATCCCTTGTTCCTCTTCTTCTGCAGAAGGTAAAAGGGATGAAATGGGGTTTGTTCAAGCAGAACAAAAATGTGTATGGCAGAGTCTCTAAGAGGGCTCATGGAGTGAGTGTACAGTGAGGAATCACAGAGGCAAAGCAGCTCTGTATAGCAGGAGAGGGGCTGCATGGCTTTGTGAGAGCAGAAGATGCAATCTAGCTGCAAGACTCCTAGGTGAGCTAATCTGCAGTGGACCAAGACAGCACCAAGATTGTGAAGGTGATCATTAGTTGCAGGTAACAGAAAATATTTTTGACATCCAAGCAGGTTTACAGTGCTTGATGGAGATCTAAATAAGAGACCCTCTGTGTTAACTCTTCTTATTACTGTGTCTGGAGTTGCTAAGAGTGAGCACTATGGCTATGCTACTGTATGGCAAACCCCTCTTTGCCTCGATGTTTGGAGGAGGGGTGCAGAGAAGGTTTTAATGGCTATCAGATGTTACCCCTTCGGGCACATTGCAGCCAGCAGTATTTGCAGCTACACAGGACAGCCTTTGCAAAACAGGCCAACACTTACTAGTCAACTGGCACACAAGAACTGTTTGGTTTCTGAATGGAAAAGCAAAGCTTAAACATGTGTCTGTGCTGGCAGCGTGAATTACTTTCCTGCTTTAGTGTCCAGAATTCCTTTATTCCTTCTTTACATTTCCAGCAGAGCTCTCAACTGGGAATTCAAACATCAGGGCTTGGTCCAAGTTTTAGTCAAGTCAGTTTGACATGTTCCTCTTTCCTTGGCTGCTAGTGGTTATAAGTCAATACTTGGAGTGTTCATTTTTGTCCCACCCACGGTCATTCCATTCATATGTGGGCAGTTTTGGGGATTTCACTCAGTTTTCTTCCAGTCCCTTGTCCTGAAAATCCCTTAGCCCTTTCAGTACCAGGTGACAACAATAAAAAATGAGGGGTGAAACCATTGTGGATTTCATTTTAAAAGTAACTGTACTATGTTTTAACAATAAATCATAGTAGTTACGGTGCTTGTGTCAGTTAATATAACTTGACAGATAAATGCCATGTAGTCCTTCCAGCTTCAGTCTGGGTTATTTATATACTGTTATGTAGAGAATCCTGAAAAGCTGTCTGAAAAGTTTTGCATCTTTTAATAAGGCTCCTAGCCAAGTTAAATTTAAAAGACATATGGAGAATATATAGCAAGGTTGTACTAACCTCCTTGTGACTGGTAAAACCTGTCTTTTTTCTTGTTTTCCTGGTTTATTCTATAAATATAACAGAAAAAAATTATAAATAATTGTGTTGAGTAAGGCTCTATCATGGCAATGAATTACAAAAGAAAAAGTCTGCTATAAACGTAAAAAATGGGGAGATTGCCCTTATATTCATGAATGTTACTGGCACAAGTTTCTAATTTTCTTGAAGTGTATTCATTTTACAAAGCTAAGGTAGCTTTCTTCTGTGACCTGCACAACATCACTCATACAAGCTGTTTCCTATTTATAAATCAGTATTTTTATTGCCTCAGTGGCCTTAGGAAAGAAAGAACAATTTCTGATAATTTCCTGATATTAATTGACAGTTGCAAGTCCTACAATAGCATATGCTAATTTTTTTTCTTATTTGTATCAACACGGGGTTTGTATTTGGACAGCCATTTTGAAATGTTTCACTGTATATCAAAATAATAAGTCCTAATGGATTGCTTCCTGCTTGACTAGGCAAAAGTATTTATTTCCTCTTTTTTTTTTAATGTATGCCCAAGCAAGTTTAAAAGAAAGAGTAGAGCAAAATAAAGTAGATTTGCTGTTAATGGCCTTGCTTGGTAAGGTATTTATATTCAGTGTATGGTTTTATTATATATTAAATTCTGACAATAAGGTAGCTTTTCCTCTCTGAGGTCAGTAGTGTTCAGATTAATCAGGTTGACATTTCATGCCGGTGGGTCATGAACTGTTGATAATAGCATTAAATGGTGATTCACTTGCTGCAGGGAGCACAGCTCATTATCCAGTCACTATATTAAATCATCGCCACAAACAGCTAGAGTCCTGTGTGTGTGCCTGCACACATCTGCACACACACACGGAAATCAGGGTGGAGATCTCTGTCCTGTAGCTATCCATTTCTCTGTTTATAGCAATTGTTAAAGCTGTTTCCAGCATACAAGAATGATGGACATCTCCCCATCTGGGAGACTGTTTATGTATGAAACAGGACTGTGCCATTTATTTTCTAGCTTCTGTCCAAAAATGGGGGATAATTTTTTAGCAAGTTCTGTGTAAGACAAAAGTGAAGGAAAATACATTTGCATCATTTCTACAGTGTTAGTGTTGGAAGAAAAGGAAGATGGAAAATTAAAACAATGGAAATTCAAATTGCTTGTATTCATAGAGTTTGAATTTTTATTCAATACTGTGTTTCAGGAGCTTCTATTAGTTTCAGATGTGCTACTTCCTGTTAGAAACATTCATACTTAAAAAAAATTAGATACTGTTCTAGTTCAAGAAAAAGTGTATCTATCATAATGGAAAATTAAAATAGAACACTGTCTAAATAGTCTAACAGTGGATTAACTAAGTTGAATTAGGGAAAATTCCACCCTAATGCTTAAAATATTTTGCACGTAAATGCAAATATTACTTAATTTTAAGCTGCATATTTCTTAAATTAAATTTGAATAAAGAATATTGCAAGGCATGTGTCCAGCAAATAATAAGAAATGTTGAGGTTTTTTTCTTCTACCTGGAACAGAGAACTGTGGAGTTTTCTTTCTCTCTGTCCTCTGCCTCCTCCAAATGAGCCAGTGTAATTTGTTTTAGTGCAAAACTGACTGTTGTTCAAAGGCAATGCTTAGAGGCATTTCACCTTAAGGTATAGGCAGGCTGGCCTAAAGTGTGAGCTTCTCACGGTCTTCATAATTGACACTAGAAAAGTGTTTTATTTTCATATATGATATATTTTTAGTAGAAGACTGTGTTTAATCAGTATATAAATATTAATTACCATGAGAATCATGCTACCCTCAGTATTAACTCTAAAACGGAGAAGTTGTGGAGTTTTCATATAGAAGTACATTTTTATACATTTATTTAAATGGTTACAGAGCGGGAAACCATTTTGTGAAGAAATTAGCACGCTATATATTTTAAGGGTAGTTTAAAAAACGTATCTTCAAGGCAAGCATTTAAGTTCCTCCAACTGCCTTCTTTTTTTTTTTTCTTCTTTTCTTTTTCTTTTTTTTTCCTTTTTTTTTCTTTTTTTTTCTTTTTTTTTTTTTTTAAGGTTAAATAGCTGCTAAAACTGCCAAGAGAACCGGGATAACATGAAAAAGCTGTAGGCCGCTAGAGGTCACTATTTGGTAATCAACTTCTAATGAACCAGAACTGTCGAGAAGGCCAATAAATTACACTGTGGATTTTTCTAATTATGAATTCCTATTTAATCATTCAATGACAAGTTAACTGTGGCAGCGGTTCTATGTACTTTGCATACACAGTTATGTTAATGTACTATTATATTTCTTAGGATGGAGGTCCTCCATCATTAGAGCAGTTCATTACCAAAGAGTCTCTTATCTAATCATAATTACTGATTATGAGAAATAATTAACTTTGTTACCCTCTTGATTCTGTTCGTTGGCAAAATGCAATCTTTCTCTTTTCTTGGTTTTTAAATGGAGGGCCAGTCCAAGTACTGACTTTCAATACCTTTACATTACAAAAAAAGGTTAAATTGGTTTTGTGCAAAATTGCCTAAGTTGCAGCATTGGAATACTTACAGGAAGTACAGAAAAAAAAAAGTTGCCATTCAGCACAGTTAAATATGAAAATGTGTTTTGTTTCGTGAAAGTACAGCATTTGGAGCATGTAAACATTTGTAAATTTAAGCCATATGATTGCATATTGGCTCATCCTGAAACAATAAATGTAATAATAAAAATAGTATCTATTCTTTAAAATATTTCCATATTAAACTTAGAATTAGTTCACACATAAAGAAATATGACTTTTAATTCAATTAAAAGGATTTGAACCCATTGTATAAGTGGCATCAAATACATTTGAGAACACTGAAAAGTACATTGCATTTTACGCTGGAGGGCAATGCTAAATCTAGTTCTCTGAAAGAGATGTGCTATCTGTTTTGCAAGAGAGATAATAATAGAATTATGTGTAGAGGATCCCTGAACAGGCAATAGAACTGGAAAAGGCCTTGAAACAAGAGGATTCTTTAAATAGAATCTTTCCAATTTAGGCTGTTTTTCTAGCAGTTGTCGTAATCTTGTGTTATTATACTGCTTTGCCTTTCAGTGCCTTAAAGCTTTGAGAATTAACTTTGACGATGCTGAAATTAGGCAGCAGAAAGTGATTTGTTACTTTGTAGGTAATAGTTAGGCATGCTTTAAAATAAGCATATATTTTAATGGAGAAGCTGAAAGATAAGACTGTGTGGGCTGTTGACTGTATCCAGAGGCAAGATTCAATGCCAAAGTGCTTAAAGAAAACATAGACATATCTGAAGCAATGCACTCTGATGACAGTTCAGATTGTCAGAAAAATTCTTGGTCATATACCACCATTGACACATGAAGGGACAGAGTTCAAAAGTTCATTCAAAAATGTTCAATGCAAGCTTCACTCCTATTATTTATGCATTTCTTTTCAGTTTCATTTGGTAAACCTCTGTCAGTTGTCCTCTCATAGACTGCACCCAAAACAGGCAAAATTAAAACTTTCAGCTGAGCAACCCTCGAGGAGAAAATTCTGGAGACCAATTTATTTTAAAATTACCTGTCTGACACTTCTTTCTGGCTATACATTTCTATTTTATATTTAAATTTTGTTAGATTCCTGCTATTAAATACTAGGTACTTTTTAAATGTTGTGAATGTAAATATGCCCCTATTGATTGGGATTGGTATATGGCGTTGCTACATCTTCAGCTTTTTTAAGATAAAACAGAAATGCTTAAGAAAATATACGCTATGTTATCCACCCCATTTAAATGCTTTTTGTTTCATTTTTGTGTGTTTATTGTCATGAATTTCTTATATGACATGAAAGGACTAATGAATACATCAATAGAAATTTTCCTGCTTCTACAGCTGGCTTTTTAAAAAGCAGACCTTTTATTAATATCACCTGAACCCATACCTGTTGAATAATGCAGTTTAAATGCATATTTCAGTGTGACTATATTTTTCTTTTTTTAGTGATGTGATTAATGTCTTCACTATTCAGAAAAAAATGCCATGTTTTGTTGGGTTTAGGGGCCTATAGGAAGGTAATATGATAAAATCATAAAGTACTGAAGTGTTTCAAGTATTTCATGTTAGTAAAAGAGGATTGATATCTTGTTAGAGTTGTACTAATACTGGAGAAACAGGCAATAATACTAAATATCCCTAGTTTATTTTTTCTTGAAGGTTCTTGTTTTGATGTTATAATGGAGGGGTTTCTTCAGCTTTTTTATCTGTTCCACAGAACTATGTAAACATAGTTGCATTTTGCTGTGGAGTTAAGGTAGAGTGTGCACGTATTTTGTACTTTCCAGAGACATTCAAGTCGAAGTAGCAAAATCTGCAAACCTGGTGACGTACAGCTGACTGCTCCTTGTGATTTGAAGAGCTCAACAAGACTGACCACACAGCTGGTTTTGTTGGTCATGCAATTGCATGTATGTTGTTCAGTCAAAATGGATGAGATTAAAAGCTGTGATGGCAAGGTGAATTCCTGGATCTGTTTGTGGCTTTTGCTTGTTCCATGCAAACATTAAGCTTCTGGAGGCTTGATGTTCATTTTGGTATTGTCTGTGAACTTGAGTTAGAACAACTAACTAAGAATATAAGCATCGCTTTTCTGGGATTTTGACTTCTTTTTTTCAAAGAGAACATAATAAATGTCTATTCCTTTGAGTTTTTCTTCTATAGTCACACAACAGTCTGTTTTTTGTTTGATGATCTTCTGCATAGAGTAGAAGCTTTTCAAGAAGGCAAGATTATGATGATACTGGAAATGCAGCTCTTCCCTCTTTCTAACACCCAACAAAAATTATTCTTGATTTTGCAGTGTGTGATTGGGATAAAGTTTTATTTCTAGGACTTGAAGCCTCATCGGTCAAGATAATGTCTATTGAATTTTAGTTGTGTGGAGGGTTAACAGTGGCCCACATAGTGGAGAAACTGCATGCATGTTCATGTTTAATTTTTGGACTTCTCCTAAAAGACCAGAATTTCAAGCAGTAGTGCTGGGAGAGATTTGTTTTCTTTGAAGAAGGACCATTTTCTTTGTTTCTTTTGTATTCAATATTTCACATGTATTTGATGCTGTGCTTGCTCAGAACCCAGCAACAGTTAATCAGACAGCTCAGTGTAAGGTGCTTTACATTTGGACTGTCTGAAAACTGCTTTGAAATTTTGGGATCTTGTATGTGTGGAATGTATTGCTTCTGTCCATCCCTGGCTGTACAGCCTTCTTGCTGATGTTCAGATAAAAAATTAAATACTTGTTTTGAACTGTGCTGAGCTCTGTGCATGTAGCTTTACTGTCCACAACTGTAGGTACATGCAGCTGTTGTTAAGTTTTCATATTTCTGTACAGGTCTGGAGATGAGATTTAGACCATATATCTAAATATTAGTGATGTATAAAGGAGTAGCTAAATCTGGTACTCCAGCAACACCAAAAGGATGTTTCTGTTGTCTATGATTTTGTGGTGGAGCATGGGTCAAAGGTGAAGAATGGGAAAGAAGACTGTCATGAACTGCTGTTTCTTAATGTTTTTAATACAATATTTTGGGTGAAAAAAAGCAGATAAGTTGATCAATCATACTGTATTTCCTTTCTTATTGCACTGCTGTTAACCTTTTTACTTGCTAAATTTTCAGGTGCTTTGATATTTCTCTTTGACATTACAATGACTAGAACTAAATGTAGTGCTTTTTAAAAAATGCTGCAGACAGAACAATTTTATCAGGCCTTTCAGCTTGTATTTCTGTTGAAAAAGTTGAAGTATCTTATGTGTGCATTTGTCTTTTGCAACTTATTTTCTTTGGCTGATTCCTTGGAGGCATCAGTTGCTATTTAATGCGATCTCGTAAAATTTTCCTCGTGCATCCCCCTCATATTAAACTGCCTCAACAACAGCTTCTTGTTTTTGCATGATTTATTGAAAGGGCATATTCTTTTCTGTGTTTTGGCGTCATTCTATAATACATCTAAAACAAATTGAAGATCTTTATTCCACCATCATGGCCAAGTTCAAGTACAAATCCCTTTACAAATCTACTCAGGCCTTCTTTTGAAAACATAAAGCTTCTCGTGATCATTTTGCCTATTTTGTTTAATCAGTTGTTTATTCTTCCTCCTCCACTACTTTCTACCTTCCATTTCTGATTATGTTTACATAATTTTTTCTGTTTCCAAAAGGGATATCCTCTTGTACTGTAACAGATGTATGTACATATTGTTTATATCCATGTATCCTTATGATTCATGTAAATCCCTAAATATGTTTTCCTTGAGGCCTCCAAGGATCCTTGCATATACAACAGCATTTCTCAGATTGGCATGTAGGACTGGTAAGTCTGGAACTGGCTTTGTCTTTGGACAGCACCTAGCAAAATTGGGACACAACTGTGACAGCAAGTGAAACACTGAAGAAGTGCTCTTAGAGCAGTCTCTGCCTGCATTTTCTATCTTCATGTTATTCTGAGAGGCAAAATCTGTTTAATTACGCCCTCTCATGCTGGGCTGCCCAGAACAGGTAGCATATTGCTCACCTCTCTTGCATCCTTCTTTCAGTGTCTACTACTGCTAGGAAAATAGCTGCATGGAGCATTAATGCTGATGCACACAGTCTGATCCACTCGTCTTCGTTCTTGCCAGTGCTTGTGGGAGAGGGGGTGGAGGAGGAAGAGGGAATTATTATTCTGCTGCTGACATAGGGAGAATGAGAGTGGCTTGATGCAACAGAAGATTATGTTCCCTAAGGATAAACAAACAGAAGGAGATAAATTAGGAGAGAGGATAATCCTGTTAATATGTGCATTCCTTAATTCTGATCCAGTTTTTCAAAACGTATGATTTCACAGAGGTTAGAAATTTAATTAATACCTGTAAACCATCTCTTCAAGTTTACCTTTCAGATTGTGGAGTAGTGTTTTGAGTTGGCATTTGAGATGCACAAATTTGATTATAAACAGGAATTGTAAGTAGTAATATGAATATTATGTGAGGGAAAAATAATAATGTGCACATCACCATCCCTTCTTTAATTTAAAAAGAAAACAACTTTGGTTCTCTGGACTTTTTCACAATACTGTTTGTTAGGAAGTCAGGGCAGCTTATTCCTTGCAATCTTCTTGTTGCTTTTTCAGCAGAAGCTGGGCCATTGTGATATTTATCTGAATTCAAACAAGGCTAATTAAAAGAGCTGCTGACAGTTGTTGTGATCTGACTTTGACTGGAGCTTGATGGTCATTATGGGTAAATAATGAACTAGGTCTGCAAATGTAGCAGCTGCCAACTTGGGATAGAAGAGCAGCTATTGCGTCCAATTTAAGGATCTATCGACCGCTTCCCTTTTCCCTGCAGATCTTCTTCCTAGCAGAAAACTAATGTTTTATACTGCTTTGTTTTGTGGTTTCAGCTATTTCTAATATAGTCTATAATTTCCTCTTAAATATTTAACCTAGTCCATTATTAGCTTTCAGAGTTAACAACTTTTCCATTGGGCTTTTTGCATTTTTATTTTGTTTTGTTTTGTTGGTGGGTTTTTTTCAGTTTGTTTTTATGTAGAATGTAACTGCATAAATAATGATGATCATGTGTATTTAATTTGCCTGTTGCTGCAGAATAAAAATCCATTCGGTTTTTTTCTCTGTACAGCCATAATCTCACAAATTGTATAATTCGATTATGCCATAAGAGAGATGTTTCTACTTCTTTAAGCGTGCTTTTGTCTGGATTAATATTTGAGTCCTTGTTGTATAAATCTCGAAATCACTGACCTGAACCTCCATTTCCATTTTTGCTCAGAAATCACTAGCTTATGAGGTTTGGTGATTCAAAGCTCTATTTGTCAGAAGAGAGAAACAGCAATGACTTCCATTAAGGGGCAGTTCCAAGTATGTTGTCGCTTCATCATGAGCTTTGCCTTGTCCCGTTAGCAAGTAGGAATGGTATCTTAAAGGGAAAATGGCAAATTTTAACAATAGATTAAATCAACTTTCTTCTAGAATCCCTGGCATTATAAATGCAGTACAAACCACAGAATTTTATATACAGAAGAACTTGCATCTACTCAGCATTTACTCAGCTGCAAATAGAAAAGGCAGCGTGCATTATGTAAAATGTACAGAGGCACTTGTGCATTAGTGCATAATGCAGCAGAACTAGGGATCTTGCTGGGAAGAAATGATCCCAAGCGTGCCCCTAAAAGACAAGTCTTGCTTTGAGATATAATGATGAAAAATTGCCCATTTATTTGTGTCTTTGTGTTTCAGCAAAAACGAAACTTGGACTCGTTGACTGTCGTGCTGCCGCAGGGGTTTTGTGCATGTTTGTGTGCGTCCACGGGCACGGGCGTTTCTGTGCCTGCTTGGAAAGGCCAGCGATACGTTAACAAGGGGTTATGTTATGCTGGTTTATGTTAAACCAGATCACCCTCTAACATGTGCAGAGCCATTCATCTGTGTCACCAAAACCCAAGAGAACATCTGACATGGACTTCGAAACAGAAACAGTGATCACTTACAAATCAAACATGGCACGCTCTAAACCGATTGTGCACGGCAATCTTTTCGAGAAAGGACAACTAATTGAACATGATAAAGTGTAAAGTTAATTAACACCCTTAAATTTGTTGATTACTTTCACGGGATTATATTGTTCGTTGAGGAGCAGCTTTCTGTCCCAGCTGTCGCCTTTTTAGTGAATGTCGCTGGTAAACAATAGAGACACCATAACAAGTCGTAAATGGTCCCTGTGACAGCAGCCCCTTGTGAGGCTGCATCTGTAGAAAATGATTAGAACAATTGCATTTTAAAGACGGCTCACATTGCTGCCCGGTCCCATCGGTCCTCTTCTTTATCTCTGCTGATGGCAGACTGGTTACAACATTTAAGTTCTTTTGAGCAAATTAAGTGATTTACTGTGTTTTAGTTATAAGGCAGCAGAATAGCTTCATAGGTCTAGCTTTGATGCTGATTTTTGTAATAGGGAGAAACACAAGCCCTTGGAGTGGCACTGTGCTGTGGGGTTTTTTTTCTGAGTCTGTTCCATTTACTTGTTTCCTGGAAATAGATTGATGATGGCAGACATTGTCTAATAAGCAAGTAGAAAACATTGATACCCTACTTATATTTTATAAAATAACAAGTCTCTTCATGGTTATTTTAAATTTATAGTATGGTTTAAAATATTCTTTTATTTCCACTAGGGATTTATAGCTGATTTTGCCTTTACATGCCTTTTAATTGGTTTTAGATTTATATATGTAGCAAAACAATAGTAACCTTTTCAGTTAATCTTTCCTTGTGTATCTTGGTTTAACTTTTCGTGAGTAGCAAAGACAAAGTATTTTGTGTGAGCTGGCAGGTACTTAAAAAAATCTGCTTAGTCCTTAAAAATAAATACACACTCACACAACGTACACAGATGGAGGTTCTCAAGCTCAGCCTATGTGAAAGAGAGCAAATATGACAAGAACCTGCTTGTTCGAGCAGCTACAGTCACTTAAACTACATTTTTTTTAAAAAATCAGAATAAAAGACCAGTGTTCCCTTGCACTTCCCAAAGTGGAACAGGCAAGGCTTCAACTCCTGTGCTTGAAGGTGCAACATTGTAAAACAAGATAGAGGATTAAAACTCTGGCAATGTTCTTCTTGTTTGTTTTTTATTTTAAATCTAGTTTAGATCACAAAATTAGTTGTTAAAATTGCAGCTAAATGTTGAGTAGAAAAATAACAAAATAGATTATTTTTTGCTGAAGCTTCTTGATATTACAGCCTTCATCTCTTACTTGTCCTTCAGAGACTCTGAAACAGCTCAATTTGTATCATTTCGGTCTCAACTTTGTCAGCAATGAATTTTTTTGTCTGCAGATGCAGCGCAACAGTGGTTTAAATATGTTGGCACAGGGATATGCTTGGGTGCATTGTCTTTCCAGCAGTGTTGCTGTTTTCAGTATTGCCACGATGATGGTGCTGTAATGCATGCCTTACAGTATCACTTCTTTTTAACTCATCTGCCCTCTGTTCTTACAGAAATGTAATAAAGTTGAAACCAAAAGCAGATGCTTTCATATAACACCTTTACATTAACATCTCTTTTCTCGCAAATTGTGTTCTTAATAATAAGCAAACTGATAGAAACTAAGCGGTTTTAATGATGTCGCTATAGAGCTAAGACCTTTCTGGGCTTTTTTTTGGAACTGGAAACATCAGTGGCAAATTTCAAGGTTTTTTGTAGCAACATGAAATACTGTTTAAATAAGCACAGGAAAGTGAATACAGAAGGGCAACGTGTCTGTCAAACAAGGCTGCTTGGCCTGGATGCTAAAACTTGAGGTCATCTTCAGACTGTTCCAGGGTAGCTGCAACCAGTTCCTGTTGACATGTAAGGGCTCCTAAGTCTCCATTCCTATTTTTGTCTAAAATGTTGAACTTAAGAACTGCTTTGTAGCAAGTTCAATGAGCAATCCATTGGCAATCAAATGAGAAGCACCTGGATTGAACTAGCCCCACAAGTAGCACAGCCAGATGTGACAGGATGCTTTGAAGTGCAGTTCTTTATGTACCTCTTTTGATAAAAAACTTATTGCAGATCTTCATCCAAAACCTGCTAATATGCAAGTGGGAAACCCATCTCCAAGTGGGTATGCCATATACTGCAGTGCTACTCTGTAACTTCTCACCATATTTTTTTCCCAGAGCCATTTTCTTGCATATCCCCTCAGCTAGCTAGATCTCTTATGTTTTTCTGCAATCCTATTCCTGTCAGTTTATATCTCTGGGGCAAACTCTGATGCTGTTGGAACCAACAGAATTGGAGTTGATCTGCTCTGTGGGATCTGCTGGTATGATGACCTTGCAGGAGTCTGCACATAGGTGTGGGTTATCATCCTAGAGAAACCAAGTATAAGACTGCGGCCATGGGCTCCAGCACTCTTACTTTGCAGCAGAGAAGGAACTCTTAACACATGCTAATCATAGATACAATTTCTCTGAAAACTATTCCCCAAGGATGTGAAGAGACTTTTTGTATTTTAGAAAGAACAGATAGATTTTAAACGACTTTTGACCCTCGCAGCAGTGGTACATAAAGCATTATCTTAGGTGGCAAGACTTCATATGAAAAATAATAGTTAGCATATTTAAATTGCATTAGCTGCTCTGCATCTCTATTGCTCTGTTTAGTGTTAAAAACTGATAATACTTAACTGGCTTGTGTTGATATGGAAGCTGAGATTGTGAAAGAAGGCTGTGCATTCTTGTATAATGATTTTTTTAATTTCTATTTTTAGCTGAAGTTACAGTTCTTGTACTCCTAGACTCCATGCCAATTTTTTTTAATTTCCAGCCTTAAAATTTTGCTGTGCTGCTCGTTTGATTCTGATAAAATAGCAGATAGTTGACAAGGACTCTAGGTGATAAAATCTATCATGAAGTAAATAGGTTTTTGTTTTTAAAACAAGAGTTTTCCAAGCCTTCTGCATTATAAAACAAATTGGTCTCTTTTTTTCTACTTAACTAATTTATTTTTGCTTCTTGAAATGTGTTTGAACAAGTGAGAGAGTGCAGCTGTCAGAAGATTAACCAGCTGAAAACTATTGTCAGCATTAATTTTGCTCTAATAAATGAATCTCTGAAGCTATTTAGCAGTCTGTAATCTAGATACAAAGCTATTGACCTATGATGGATAGTACTGGATTTTGTTTGTAAGCTTTGACTTAAATTGTCTACTTAATTTGCTGCAGGTCAGATCACAGGATTAGTGGTAAAGGCCATTATGTGGTTTGAATAAAAATAGCTAGAGGAATGGAATGAAAATCATTGTGTTTATTAATGTAGCAATCTTTGCGGTCATGTACATAGTGAACTGGTAGCCAAAAAGACAACAATGACCTGTTTATGCTAGCTAGTTTGGGCTTTGCTCTTTGCCCAGTTCCTGTGAGTTGCCTGGAGAGGAGTTGTTCAAGTGAGATCAAGGATTGGCTGAAAATCTGGGCAGGAAGATCTTCACCGCTGTATATATTTCAGAACCTCAGCAGTGTTCTGTATACAGACCAATTGTTTTGTTAAAGCTGTGGGTCTGAATTCTTCTGGATGCTCTATTTCTGAACTTAATAGCACAAGAACGACACAGATTTACTGGAGTGAGTCCAGCTAAGGGCCATGAAGATGGCAAAGGGTCTGGAGCATCTTCCATATGAAAAGAGACTGAGAGAGCTGAGACTGTTTAGCGTGAAGGGAAGGCGCAGGGGGATCTTATCAATGTGTATAAAGACCTGATGGGAGAGAATTAAGTAAGGGAGCTACACTCTGCTCAGTAGTGCCCAGTGACAGGACAGGAGACACAAATCAAAACTCAAGAAATTCCATGTCAAGCACCAGAAAACACTTTTTTTACAGAGAGGGTAGGCAAAGAGTGGAAGAAGTTACCTAGAGAGGCTGTGGAGTCTCCATCCTTGGAGACACTTGAAGGCTGACTGGACACAGTCCTGGGCAACATGCCTCAGGCTGGCCCTCCTTGAGCTGGGGTGTTGAATGATTTAGAGAGGCCACTTCCAACCCCCAAAATCCTGTGATTCTAGGTTCTAATATAGGCTGAGCAGGTCATCACTGGGAGCATCTTTACTGTTGCCTAGTTTTGCATAACTGGTGGATATTTACTATTTTTGAGACTTTGATCTGTCAAATTTGTCTGAAATTCTTCAGTGACTTAAAAAGATAGTAGATGTTGAAAGGCAGGATGGGAAAAATAAACAATTGTGAGATACAGAAAGAGGCATTTGTAGACATAGCCTCACAGAGGAGATGCACACAGTGAGAGCATCAATTGAAATTTTTAATGAAAAGGAAAAAAAAAATTTCAACAAATTCTTCATTGTGAAAAGCTGCAGTGTAACTATTCTTGATGTTGTAAACAAAGTCCAAAACTGACCACTTCCTTATCTGTGGTACAGCACTTCGGAGCACTTACCTAATTGAGCATGTTTAATTTGAAAGTCAGTTGTTATCTGCAGCTGTACACCCCAACCAGCCAATGTTTGATGCATAGTACAGAAAATTTATTGTGCCTATGCTTCTTGCCAGAGTGAAAATTAGTAAGGAAGCTGATCTGTTCATCAGTTTAGGCCGAATTTTCCTAGCAGTTATACCCATTAAATACTGGGGATGAGGAAGTTAGGAATGTTAGAGTAATTCATATTAGAATTAGGCTTCTTTTAAGGAATAGAATCTTTCATGGAGTGGAAGTAATAAATATCACATGAAAAATTTGCCGGTGTTGTGCTTAGGAACTGTATATTCAAAGAACTATGGTGTGTGTTTACTGAACTGTGCTAAAGACAGGACAGACTGCAGGAATAAAACTGGGAATAGTGTGTTTGTGTATGAATAATTTTTACGTTGTCTTTACATAATAATTGCATCATTGTAGATACATTATGTGTGGGAACTCAATTTAAGCTTCTCAGATTAAGGAGAATTTTGCTTCAGATTAAGAACATCATATGCAGAAATTCAGAAGACTTGATTTTATATGCTTGTGTCTTTTAGCTGTTCAATCATGTGAAAATCAGGAAGCATTGATAAAAATTAGCCTAGATTTGGAAAGGCTGATAAAAGCAGAGTTGTCTTTGAGCAGTTTGTTAATGGTTGTATGTGAAGAGTAGTTTGACAAAAGAGAAATTTTATTTAGTAATTTAATTAGTGAATTTTGTGGAGTGCAAAGTTGCAGGAAAAGTTGATTGTTTCTTTGTATAAACTATAAAAAGTTTTATGCAAGTTATGCACTATAAAAAGTTTTATGCCAGTTTTATGCAAGTCTTATGACTTTTCTGCTAGTGTGCCTGGAAGATAAGGTGGTTTTATCTCCATCAGGTATTTGAGAATTTAGATTGCTGGTCTTTGAGTACTGGCAATATAGGGTTACTTTTACATAGAATTTGAGAGATTCATCGTAAGTGAAGTATTAATTTTGCATCATCAGACCCTTACTGGTAAGAGAAACTGCCTAAGTTTTGAGGCTTTTTAATAGTGTTATTAAATCCAATGTTATCTTGATTCAGGTGTTGGAGCTGCTCGAGCTGGAAACCTTACTTTCATGGTTGGTGGAGTGGAACAAGAATTTAATGCTGCCAAAGAGTTGCTGACATGCATGGGTTCTAATGTGATTTACTGTGGAGAGGTTGGAACCGGACAGGTAATGCTTTCTGAAGGGCTAATAGCTATCTCAGTCTTTCCTTTTTCTGGCTTTTTATTTACTGATGCCTACTCTTTTACTCAAGAACTAAAGGCTTGAGTATCTTCAAGCATTCAATATCTTCATACTTGTTTGTTTGTCTCTAACCTTGTGTTTGTAAATAACATCATGGCACTTTTGTCCAGTATGTTGTGTAACTTAGTATAAAAATCTGACTGGTATTTCTCCACACTGGCTTGTTGAGATTATACTTCTTAGGGGAGAGACATTTTGATTTTGTTTCATCTGAATTTAGATTTACTGGATGTTCTGAAGAACAAAGAGCCCCTACATGTGTGCTAGCTGAGCAGTACTAAGAAAAAAGGTATTTTTTAATCTGTGAAGGAGCCATAGAGCAATTTCCATTAACTTTGTGCTATCACAGATCTGTGTTTACTCTAGAAGAAAGCTGCCAGAACATATTTGGTCATATTGTCCTGGGCCCAGTGGATTCCTGTATGTTAGTTCTATGAAAATGCATAAACTAATTGATGGTTTCACCTGTTTTCAGGCTGCAAAGATCTGCAACAACATGCTCTTGGCCATCAGTATGATTGGAACTGCTGAGGCTATGAATCTTGGAATCAGGTTGGTTTGATTTTTTTGGTGGATTGAACACCATAAAAACATTTTTCCATGTTTACAGTTTTTATATATTATGGTTGACTTTTGCTGAGATGATGATTAAAGGAAATAGGTAAACTTTTTGCCAGAAGTTGTCTTACAAAGCCATGAACAGGCTAAAGGGATTATTTAACTAAAGGAGGTATTTTCAGCATGGGAAAATTCTCTTGTATTGGCTTCATAAGTTGTTACATTCTACAGCTGAAGTTGTTTATTTGTTCTGCTGTAGTGCAGCCTACAATAATGTTTGTCTTTCATTATAAACATCCAGAGCTAATATAGAGGTAAGTTTTTGTTTGTATTCTAAGGTAATGTACAGTCTATTCAGAATGTTATGCTCCCATATGGCTCTCATTGGCTTTGTTTAATTCTTAAAATGTTCCAAGATCTATTGTAAAGTGAAACTTCTACTACATTGTGTATATCAAATTAAGATGAAAGCATAAAACAGAACATCTACCTTTCTTTGACTTTATGAGAGCACTTTGTCCTAATTGCCAAAACTCCTAGTTTGTCAAAAAACTGCAGTACTCTCCATTACACTCTTGCCAGTGTTGGCTACCATTTCTTTTCTAGCATGTGCTACATCTAACTTTAAAGTGATGCCATATTTGAGAAAAATTATTTTTATTTTCCAATTGTGATGTATTTGTTTTGCTGTGGTCTTTGTCGTTTTGTTTCCCAATTGAGTGCATGAAAGTACCAGTTCAGTATCGAGGTATTTGAACTTCCAATAAATTCTTGTAGCCAGATCAAAATAATTTGCAAATTTATCGATAGAGAAGTCCTGTGTTTGAAGAGATTATCTTGCAATTGTGTGTCTTTTAGGGGCTTTTCATTAATTATTTATCTGCACAGTTGCATCCTTAAAATTTGCCTGCTAAAACTACAGATACTGTAGGTGCTTATCAACTGGGCTCAACTGAACTGTGTTCATATGGATTTGATACACTATAAAAACAGCAAGAGGGCATCAAATGCTTAAATAAATAAAAAAGAACACCTACATATGCGCACATACACAAGACAATGTAATGGATTCACATTTCCTCTTAATTACCATATCAAGATGCAGTTGTTTTATTGAATTGCCCTTGTCTCAGATGTTAGACTGTCTTGACCTATTAAGTTGTCATGTTGTAATTGAGATAAAAGAGGAATTTGCTTTGCATCAGTGCTAATTGGTTTATCAATATCCTGTACCATTTACATTTTAAAATTGAGAGTCTGTAATATACTGAAGCATGTCTGCATCAAGCCATAATAAAACCAGTAGCATTGTTTGCAACTTTTGTAATCCAGTGTTATCCAGAAAGCTTATAAAGGGTTCTGCTTTAGGTCATGATTCACGTAATAAGGCATATGCAACTCATTTTTTGTTATGGTTTTATCTACATTTGTAGGAAAAACTAAAATAAAATCAAGAGGTTTGGAAGAGGGTTATTCTGGGGCGTGTAAGCCCTGTGAAGAGCAAGTTGATGTCTGCAGTCACTGTAGCTTGAAAGTGTTTCAAATTTTTTCCTTTTCCAGTTTACATTTTGTGTGAATCTGTATTCATCATTTGTGAACAAAAATCCAATCTGAAGGTAGCAATATATAGACCTCCCTACCCTACAATTAAGGTTATCAAGAGGGAACTGTATTTATTGTAGAAGAAACCTGCTGATTTTAAATCCAAGTATAGAAATAGCAGAATCTCATTTAGTCAAAAACTGCATAAAGTTAAAGACAGAGGTGGTTATTTAAAGCCTTATGAAGTAATTTAGAATCCTTGCATTGATTTTAATTTAGTGTGATTTAGATCTTGAGAAGAAGACTTTTGCTTATAAGCAGAATAAGAGCTTTGCACTTGGAATGTGTAAAAATTTCTAATGTAGAAGTTTACAGTTGTCATTCTAATTATTAGTAGTTTTGCTATATTAATAATTTTAGGGAGTTTTTTTCTACTCTAAAGCTCAAAGGATAGTGTGGCTGCCTGCTCTGAAGGGAGTAGGAAACTGAATTTGATTTATCCGATTGATGTTTATCTGGTGAAGAAAGTCGGACTTTGACTTAATAATGGTCAAGGATACTGAAAATCGAAAAATTTAGAATAGGAATTGTGGAACTTAGATGTGTTCTTCACTTTCATATAGAATATAAAATGTCTTTATGTCACACATTGTGTATATTTGCTGCATTATTTAAATTGAGTTCTAGGGACTTTGAATAATTAATTATTCAAAATACTGAATAATAATTGTCAGAATTAGATGTAGCTACAAGATCATATTCCAACGGCTTCAATAAACCAATATATACTCTAAACTTAAGTCTTCAAAGCAGTGTGATATTAGTTCTATTAATAAGCCACTTCTTCTCTAATGTTTTCATAAACCATGCAGTCTAAATTTTAAATTTCTGAAGTAGAGTGACTGTTTTAGTAATTTCATATTATTAAATTACTGCTTTATTGATTTTATATTTGAAATTATAGAATTTTTCCAAACTTCAACATAAGTAGCAAATAGAATATGGTGAGGAGGAAAGAAAACTGACATTAATGAACAAAAATTCCACAATAAACTCCCAGAAAAATAGGCCATATTGCTATGTAATTTTACATTTATATTTCACTTGCTTTACTCAAACATCATCTTTATTTACTTATGAAGATGTCCATTTTCTTTGGAAGTTATTTGGATCATACTGCATAAATACTTTTTAAAAATATTCCCATTCGTAGTTCTGACCAATGAAATGCATGTCATGTTTAGCTTTTCCATTACTTTCCTGATGATTTATGAATATTACTAGTAGAAGTTAAAAGGTGTGGCAGACATTGCGGAAATTAATTCACTTTGTCATTTATATTTTCTTTTCTTTCTAGCTTGTTAGTGCAACTTGTCAGTAGAAAAATCTTCAGTACATTTTGCTGCACAGTATTACTAGTGTGCATATTGCAAAATACTGACTTACTGTGTCTAACTGACACACAGAGTACCTGTAAACTGCACAAATAAGAAGTACAAACATGAAATTATACTGTCCACAGTCAGAAAATATTTTTCTTTTTCATTTTGCTGATCATCTCGGTGCCAGTAACTTTGTTGTACTGAGCCCTGATCTCCAGTGAAACAATTTCTATTACTAGCAAAATAAAACTCAAAAATGAAATATTGCTGATACCTGGTTTGTGTTTAGCTCAGATGGAAGTTGCCACCTGACAGACAGTTTGCAGTCCCATCAGAAACTGCCTGCAAAGAGCTGCAAAATCAATTTGTACTTCCAAAACCAGAGAAAATCATCTCTATGAGGAGGGACTGCAGTGCCACTCAAATTTATACCAAAATCTGCAAATACTAATTGTTACTTCCTAAGCAATTTTATTGCATGGATTTGTGCCCAGTTGTTTTTTTAGATAAATAAAGTGAAAAGACAGTAAAAGAATTTTTCATCTCATGCTGAGTTTAAATGTAGTCTCCGTCACTAGATCTGGTTTCTGTGAGCACCCCTAGGCTATGGATGTAAGACATGAGCAGAAATGAGTGTTGACAGAGTAGAGAGGAGCATATGCAACAGGCTGAGGAATAATTAGCCCTGGACACATCCCCACTGCAAAGTTTAGAAAGAGTACCTTGAAAGAAAACTCAAAGGTGTAGTTCTGCTGTCTTTGGCATGGAACTATAGCTAAGACTCATGAAGGTTAGTAATGATGCTGGAGAGCACTTACGTTGTTTAAAACACCAATGGCAAAGTAATTTTTAACTGTGGTAGACGAGTTGTAAGGCTCTGCTTGAATATTTGCACCTTTATACAGTGTTTTCCCAAAGCACCTTGAGATGGGAAACTCTCAAGAGTTCAGCTGCTTCAGTTATTATACCTTAAAATGAGACCAGGATGTATCTTTCTTGTGGGACACTATTTCAATTTCTGTATCTGTTCCAGATGGAGCTTTTGGGGGAGTGTATGAAAAAATCAGGCTGAGACTTTATTAGAGCTCAGCAAAACTTGAGTTTTGAGCTGTGGCATGAAGGGATTCTATTTTGATCTTTTTTTTTTTTTTTTTTTTGGTATGTGCATCTATTGCTTAGTTTCTGCTGTTCACTTCATTAGGAATGTTATTGAAGAAGCATTGATTTGAGGGAGCAATTGTTTTTGCTGTATTATAAGTACAGTTAATACATGAGTTTCTTTTCTGCTTATAAGGGAGAAGAACATTTTGGTAATTGTAAATTCACACACACATGCACAGGCTCTTGCCATGTCCAATGGCAAGTTGTTATGGGGACTGGCAGACTGTCATCATTTTGATAGCTTGAGCAGTATATCTCCTGAACAGCAATGGAGCTCTTATGCAGAGAGTATCGTATGTTCCCAGCCAATTTACAGGGAAACAGCAATAACATTTTATCATGGTTGAGAGCCCAGTAGCTGCTTCCTATTAAACTTGCCCTTTCAGATACCTGTCTTGGATTAATTTGTTGATTTCAAATGGAAACTCAGTCTTCTCCACTGAAGCATGACTTTCTAGGATAGACTCTTGCTGAATGACAATTACTGTATATTCTGGCTGGTTTCAGACTATTACAAGCTTTGGGCACAGTGGAAGACAGAGGACTTCTTCAGTAACTGATTTTAATATATGTCTAATTTTAACTGTCAGTTATATATGCACCAGTGGATGAATCTTCAGAAAGATGAAATGCAAAGCACTTCTAACTTGCTCTTATTAATGATACACTTGCTGCAAAGGAGAAAAAAAATAGGTTCAGGTCTCCTGAAGAGAAGCTGCATGGTGTTTAAGAGCTATGAATTATGAAGAAGCAGGGATACAAACTGACACTGACACACTTTTTCTTTTCCCAGAGAAAAAATATGTCAGATCTAGTGCAAGACAGTATTTTACATACCTGTATAATACATGCATATCTTTTAAAGTATACTTTCACAGAGAGGTAGTAAAAATACTGTAAAAAGAGCATTCTTTGGGAGGGATATATGTATTTTGAAATAATAAGCTCTCTGTCTTGCAGTATACCCACAGCTGTAATTGCAGGCCTCTCCATACCATTGGATATGGCACAAGCAGGCACTACATTGGTAAAAATACTGATCTGGATGTAACAATGATAGGGAAACAGAAAAGTCAAGAGATTTGTTTGAGGGGGAAAAAAGCAGCCTCTGTGTATTTGAAAGCTCAGACTTTGAATGCTCTCGGTATGGGTTTTTTTCATTATAACAATTAAAGCCATTATTTGGAGTGGCTCTTGATGAAGACTTATGGTGAGGACTTTGATGCACTATGCACAATAAAAATACAATTCAAATACTGTGAAAACATACTGGTGCTGGAAAATACAGTTTGTATTTTTAAATAAATTATCATTATAAGCATTCGGTTGAATCAGAGACTTGGGGAAAAAATGGGGAGGAGCATAAAGCTTGATCCCATTTAGGCCAGCGGAGAACAGCAGTACTGCTAGAAAGAGCTATCTGAAATACAAAAAATGATCCTGCTTTGCATTAGTAAGGCAGACTTGCAGGACACAGTGCTACTATAGGAGTAGGAGCCATGCTGTAGGGTTGACTATCTTAAATGTAGTTTTTCAAATCCAGAATGCCTACTGGAATAGATAGACATGCATTTTAGCAATTGTTCCGCTGGTAATGAGCTTTTCTCATCTACAAATTAAAACTTTGAGTGCTACAGTGCTTGGAAGCCCTGTTAGGCTACGGGGATCTGCAAAAGCCTGTGATGTGAGAACTAACATAAAAAATGTTGAAATCTATTTAAATAAACTTTGTAGAAGGTTGTGATATATCTCTTTTAAAATGTCCTTTTCTCATCTTGAATTGTTACTGGAGATAGTTCCCTTGCTTCCTTTTTCGTCCTGTGTATAGCTGAACATTTGTACAGTGCCGGATAAACTGCTGCTGCTTGTCCTTGGTATGAATGCAATTGATGTAAAATTACACTTGCAACTTATTATCAGCATAAATGTGAATTCATAAGAGGGTTAATTTTGTATAATATTGAAGAATTTTCAGGGTCTGCACTGAGCAGCAGTTTATGCCATCATCTCCATGGTAGAACAAATGACGTTTCTACTTGGACAAGCTTTGTTTTATTGGGATCAGTAACCTTATCAGCAGCTGACCCAGAACTATAATATATGTTTGCGAATAGATAACATATGTCACAGTGAAATGCAGACTTGCCTCATAAGCAGGAGCATATAATGAAGATTTAATAATAGCAAAGACAAGGATGCACAGATGTATATGATGGTAAAGTTTTTTTGAGAAGTGCAGCATTTTTATTCACGTTATTAGAGCAGAATCAGTTGTGTTATCTTATTTACCTCAGAAATACACTAGTGTTCACATATAAACGCATCGCACAACCATTTTCATGTTGACACACTTGCTTGTCAATTTTTTGCTTCCTTCAGAGAATATTTTGATAGAAAGAACAAGTATGTGACCTCGTAGGTAGCAGAACAGAAAGGTATGCCTTTTAGTAATTGAAATACAAGGTAACTGTTGTTCTCAGAGGACCTTTAATTTGCTTGCACTTTCAAAATTGCTAGGTGAAGAGGATTTGCTTACTGCAAAAGGAAAAAAGCTTTGAAAACCTACTACTTAATGGTGGATTGATGCTCTTTAATTTAAGATACAGCATCCCTGCCCCCAATATCAATACCCTGTCATCTTTCATGACTTATAATAAAGGGAAAGGAATGATGGTAGAGTCCTAAGATATAAAACAAGTCACCCATGTCTTGTGCATTTTGACATCAACACTTCTCTTCTTTGACCTTTGACAGATTAGGCCTTGACCCAAAGCTGCTGGCCAAAATCCTAAATATGAGCTCAGGTCGCTGTTGGTCAAGCGATACGTACAACCCTGTTCCTGGAGTGATGGAAGGAGTACCCTCAGCTAACAATTATCAAGGTGGCTTTGGAGCAACACTCATGGCTAAGGTACATAACACTTGCATGTCAAGTATGTGCAATTGCTTCTCTCTGGGCTTCTAGCAAACGGTCTTCTAAGTGAAAATTTGTGATTACAGGATAATATATAGGCATGAATAGAGGGGACCTGAGCTCTTCCTTTAGCTCTGAATTAATGAGTTGTTTACAGGGCTTTTCCTTAATCTCCAGCTTCTTTCTAGCCAATGTTACTGCTGAGCCACTCAGTGAGATTGTATGCATGATCTTTTTTGAGTTCTGCCTTAATAAAGGAGTCCCAATGGACTTGTGGATATAGTGAGCATTCAGCAAGCCTCTTGCATGATTGCTCTAAAATTTAGGAGCCTAAGTTCAAGAGAGAATTCAGGGAAATCCAGGTGACTTAATTAGGTGCTGATAGTGGCATAAGCATCCCAGATTTTGGGCCCATTCTCTTCCATATACCTTTGGTAGGTATATGTGCTACTGGACATGCTCTCTAGCAAGCCCTTCCTTGCAGAGCCAATTGCTTGTATGCATGTCCTTCTGACTAAGGCCATCTGGAATGCTGAAAGCAACCTACACCACCTCAGGCTGATCTCCTGCAGTTTCTACACCATTCTGTGAGCTCTCCTGAATTGTCTTAGCTGGTGGCAGAAGAAGGGCTTCTCATGTGTAATTACATAGTAATCCACATTGCTTGTCCACAAAGTAGGAGATCTGGGGTTTAGGTCCTTCTCAGCAGTAGGAAGTTGAAAACCTTCTGTTATCCCATCCCAGGAGAATGCACTTATTGCTACACTCTTGACTTTTCCAGGAAAAGCGCTGTTCTGAGTCACTCTGTGGTCAGGAAAACAAAGCTTTTAGAGGCTAAAGGAAAGTAGGCAAGGAGGTCAGAGCTCTGCATCTCACTGATAGGACACATAGTAGGAGGAAGGAGATACAGAACTCTGACTCTTGAACTACTTCTGCACTGAGCACAATGATTGCCGAAGGTAAATTATAAAATCAACTCTGGAAGAGATGTTTCATCTAAGTGCATGAAATAATTTCACACTGAATATCCATTTCATGGAGATACTGTCCTGAGGGAGGCATTTGAGTTCATACAGGATAGGTTTTATGTATACCAGTTTATTGAGTGCTCCCAACTGGTTAGGCATTCTGTCCATTTTCAGCTCTTCCATGTAAGTGGAAATGTAGCACTTAAAACTAAAACAGCATTCTTAAAGCTGGTGAACTCAGATATTACCATGCAAATCTCCAAAGTGCTGGAGCTCCTATATATAATACCTGCTTATTGATACTGTTCATGTCATTTTGCAGTTGATTTAGGACAATTGGTGCATTTGCACGCTCAGTGAAATTAGCCAACTTCTCCTCAGAGCAGGTCCACAGTGTTTTGCGTGTGGTAGCACCAAAAAACTTTACTAATGCTGCATGGCTCAAAACCCCTCAATGACTGCTACATTTTATGTTATGGTCATGTTTTCCAATGACCAGGAGCTTTCATTTCTTTGAGGAATGTATTAAAATATTGAGAAGTAGTAGTTTTTACATTGCATTCATGTCATTGAACATTGGGGACAATAAATTGTTGTTTAAATTACAGATTTATAAAAAGCATTAGGTTATTGCTTAGAGTTTGCTAGGCAATCAAACCTGATCTTGGCCCTGCCTCAAAGCTTGTTGCCATGTTGTGTGTTGTTTTCAGAATCTGTTCTTCCTGTTGTGCCATGTTTCACACTGCAATCAGTCTTGTCCAGAACAGCCTCATAGTATAAATGTGATAGGAGCGCACATTTTCTTCCTTCCTTTTTAAGTTTCTTTCTAAAGGGTTAGTTTTTTTCCTTTGGTCTTCATCTCCCCTGGAAGATGCCCTGAAGGATCTTTCTTCAATTGAAGGAATAGCAGCCTGATTTGTGCCTGTTAAACTGCCAACCTTTGATTATAAAGCATCAATGATAACCAAGAGAGAGTTCCTCAGAGAGATTTATAATTGCTGTTCACCTCTTCTGACTTGCCTATCCTGACAGTCCTGAAGCCTTCTTTAGGCTAGAATCCTCAGTAAGAAGGAAAGATATTAAATTCCTCTCATGCCTCTTGAACTACGCTCTGTTTTTCTATATAGATGGAAGATTTCTTGAATAAGTAGCCAAGACAGCTGATCATGTTCAGGCTATTCTTTGGTGCAGTGATGACCCCTTCTAAGTCACTACCTTTTAGTTTGTGGAAAGACTTTTGCTACTATCCATTTCATGCTGATGTATGACATACTATGCAGTTTGTGAATTGTTTGAAGTGGGGGCTTTTTTTAAGGGAAATGCAGAGCACGATTTTGCCACTTAAGAAATAAAAAAGAATGTATTCAAAGGAGAAAGAGGTAGGTAAAACCCTGAGGCTGAGGAGAAAATATTCCACAGTGAAAATATCTAGCAGTGCCTCAGTAACAGTCACTAAACACAGTTACTAAACTTCAAGCTCCTGCTCACATATCAGAGATGGTGGAAGTCAAAGGCTTTCTTAAAAATATTTTGTCATCAAAATCTCTCAAACAAAGCCAGACGATCTTTATTTTAAGTGTTTGCGTCAGAAAAGTTTGCCAGACGCTTCTGAGAAGCTCTTTGGTCTTGAAATTTGATACTGAAACATGCAATTTAGTCAACTTGCTGTGAAACCTGCTCTAAAGATTTTGCGTTTAACTAGTTTAGTTTACCACGCCATGTTTGTGTCCAAGGCACTGGCAGACCAGAAGTTCCATCTTTCACTGACAGCACAGTTGCTAATTAAATGTCAAATTTGGATCCTGAGAAGAGCTAGATTTATATCATACTCCTCTTGAATCATGTCAAGACAGCCTTTGAGCTTTATGCCAAATGGCAGTTTCATTTACATCAACTGCAAAATAAATGTAAGGAACCAGGTAATTCTGAAGTGGAAGCAAATTGTGAAAGAGAATCTGTTTCCCTACTCTAAGCTGAGGAAAAGTGTTAGAATATTTAGTGCACTGAGACATCTGGAAGATGTTGTCAGTTCCAAAGAGTACGAGAGAAGCCATAAACTCTGCTTTCATTTTTACTTTTCCAAATAAGTCAGCAAAGGGAAATTTCTTTCCGAGATGTTTTGTACTATTTCACTTGAGGAATCTCCAACCTCAAGTGAAAAGGTGCAAAATACTTCACAATCCGAAGCTAAAGATAAGCTTTACTTACGTTTTCTTGCAGTTTTTTCCTTCAAAGCTCTAATTTATAGAATGGAGTTTTAAAAAAGCAAAACAACCTTCCTGCACTTCAGTCAGGAGTCCTTGTCCATTTGATAGCTGAAATGTTATTGAATGTTTCAACCATCTTGGAGCCATATTTTCTGTACTGAAGTGGACAGAGCTACTTTACTGCCTTGGTTTAGGAATGCTATTCCCCTATTTAGTACTCCCACAAAAAAACCCTGTGAGATGCTCCCTTCCCCCTCCAGTCAGAGACACAAGAGGTGGCTTGAGATAAGAACAATTTATGGGAAGCAGCCATGATATAAGAACACAAACAATAACAGCAACATTCTAATAACAAAAGAGAGGATTATTTAAATGCAAAATGCTCACCAAGCCCAGGACAATGAAAAGCAATGGTGGACAGACCCACCCACCACACTTTTCCTCAACCAGAAAGGTGCATCCTTTCTTCCCAGAAGCCAGAGAAAGTTCCTTTCCCCACCCCAGCAATGACATAGGATGATACTAAATAAACTGAGGTCTTGGCCATGCCCACATGGTGCAAGGCTCCAAACCCTCACAGTTACTGCAAAAAATTAACCTTGTCCCTTGCCAAAACCAGGACATTTATGAAATTGTATTTGTGCTAACAGTCCATTCAAAATTTTCAGGAATTGTTTCTGTGAATGTCCCTTCAGAGAGAAATAGATCACAGTCACTACTACCAATACCAAGTATTTTGACTAGTTTGGAATTAGATGACTTTGCCATTCTAATATTCCATTACATGAGTCAAGCTTTCTTGAATAAAATTAATAATATGGGTACAGATTTCACACAGAGAGCTTATATGTGTCATGAAATATCATACTGTATGCAGGCTAAAGTAAGTGTTCCTAGATTTGTCAGCTCATTGGTCTTTCAACAGAGAAGAAGTTATCTGCCTTGATGTAGATGAAAACTCTTTTGGATTCTGTGACATCTGATATGTATGTTTTTCCCATTTTCCTAGAGCTAGAAGTCATTCGAGGGTAATAGGAAAAGTAACTATAATTCTGATTTGTATCAGAATGACCTTTATAGAGCCGATTTACAGATCGAAGTGACATTTAGAGAGTAGAGTAAGATCTTGAATTTCCTTGTGCTAATTCAAATCCAGACACACAGAAAGTAAAGACCTGTCTTGTAAGTCATCCCTGAGAAGTCAAAGGTGCTCTCAGCAGTACTACAGTCTTTCACTTCTTCTGTATCAAGGATAGGAACCATCTGTCAGAGTAGGAGAAGAGTGTCTTTGCTTACAGGCTTGCAGAGCTGTGGTGAAGAAAGCTTTTAAGCTAAAGTTATTTGGGAAGGGGGAACCTGCAGTCATCCCACTCCTACCAGTTTGATGCCACTGACAGCAATAGCTGTCCAGAGCCTGGAGGTGGGTTGCAGGTCCAGCAGGAGAGCACCTGAAGAGCAGCACAAAAGAATTACAGCCATTCCAGCCAATAAGTTGGCTTCATCAGGGCCCAGTTTAAATGACCCTATGCAAATGCTGTGTGTGCATGCCTGCAGGGCTTTGATCTTACTGGCATCACAAAGACATGGTGGCTTCTCTGACTGGGGTGTTGAAGCGGAAGGATTCAGGCTCTATGTCAGTAACCAAGTGGAGTGCATGGAGCTTCACCTGGGAATGGAGGAGGAGCTGACTGAGAGTTTATGGGTCAGGATTAACGAGAGAGTAGAGACAGGTGACATTATAGTGGGGACCTTCTACAGCTTATCTGACCTGAAGCCTAAGTAGATGAGACAAATATAGACAAACAGGATCTATCTCACATCCACAAGCCTTGGTCCTCATGGGGGACTTCAACCACACTGATATCTGCTGGAGGGACAGCACAGCAAAGCATAAGCAATCCAGGAAGTTCTTGGAATATGTTGGTAAGAACCTCCTTCTCCAAAGATAGAGGAGCCAACAAGGAGAGATTGTTATGTTGGACCTCGTTCACATCAGCAAGGAGGGTCTGGTGGGGAATGCAAATCTCAGGAGCAGCCTTGGCTGCAGTGATCATGAAGCGGTGTAGTTTGAGGTCCTTAGGGCAGCAAGGAGGATGCACAACTAGCTCACTTTCCTGGACTTCAGGAGAGCCAGCTTTGGCCTCTGCAAGAATCTGCTTCATACAGTACCATGATAAGGCCCTGTAGGGAAGAGGGGCACAAGAGAGCAGGTTAATATTCAAGGATCACCTCCTCCAGGCTGAGGAGCGATGCATCCCAACAAGGAGGAGTCAGGCAAAACTATCAGGAGGCCTGTGCCTATGAACAAGGAGTTCCTGGACAAATTTAGTCACAAAAAGGAAGCCTACAGAGGTTGGAAGCAAGGACAGCTAGGTTGGGAAGAATACAGACAAATTTTCCAAGTAGACAGGAATCAGGTTAGGAAAGCTGAAGCCCTGATAAAATTAAACCTGACCAGCTACTTCAAGGGCAACAAGAAAAGCTTCTATAGATACAGGACTTTATATAGGGTTAGGACTTGGTTGCCTAGGATTTGGAGAAGGCTGAGATACTCAAAAACTTCGACAAGTGTGAGACGTGGACCCTTGCAAATCTCATTTATTTCAATAAGGCCAAGTGCAAGGTGCTGCACTTGGGTTGAAGCAATCCCAAGCACAAATACAGGCTGGGCAAAGAATGGATTGAGAGCAGCCCTGAGGAGAAAGACTTGGAGGGTATGGGTGGACCAGAAGCTCAGTGTGACCTGGCAATGTGTGCTAGTAGCCCAGAAATCCAGTCACATCCTGGGATGCATCAAAAGCACTGTGACCATCAGGTCGAGGAAGGTCATTCTCCCCCTCTGTTCTGCTCTAGTGAGACCCCACATGGAGTGCTGTGTCCTGCTCTAGGGATCCCAGCATAAGAAGGCCATGGACCTGCTGGAGTGAGTGCAGAGGAGAGTGGTGAAGATTGTCAGAGGGCTGGGTCATCTCTGCTATGAAGAAAGGCTGAGAGAGTTGAGGTTGCTCATCCTGGAGAAGAGAAGGCTCTGGGAAGACCTTATAGCACCTTCCAAGACTTATAGGAAGCCTACAAGAGACATGGAATGTGACTTTTGGAAATGTAGCAAGAGGATAAGGGCTAATCACTTCAAACTGAAAAAGAGTAGATTCAGATTAGATATTAGGGAGAAATTCTTCACTATGAGGGTGGTGAGGCACTGGCACAGGTTGCCTAGAGAAGTTGTGGATGCCGCATCCCTGGAAGTGTTCAAGGCCAAGTTGGATGGAGCTTCGAGCAGCTTGGTCAAGTGGAAGATGTCCCTTCCCAAGGTCGGGGACTTGGAATTAGATTATCTTTAAGGTCCCTTCCAACCCAAACAACTGAAAAACAGGAAAAAATGAACCACACAGCAGATTCTATAAACCACCATAGTTCTGAGTGAATAGGAAATCTAGGCATTTCCTAGTAACACTTGAGAGGTTCTTCTGCAACTTTCTTGGAATATAGACCCCAAACATTGATTTCATTAACAAGACCATAAAGGCAACCTTCAGTGCATGCATTACTTTCCAACTTAGTCAAGAGATCTTTTTATATATATCCAGGCCTTTGTTGGTGCTTCCTTCTTTGGGTTGTTTTATGTCTAATTCAGCTTAGAGTTCAAGACAGCCTAGCTGGCAGCTGACTATTTCTGGCTAACTATGGTTAGTCGTAGTACCTGGTACTCACCTTTGGGTTCTGCCATATTGATTTCAGATTATAACTGTAGTTGACCAAGGAGGACACATTTCAAATTTGTCCTCTTTGAACCTTCCCTCCCTTCTGTTGACCCAAATACTGTATTTAAAAACACAGTGGAACTATTCCTATGTGCCTCTATTAAATAAAGTCATTAAAGTCATTCAAGAAGAATTTTGAGTTGTAGCAGACCCAGGACTGCCCCATAAGCAATTCTCTAATATATCCTTCCAATTAGGCAGCAAACTAGTTATATTCACTAAGTGTCCTATGAGTCTTATTTTGCTATTAACTATTCAAATTATAGTAAATGTATGTATATTTGCTAAGGAGCTTCCATTTTCTTGTTCTTGAAATTTCTTCTGCCTGATTTTTTAACCTGTTTATAGTAATAAAAATTCCTCTTGCCAAAAGAACTAAATTATACTCTTAGAATCCATGTGAAATGCTTCATTGAATAGCCAAGGAGATTTTCTTACTAGAGATCACATACTCAATGGGGAAAAAGAGTCTGAGTCTTGCTACCAGGTTACATAGTGATCTAGAATCTTAAAATTCTTCCTGTTCTTAAGGTGGTGCCTGCCTGGCAAAGTTTGAGATTTTTCTGTTGAATAACATTGAATTACTGTTTAAAAAATAAAATCTACACAAAACCTGCTTCTTCCAGGTCTGAAAATTTAAGGCTGAAGTATTGTACTTGTTGGCAGTAGAGTTCTTGTTACAGTGAAAGCCAAATAACCTATGATATGTATATGGCTGTTTATGTCCTTGTTGTTTCTCCCCTGACTTTTTCTCTTTTTCTTTCCTTTCATTCTTCCTCTCTGCCCTCTTTCTCCCTCTTCCTGCCCCCACAGGATCTTGGCTTGGCCCAGATTTCTGCCACCAACACGAAGACACCAGTTCCTTTGGGCTCCCAGGCACATCAGATCTACAGGATGATGTGTGCCAAAGGCTATGCCCTGAAAGACTTCTCAGCTGTGTTCCAGTTTTTACGTGAGGAGGAAAGCTTGTGAGCTGTCCTTTGGAAATGGACGCAATAACAAATCACTTTTTTTTATCCTTATAGCTCATTTGGGAAGTTTGTGGATTCAGTCAAGCATCCTGCTTCCATACCGATTAATCATCTTTGGCTGTCCAGATCACAACAAACTGCAGAGTTTCTTTATAATTCTTGAAAAGGCAAGCTGCAGGGAAGGGATTGTTTGGCAATTAGCCAAAGCAAGTCCTTTTTTTTTTTTAAGAACCATCAAAGTTTTTTTCACTAGATGCAATAAATATTTTTTTTTGTGGAACACTTATCTGTTCATATAGAAAATAACTTGCATTATGGCTACAGATTTAGTTGAATCATGAATAATAAGAGAATGTTTTATTGCAATTTTATCAAATATAGTGATCTATTAAAATTTAAAATTAATACCTTATGGAAAAAGGGAATATATGTTCAATGAGGAAACACATCTTGAGATGAATTTTTTTTGGTTTTGGAGCTAGTAGCTTTGAGTTGATCAGAAGTTAATTTTTCCTGGGATTCAGGTTGCAGATTAAGTTTACAGGTATGTGTTCTAAGTGGAAAGCTGTTGCACCATGTTTACCTGATAGACTTAGGTCAAATAATATAGAATGTGTGTCTCTCTTGTAAAGCTCCGTTATTGTATTTTGCTAACCCAATTTTATATTTTCTTGTATTCTGTCACACATTTTCAGAACTCAAGATCACACTTACCAGAAGTTCTAACAAAGTGTACATTTGTTTTAGGTAATTACTAAAGTATTTTAAATCGTAACAAATCCCATTATTTTGAAAAGAAATAAAATCTATACTGGTAAAGACTTGTTGCATGATTATTTGCTTTTTGTTTAGGTTGAGTCTTGTACGTGCAATATTAACCAAAACCTATCCTAAGTGGTCTTATTTTCTAATTTGCTGGGTTTTCTACAGATTATCAGATCATCTTGCAAACCCAAGCCTTTCAAAAGCTCTTGTTGTGAAATGCAGACAAATATATAATATATGCAAATATATTTGCATACATATTACCCTAACCATTCACATCCCATTGTCTTGCCAAAGTATAGGTACATATTTGGCTTTATAAATACTCATGCTGATTGTACTAGAACTACTCATATTCAAACTCTATGCTTAATGATCAGTTATGCATCTACGTTCCTGTTTTGGTTGTGTGATGGATCCTTTTATAGATGCACATTAGGTTATCAGAATTGTGTGCTTCAATTAGCTCAATTCTGCCAATAATCAGACAACTCGGACACTCTATTCCAACAAATTAGTAACATCGTACATAAGTTATTAAAGAGTAGTAGTTGATCTCTTCTGCTTTCAGCTTTCTTTAAAAACTTTTTGACATTCCAGGTGATTCAGGGATTTGGGATTCATTATTATTATATATGAGCATAGGACTACTGAGAGCAATTGTACTTTTGAAAAATTGTTTGTCTCTGTTTTATTAACAGTATTGTTTCTACAGGATTGCATTCATTCAGAAATTAGACACAAAACCACCTGTGGCACAAACAGCCACTCAGGTGCAACATGGCACCATAGTTGCAGATGTGTGGTCTGACCTTTGCTAACAAGATCACATACTACATTTATTTCCTACAGGACTCCTGCCTCACATAATGCAAAGGGTAGATCTAGTCGTGTTATGAATTTGGGGTCAAGTAGTGAAGGCTGGTTTTGACAGTGGGATCCTTTTTCATTTGGACATTTTATAATGGATGAGGTAAGGTATTGTAGGTGTGCAGTTTTATCCTCTGTATTTGACTTGGAGATGTGTCTGGCATCGCAGCACTTACGAGAGATTCTTCCTTCTGGTGTCCACCCCAGACTGTGGCAGCATTTGCTATGAAGGTGTTTGCTGGTAACCCTGGGTTTACCTATAGGCCTGGGCTTGCTGGAAGCATAATAATTTCTTTTCTGAAGACATTACATGCACATATAATTGTTGGGAGTCATGACAGAAGAGAATATGCTCAGTGAGAGAGTTTTTGAAATTTTTAGCCTCCGAAATCATAAAGCTTCTATTAAATATGTAGAACCCTCATGGTTATTTTTATGTTCCTCTCTAAGGCTTGTAGTTTAGGCTTCCTAGTGTTCTTTTCTCCTCCCTCACAATCTCTCATCAAATTTTTAATTCTCACTCCAAAGCACAGGGTGCTCAAGTTGGAGGAAATACTACCAGAATGCCATTTCGGCAAACCAAGAAAGTGTTCCATGATCTCCTTCTTGGAGGAGGATTGTGAAATTAAAAAAAGGAGGAGGAGGATTGGAAATTTAAAAAAAAAAAAAAAAGAAAGAAAGAAAAAAAAGCCAAAGCCCCAGCTTCAGGGCAGACAGCCAGCACATAAAGTTTTAGAACAAGCAGTTAGTTTGGCAAAGTCAGAAACAACTTTTTAAATAAATGTTATTATAGAAAGTGCCTTGAAAACTTCAATGACATCCAATACCTGAAACCAGTAATATAATTTATATTAGAACAATTTTTTTTTTTTTTGGTACTAATTCTTCAGGAGAATATTGTATGACTGTATATATGTAGTGATGATACTACATGCTACCTGTGGCTACTATACATGTGTATATGTTTGTAATGTATCTTCTGCTTGAGGTATACTTCTGCTCTGTGGAAATTAGGCAAATACTAAAACGATTGTCACTGTCAGAGACAGGTTTTGAAAACTATAATTTGTTGAGTTGAACAGAAAGATGGTAAAATTGGTTGAATTTCTACACTAATTACCATCCAGTACATGCACACAAATTGGGTACAGCAAATTAATGGCATATTTTGTAAATATCTTAAAGGGAAACTTGAGCTGACTTCTTTTTAAATTAGTTGGAATCTCAAACTAGCCCTCCCATCACGCTTTCTTTGGAAACTCACCTATATCAAATGCATTTACTGACTAGTAAGAAAACATTGACAACCAATAGAAGTAGTGATGTTTTTTTTTAGAAAGTCCTCAGCAGCCTTCTCTCATTTATGATTCAGTATAACCCATCTTAGACAACTATTTTTGGTGATTGTTAAACAGAGGAGGCCTTCTGTTAAAACTTCTGAGTACTACATTGCTTTAACCTCATTTATGGCTCTTACAAGCCACAGGAGGAGGTGTTCTGACCAAGTAAAAGTATTATATGTGATGGTCTGGCTCTGCTTTAATCAATGGGAATTTGGCCATTAAGTTCTATACTGTCAACATTTCACAGTGTCTGGTGAATGCCCATGTGATTCCACTGCAGATGTGGCCAAGATGCATATGTGGAGCAGCTCAAGCACATCTCTCTTGCTGGGATTGTTCCACATTACTGACATTAGGATTATGAGAGGTTGGGGTGATGGCTATGAGAGGAACGATCCAGCACAAGCCACTGAAGTTTGTATTGCCAGTCTCCATCCAAGCCTTGTCCCACACTGGATGAGAGAGATACTGAGGAGTGCAAAATAGCTGCTGTCCCTGCCTGCATGAGCACAGAGCTACCTGTCTTTTCCTAGCTGTTTACATCTTAGAGCTCTGCCCCAAGGAGATTTTATCAAATGGCTACAGAACTGAAAGACTGGGGCCACCCCTGAAGCAGGCAGAGAAAGGCTGCCATCATAAAGGGTTACTGTATTTATGCAGTAGATGTCTTTCTTCTAGTCTGCCAGCTTGATTTGTAAGATCAGATCTATGCAGGCACAAGTCTGAGGGTACTAATTTGATCAGCAGTGATACCTGTTGCTTTTTATTTGTTTTTACATCATCATAATCTTCTCCTTCATATAAAGAGTGTTGAAACTCAGCTTTCCTTAAGACAAGTTGCGAATATTGTCTGTCTTTATAAGACTGGCTAGTAACCTGTGGAAACTTTGAAGCAGGTTGGAAACTTCTATTGTGTTTCTTTGGTGCAGCGACGTAAGGTGGAGTTAGAGTATTCTGCGCTAGTTTAGGTTTAGTAAAATCATTTTAACATTTGGGGGAGTTGCAGATGTCATTGACTTCAATATCAAGTTCTTAGAACTCTTACTGCAAGCCTTGAAAAAGTGAAAAATTACACTCCAGGAGTGGAAGAGCTTTAGTTCAGCATCTACAAGTTAGAATAAATGGTGATTTTGAAAAGCTCAAGCTTTCAGTAGCAAGAATATCTTTTCATTCTGTGCAACACCACAATGGATGTGTGGTCTTTAAAGGCTGCTGGTATTTTTAAGATCTGTTGCTTTCTATATATGCTTTTTCACAACCTGTCCAGCCTGCTGGCATAGTTACGCATTAATTTTTTTCCAATAAGAATAATAGCAATGGTTACAAAGTTTTCTTGGGTGGACAGAAAATTAATATTTTTATGGCTGGTATGTTCAATAGATGTATGACATGGAACTAGGCATCCATATGGCAGTGATTTTTTTTGGCTTTGGCATTCATCATGGATTGTGAGCACTTGGGGTAAATTGGAACAGGTGGATAAACCTTTTTAAAGTACTAAATGTCTCGTAACAACTACTGTATAATTAAAAGCCGTCTGGCTCTTTCTGCATTTACACCTAGCTCTTCCTTTCAACCTTGACCCTAAGATGAGGTCTGGATTTTCATCTGAAGTAAGAAATAACTCAGTCTGTTTCTTCATCTAGTTTTACTGAGCCTCCATTAGTGATGACAGAATTTGGTTTGTTAGAGTAAATGCTGTATATGGAGATAATGAATGTGCTAACATATGTTTTATGAAGTTCATTGATTTCAAAAAGACTTGTAACATTGGCCAAAACTGACTGAAATCTAACTCATAAAAAGATGTTTGCCTGTACCTAAAATGCAGCTACTATGGAAAGAAATGCAAATGTTGTTAGAATACATTTCAGTCTTTACAGCACTTTTATAAAATAAATTAGTGGTATTTTTGTCTTGTTGAAATTTAAAGGAGAAACCAGACAAGTACAACAAAATTTGTAGGCTTTAAATGTGGCCAGGTGTAAGCTTTATTTGACCAGAATCAAGTGTTGCTGCTGCCTGTCTCCAGTTTGAGAGCATGACAAAAAAATATGCAGGCAACTTACAGCACCAACAGCAGTAGGGAAGTGCCTTAAAGAATACTTCTTAAATTCTGAGCTGCTTGCTTTGCTTTGAGTCTCCTTCCAACTGATTTAACAGCATTAACTGGGTTGTAACCACTAAATGCAGGCATACCTGAGCCAGCTGTAAGGTAGCTGCTTTGTATATCTGCAGCTCCCTAATCCCAGAAGCTTTCCTGGGTAAATACTGGGCCAGCAGTGCTGTTTCCACTACCTAAACTGCCTAGTTTGTGGCTAACAACAGTGGGCCATTTTTGCTTTTCAGTCATGTTAGTTTCATGAAAGCCTGGAAGCTTTAATTGACCAATATTTAGCAGGTTTATGCATGGGGTGTTGTAGCTGTTGCCTGTTTTACAGCATCCTTCTGGCAGTCTGTGCCCTGTTACTCATTCCTCTGCTTGTGTGATGCCTAGAGGTCCCCTTGGTGTTGTGTAATTGTGTCAGACAGCAGTCAGACTGCTGTCCACAAAAAAGTCATCAGTCACACTCCGGTGACTGAAACTGAAGCTTCAGCACTGGGATTTAAGATGTGCTAGGGTTCCTCTCCATTTCTACTTTCAAGGTTTTCATACGAGCTCTACTTTATTTGAACCTGTACATTGCAAGGTACTAAGAGCCCACAGTATGTCACTTGGTTGGATTTTTTTCCTGTATTTGACTGTGTTAAAGCTACATTTCCTATTCATGCTCAAGAAAAACCAATTTGTGATCCTTGTCAGGAGAGAGGGAGGAAAACACCACTAAGCAAACGGAGATTGGTAGGTCACAGGACCTGATGCCAACACGTTACTCTCACTGGAAAGCCATTGGATCCTGTCCGCATCTCCTATTGCTATGACTTTTTTCCTCTGCTTGTCCATGAGTAGGTAACTGTGTTCATTTATGTGGATGTGGATGCAAGCAGAGTCTGTGTTTTATAAAACAGAAGTAAGCAGCATCTTGTGCTGTGTGACCCACTGGTTCTGTCAGAGGAAGGTGGTTCCTTGTAAAACAGATAAGGGGACCGCAATCTGCTCCCTCCGGCACCATGATAAAGATGGAGACAGGGAGTCTGCAGACATCTGTAGATACTACCACTAAAGTCACAGCCCGCAGAATGCAGTTCCTGTCCCGCATCACACCACCCAGCTCTGCTCTCTGAGCAATAAACATCACACCAGCCTCTCCAAACTCTCCCTGGGGCCACTTTTGGCTCTAGTTTTGGCAGCTTTATCTGCCTTGGCCCTGGCTGCCTGGAATCTACTTCTGCACTTCTTCCCAAAAATTCTTTTTCCAGTTCTGTGCCTGATCTGACTGTAGGCCTTCAGAATGCATACAAATAAGATGCTAGGTCTTAACTTGCACTCCATGTGCTCTCAATAGTGCTAGAAAGCACATAATGAATGTGTCTCCCTTGTTTTTACCAGACTTAATAAGTAAATGAAGCCATAAACAGTAAGCCAAAAGGATGGCAGTGGCAGGGATTTATGGGGTAGTAGGAGTTTGTTCATTGAACTGATCGTTGTTCTACTTTGTGACTGTGGTATCTCAGCTTTTTTCTGAGAGCAGGAGCAATGTTGGTTTCGTTTCAGATGAAGCAGAGCCAAAACTGGGCTCTGTCCACTGACCTGTGGCTGTCACTTTGAAACAGACTCATTGTTTATGTTTACAGTAAAAATGAAAAAGCCTTTTTTTTTTTTTTGCGGGGGGGGGGGTTATTAAAATATAGCTGGTTTGCTTTGTAGGTTTTTTTTTTCTTTAATCAGTTTCCTGCAAATGGATGCTCTAATCTGTTTGCTAGTATTTTACTTCCTTCTCCATCTGTGTAACAGCCTGTATATTATAGGCTACATATAGCATCTAAAATCACATTCAGGGATCTGTGAGAAACTCAAGTCTTAAGGTAACCCTGCCATGGTGCTGTTAATAACACATTGCAAACAAGAAAGTAGTAAGTGGAAATAATGCACTCATTTAGAAGTAATAAATCCTTTGATCTTTCTTTGAAGCAAGGGTATATGCTTAAACTACCAATTCAGGGACAACCAGATGCCCATAAAGAATGGTTCTTTGCTTTGATAGAAAATCGCTGAGGCCTGCCCAGCAGCTCTGGTCTGTAAACAGATTAGTTAAGTGCTCATCAGCTCCGATTTGCATAGGACAGTCTTTGCACACAAACCCTACTTCCAGCCTTAATAAGCTATTTACTTGCAGGAAGGCTACTGGTTTCCTTTTAGTTAGAAATCTCAGTAGAAAATTGCTTTGTGAGAAGGGGCAGGATCCTGATTTGGAAATAGCACTGTTCCTCTGCATGGATATTAATAGGCAAGTGGTGACTGGCAGTTTGGTGTGCTTGCTGAACCTCTTTAGTGAACAGCTGTGGGAATTAGAAAAATACCTTGTAGTTGAAAATTTGGAGAACAGTTACTTCTCTCTCTGATTTGTGGCTTTCAGCCGTGGCTGGATAAAGAGCATACATGGGAGAGGATTGGGAAGTAGACATTTGTCTCTGGGAGAAGGACCCCAGAGCTAAAGTGTTCACTCCAGAGGATTTTGCTAGGCTGTAAAATTCTCATCACCTTTGAATAAAAATAAATGCCTCGTGGATGCTTGTTGGTCTGTGTGCAGAGATTGTGTGCAGCCTGCAGATTTGCCACTCGCATTTTTCCCTGTTTAAACTTCATTTGATTCCCACAATTACTTTTGTCTGATACAAAGGGAGGTCAGTCTTAGCCACAAATGCAGCAGATGGTGAGATTCACCCTAGAGTATAGAAAAGCTGCAAGTAACTTCAGAGCCTTTTGCATTTTAACGTGTTACTTCCCAATTGATTTCAGCCTGGCTAGCAGTTTGCTTTTCTTTGAATCAAGAAAGAAGTGAGACTGCAACTTTTTTCTGATGGGGAGACAAATACATCAAAAGTGGGAAGAAAAATGCACAGTATTCCTGAAACCAACTGTAAGCAGTTTTGGTGCAAACCTGCTGCAGCTGGAAAGGTCTTAAAAATTATAGACTAGATTCTTTATTAATGATCTCACAAACTTTGGGGTGACAGGTCTACAAATAAGGACATAATGTAGGTGTGTGTGTTTTAAAACAGAATACTGGCATTAGACACAGGAAAGTAAATTGTGTGGTTCTGCCTTGCCCTAGTAACAATGAAAAGTGTTATGGATCTGTTTTTTCACTGATTACATTATTTCTGCTTTATGTCCCCTTTTGCTTGGAAAGTAAACTTAGGGTAGTGCCTTTGTGCCCAAAAACACAGGGTGAAGGGCTGGACTGAGGAAACAATTTTCACAAGGTAAACTATTTTCACAAGCTAAATATAGTTACAAATTCTTCCCTGTAGTTTGGTTTTCATCATTTATTTCATCAGCCAGATGCTAGTTTTTCATGTAGAATATGATAAGAACATTACCCAATGACTTCCTCAAAAAATAAAATCCAAATTATTACAGGGCACTCTGCATTGGTCCATCAACCCTCTGCCTTTGAAGGCTTGTGTTCAGCCCCTCTGTTTTATAGTGCCAAGATTCAAATATGGGATTGCTAGAGGAAATTAATTACTAGTAAATTTAGAACAAAGGAGAGAACCTGCAACTTCACAGCATGTAAAACACCTTTTGGAATTCTTTGCTCTTCTCTTGGAAACCAGTGTGCCAAATTCTTGGAATTATTTTAAAGGTAAAATAGTTAGCTATCCAAAGGCATAGTAAAACCTTATGTTTAAGGATATAAATAGCTGTCAGAAATTTATTTTGTCTCTAGCCACTTTAGACCATGTCTATTCAATATGCATTGCAAATCACTGCAGGCCTTGCTTTTCTGATGTCTTGAGTGCTGAGTATGGCTACGGGCAAACAGTGGAACCTGAAGGGACAAAGTTGCGAGACATCCTCACCCCAGAGATCTACAGCTACTGCCACCTTCCCTTCAATCCCTGTCAGCCATCTGTGTCCAAGCAGGGGCAGCAATGGGCTCAGGGACCCACAGGGCTTCACACATCGGGTGTCCCACAAATCCAACAGTACCTGTGTTTTTCTGAACTTCCTGAAACTGTCACCTGTCTTCAGGCACTTCTTAGATGCCTCAATCTGCCCATACTGCTTCATGTCTTCTCTGAGGCAGACAAAGAAATGCCTGCAGTTTTAGTGTGTATAAACCCGACCTTTCTGTTCATGCTCTTCCTGCTGGTTCTCCATTTTCCCTCTCTGACAATCCTCTTTAATTGTTGCCTCCAGATCACAGTCTGTAAAATGTGTCGCTCACCTTCCTCCTCCCATAGCCACTCTGTCATGTGGTCTTCTCCTCATTTAGTCCATTGCATCTGAACTTGCATTTCTTTGTCCCAAAACACCGTCCACAAGGATCCATCATTCTCATCCCTACAGGCAGCATATGAATCCACCTTAGCTAGTTTTCCTATTTCTGTGTTAAGCAGTGTGGCTTGTCTCCCGTGGCTCTCATGCTCCATTTGAACTGCACCTTATTTCTCTTGTAGCTTTGCAACCCTTAATGCTCACAGAGGTGTTATGCAGGCTGTACAGTCAGTCTGAAGAGTGATTCCCAAATCACTCTTCAAGTCATTAAGGAGGTTGGATTTTATGTCACCACATTCACTCTTGTTTTCACATCTTGTATCTTACTCCTGCTCCCTCAATTGGCTTTTCGACTAAATTAGCATCAAGTGTCCTCTCACCTCTCCTTCAAAAGCAGCTGCATCAATACCAGTCTCTAAGGCTGTGTCTAAAGCAGTGATGTAGTCCAGAGCAGGAACCTGCTTTACAGCATATTTTCTGACCATACCCATTTCCCATCCTTGTATACACATTGCAGAGGGATCCCAGAGTACATGAGTGGGTTTTCTTTCAAATGAGCAAAAGAGCAGGATGGTGCTCCAGGTCTGTCTCAGGCACTTTGATTGCTCATAGGCCTTCTGAGTACCAGACCAGACTGCAGCTGGTCTGGGGAAAAGTTCCAGATGTAGAACACTCACAGTGTAAACATTGGCTCCTCAAAAATAACTGTGCAGTTTTCCAGACTTTCTCCTACTGTTGGGGTAGGTGCTGCTGGGGTAGGCAGATCCTGTACATCCTTTCAGCAGATGTGATTTTTCACTGATGCTGTAAAGCTCAGTTTATTATTTTAACATTTGAGAAGTATCTGTGCCTCACCAGATCAATGTAAGATTGCAAGCCTGAGTCTTTTAGCAGTGTGGAGCTGATCCTTTTTTACTGACATTGATTTTATATCCAAGCACATTTATGGGCTTCTACAGGGATTCCCTTTATGTCATCTAAAGTGAGATCCACGTGGAAATGTACCTTCTGTTTGGTGAAATGTCATGTCTGTGACCATATTCTGCATTTTTTAAATGCTTAGTCTGGGAAGCATTCTGATACTGGCCTCAGCAATTGTTTTTCTGGGTGGTAACACTCAGCTTTGTATTCTTATGGAGCTAGCAAGGTTATAATTGTGGAAACAAGATATACTAACTTGATTTTAAAACTGTTCTCTGTGGGGGATTGTTTTTATGACTCTGGATTTTAAAAGTTTTCAAAATACATTTGCATTCATGAAAAATGTATTTTAAACATAAAGGCTGACAATCCTGCTAGCTGTAAGGAATTCCTTTGATCATGAGCTACAAAGTCCTTGGTAGCCCTGGTAGTAACACAGGGTTTCCAACACATTATTCTCCACCTTATTTCATTTATTTATTTTATTTGAAAGCTTTTCTTTGCAGAAGCCACAAAGGAAGAATAGGAAACAGTCATCAGTGTGGAGGTGACTTTTCCATTTCCTTCTCTTTCATGAAGTTGTTAACAGTAATTTACAGTTGCTCAATTACATTAAGATGGCTGGAATATTTCTACATAAAATAGTAAAAATCAGTTTGTAGGCCTTATTAATTTTCTGCATATCATCAAGCCTAACAAATTGTACTGTACTAAAAGACTATTGCAAAAGTATTTACTAAAAATATATGATATTGAAAGTAATTCTGCTTCTTTTGGACTTCCTTACCTCTGTGGGGAAAACTATGAAACATTACACATGTTCATCACTGTAACAGATATTTTTGATGCATGCACACATTTTTATTTCCTCCTTGAGCTGTGCTACGTGGGTGTGATTTTACCTTAAGCAAGTAAAAAACTCTTGGGTGCTTCTGAAGTCAATGGAAATTTTACTATTTCATTTCATTTTACCAAGTCATTTCAGTGACTTTTTCTCCCATATTAATTTTTGGGGGACACAAATTTAAGTGTGGCTCTTCAAGTTTAAAAAAGTGTCAGGTGCTTTATAAAGATCAAATTGTATAATTTAATCAAATAATTTTGCAGGAAATGGTGTATATGAGGAGTGAAGCTGACTCCTGACTTATATTAGTATATGACAGGTTCTCTCAAAATGGGGAAAATTTTCTGGACTTGAAAGTTAATATCAACAAATTTGTTGATGAAAGGTAGCCAAATATTAGATATCTGGAAGTGGGGGGGCGGTCAGAATTAGAAACGTGGGCTATTTAACATTTTCATAGGTCAAGTGGTAAACAAGGTCTACCCAGTGTTGAAAGTTGCAGCCACTGCTATGCTCAATAACTGTCTGTCATCCCTGTGGCTTCAGGTGTGTGAAGAATCACAGAATCCCGCATGGCTGAGGTTGAATGGGACCTCTATAGGTTATCTGGTCCAAACCCCCTTCTCAGCTAGAGCCATCTACAACAAGTTGTGCAGGACCATGTCAGATGGCTTTTGAATATCTGCATGGATAGAGACTCCACCTCCTGGGAAACCTGTGCCAGTTATCAGTAAAAATGTTTCCTGATTTCAAACAGAGCCTCCTGTATTACGGTTCATGCCCTTGCCTCCGGTCCTGTCACTGGGCACCACTGAAAAAAGCCAAGAAGCTCCATCCTCTTTGCACCCTCACTTCAGGTAGGTGTATACATTTATAAGATCCTCACTTAGCCCCACTCCAGGCTGAACCAGCTTGCTCAGCCTTTCCTCACAGAAGTGATGTTCCAATCTCTTCATCGTCTTCCTGGCTCTTTGTTGGATTATTTTCAGAATGTTTTTTGTCATGTACAAAGCTACACATTAGCAGAATTCCCAAGAGTAGGGCTTCTCTTGGGAGAAAGAGGGACCAAGCTCTGGTTCTCTGCGCATCCTCTACCAAGGTGTTTCCTGCAGGCATCCGAGCACGCTGGTCTGCGATGAGGTGGCTTCATGCTCCTCTAGGCCATGATGAAGTTAGAAACCTGTGGCTTCACTGTAGCATTCTATCCATAAAGGGACCATTTCACAACTGTACAGATCTCCAGGGCCTCAATGAAAGAGTAAACTATCCTGTCTAAAATAAAACTAACTTGTTCTATTCATGCTATAATAACCAAAACCAGCAAAAAACGGCATCTAGGTGAAAGAACTGCACTGGTTCCCAGCCCAGCTGTGTAAAAGGAGACAGAGGTCTAAGGCAGAATTTTTTCCTACTGTGCAGTGGCTTTAACTGTGAAGTAAATGCTTATTACTGAGGGCAAGTCTTTTGCCTGATACTCTACTGGGTGCTGTAATCTCATCTTTTCCTTTTGTTGGCTCTATGACTTGTGAAAGTCTTAATCAGGGTGAAAGGCAAACTTTGCCAGGCCATCCTGAATATAGTGGTGATATGTTATCTGAAAATGTTCTGCTAATGACAGAAGAATGTACTTAGAATTTAACTGTCAATAATTTCATTTTCTGTAATTTGATGAAGTAAGATGATTTTGCATGTGGCAGCCTAAATCTTCCATTGGTCTAGGCTGAAATAAATTGAGATAACAAATAGCAAACTGATCATAAACAAATTACAAACACAAGGAAAATTTGAATTGACTGGATAGCTATTTACTGTGAAATATTCACTCAGCTCTATAAATAACGTTTTGTTTCTCTCCAGAGGAAAAATTACTTACTTCACCAAACAGGTAAAATAGAAAAAATAACAAGACCCTAATACACTGAATCGAATGAGAAAATAAAAACTGTGATAGATGTGACCTTTGGAGAAGTGTTCAATTTTGTTTGTCATTGCTTGGAAATAATGCTACGAACCTTACAGGAGGTAAGAGCCAGGCAGCAGAAATGTCACTGTTTTCTTTTATAATCTTAATGTGGAATACAAGTTTTTGGATAGATCTAATATACTTTAATAGATTGCTTGTTTTCTTTCATTCATAGGAGGGTTTTATGTGGGATCACAAATGGGTTTATTCCTCCACCCCCTACTTGATAGCTCATCACTGTCACACGTGACATCAGAATTGCTGTAATGTGTGAATGTATCTACAGTTTTTTCCACAGGATTCCTGGGCCTTTAGTGTGCTGATGAGCTGCTTTTATACTTTGTTTCTTCTGATTTAGATCAAAAGAACTTGCACATGGCCAAGCCCCTTGCAATAGACTTGATCTACTTCCAAAACAGTGCCAGGTGACAAATTGCATTTTTATTCCACAGTTAGTTTGCATGTTCAATGTGTGGGCATTTTCCAAACACTATTCCCCCAAAAAATTATGTCTCTATTCTCATAAAGACCCTCCTCAAAGAGCCCCTGGCCACCTTATGTTCCCTCTTCAGTTACCATCTACCTTTAAGGAGGGAGCATGCTGTGTATTGACATGCAAAAGCAAGCTCCAAAGAAGTGACCTGCTGTGTTTGATAATTTCTCTACCAAGTAGCTTTTAAATTAGAGTTAACCTGAGATTTTGGAGAGTCTGCTCATTTGCACATCAAAATCCTAGTGCTCCTCCTTAGCACTGGTGATGTCCCAGTGTTACTTTTAGGATAAGGTGGCTAGCTTTGATATCTAGAGATATGCACACGTGAGAAAGTTGGATGTGATCCTGGATAAAGTTTCAGGAGTGTTTTGGCCAAATGCATAAAGGCATGTGTTAGTGATACAGTAGGAACAACAACCTGGAAAATACTCATCACATGAATGCACTATGATAGGCAAAGATGTGCTTTGAGCAGCTGCAGACAGATTACACCAGCAGATGTGTAATTTTACTGCTGGAACATCACCTATTCCGGAGCTTCTGCCAGTGCTGCTACATTGGCCAAGGGCACCTCACCCCTGACCCTGCATAGAGAAACCATGCCAGTGGCATCCTGCTGCACAAACATGGTCTTGGTGTTTGGAAAAGGTCCTGAAGAGCAGTGCTGAGGAAGTGTGAGTCTGCTGGCTTTCAAAAGATGAGGTAAAGAACAGACCTGTTATAACACGTTTAAGACTGGCAGTCTTGTAGTGGCACAGAGATCAACCTCCAGTTCCCCTCCAGCTTTTGACATTGAAGCCTGAAAAATTCAAGTGAGGGAGATAAAATCGCTGTTTGCTGAGAGCGACAGTAATTTATCATCAAACAGCTCACAAGAAAAAGTGACAAATTCATCCTTAAGAATGCTGGCTCAGTCACCCAGCCACTGGGTTTCACAGTCAGGATCACTGCAGGCTGCATGACAGCACCTTAGGATCTTCGTCTTCTTTGCATTCAGTATTAAACAGAGGCTCTGGCCTTGTTAAGATGCAGTAATTACTGTTCGATACATTTGTCCTTTAGGATTTGGGGTGGCTTTTTCAGCTTTTGTACTAATGATTTGTGGTACTAACACCCAGTGATAGCTAAACGTGCGATACAAGTACATTTCTGATGAATTTTGGCACTTATTGCTATGTCATAGCAATAGAAATTATTTCTGGGTCTATCTTCTTAATGATATCAAGAACTGAAGTTCTTAGTGACATTAATTATGTTCTCAGCTGTGTCTCCAGTTCTTCCTCCCTCCCTAGTCAGATGCAGGAATGCTTATAGAATTGCTTGGAGAAGAAATCCATAAATGTTTGAAGCTTGCACCTTGTGGAAATAAATGCTGTGATTTATTTCCTATGTTAATGTCTGCTCATATAATTGAAGCGAAACAATTACTATGAAGTAGTTCTCTTTGAAGAGTGTAAGAACTGAAAAGTACCAGGTCGGGTGCACCAGGTAGATGTGCCTCCTGTCATACACAGGAATAAGTGGTGGATGTGGACAGAAGCATATGACAAGAAAAGCAAGCCAGGAAATTACTCCAGTCTCTTCTTCTACTCTCTCACTGTTTTATACACATTTTTCCAGTTTCCTGATGGTCTGATCCAGTGAGTGGAGGACGCTCGGCACCTCTCACAACATGCTTTGCCTGGCTTCATGATAGATGTATTAATATAGTCCAGTCCCTGGCATTTGACCTGAAAATTGAAGAGGAAGGTGAGCCTCACAGGCAGCACTGGGTTAAGATGGACTTCTCCTGGGGTCAAAAGCCCAAAGTGCTCATGTAAGTTGTGGAGGAGTGTAACCTGAGTATGACTTTCAGTGTTTGCTATCAGGGAAACTGCTTGTTCTTAATTCCACTTGTGTTACATGTACAGCAATAATGTTTTCAGACTCTGGAAATGTTACATTTCCTTTGAAAAACCCAGGGGTGTAACTCAGGCGCACAATCAATGCTTGTACTCCACTGGTCTCGATTTCCAGAGTGTTTCCAACATTTAAAAGGCTGCTTCATTCATTTTTCTCCTATACCTGCTAAGCAAGGAGTAGCCAACATCTGAGTGGAGAAAATGTTAACAAATTCCACTCATGGCCCTCTTTTGTCAGTTCTAGAATTGTGATTGCTGGATAACATTAAAGTAAATTAACCCTTTAAAGATGGACAAACAAAAAATCCCAAGGAAAAAACCCAAAGGTTCTGAAGTTCAAATAATATACAGCTATTGCCAAAGCATTGTGGAATTGTAATGAGTACTGTTGTTGCCTGTAAAAAGCCTTGTGCTCAGTCAGGAACCGTTCCGAACAGCCCAACAGACATCCTTTGAGTGTGGAAATGTGTGTTATTTTCTTTTCCTATTCAATTGCTCCGATTTTATTTAGAGAAGAGGTATTAGGGAACACCTTCAAAGCAAGTAGAAAAGATTAGGTGTGGGATAGGTAGAAGGCTGTTCTCGCACTGGGATCTTCAAAAAGCAAAGATTTGTAAAGCTTTCAAGATGACTGGGGACAGGATTGACTTCTTGTTAAATCAGATAGGGACCTAATTAGAGATTTATGAAAGCAACAAAGCGCCCTGCAGCAGACAGTTTCCCTGCTGGGAGAAAACTCACTGAAACATGAGGGTAAGGCTAATAGCAGCTACTAAGAGGGGAGAAAAATAAAAATCCCAACTCCCTTTTAACTGTTTTAAACCCTCAAGCAATTGGGCTTTGCGTGTCAGGGTTGAGAGGAGAGAACCTACCTTGTCTGATATGAAGACAAGCGACTCAAATCTGTTGCCAAGGGCCGCAGGGAAGGGTTGAAAAAAGACTATGGTGGTCAGCAGATGAGCTGATATCTCCTCTCCAAATAGAGGGATGAATTAGCCTTACAGTTGCTAAACTCAGGATAACAAGTCTAAAAGCCTAAAAAAAAGCCTAAAGCTTTGCTTCCTCATTGGGAAAATAACCTTTGAATGGATCTCTGGAGCAAGAGAAAGAGATCAAGGAAAATGTGTCAATTTGGGATAATAAAGGAAGCAGAAGGGCCATAAACAGAGCAGATATGCATCCCTAGGCAGCATCCACCTTTTTTTCTTTCAGCAATTGACAGTGGCCCTCAAGGTGTTGTTACACATGATGGGTTGTCAGACTTGATACTGCAATTTCTTCTTATTGCCATTGCATAATATATGACCCTTTGCTTTTTTGTATATGAAACAATCTTGTGATAGAAATGTCAACACATGGGGGAAAATTATCCACATTCCATCTGTTTTGGTCCATTCATTTTTTCTGAATGCATTTTTGCAAATGAAATACAAAGACTGACCCAAAATTTTGATTTTGTGTTTCCTTTTTCTGTTGCAACCAATAGAGGCTGAAGTCTGAAAACTGAGAAAGCTTCAGAGCAGCAACATGAATAACTTCACTTACAGAAACATTCTGTCATAGAAAAAGGCATTCATAGCTCAGAAACAACATTTCTGTGTTCAGCCCGAATTAGGCAGTCTGACCAGGGTGGGCCTTCTTTTGCATGTTCCGAGTGAAAAAAAAAATGCTTGTCTCTGCATGGGTAAAATTATGATTATTTTAATACATTGCAGTGCCAGAAATGCATTGCAGTGCCTAGGGGTTTTAAATGAGAAATAGTAAACAATGAAAATTAATGAAAAGTCTTTTACCTCTCCTCATGATAAGCTCACTTATTTAGCACTGAAGAGGTGACAAAGGTCATGCCTGTATATGATACCATTCTAGATGAAAATAAAACTTCCAGTATTTTCCCTAATAAATGTTGAATGTTTTAGTAACGCTTGCATACTTAAGTAATATATGCAGGCTCTGCTAGTGTAATTTTCATAAACTTGATTGATTCAAATGTTGATTTTACTACCACAGCTTTTATATCCCTGTCTAATCAAACTACATGTTTATTATTTCAATTTTACATATTTTAGTAATTGGGTTGTGTACCTTAATAGTACAGTAAGGTTTTGCATAGTTTACTAAGGAAAAAGCTGACTTGATACTCTTTCTCCTGTTTTAGTGCTGTATTTTTAATTTTTCTCAATCAAGCTAAGCTCTTAAGAAATTACTTTGCAGAAGAAGTGTATGACAAGTTGAAGGGAATTAAATGAGACTCAATTGACTCAATTCATTAGCTCTTGCATTCCAGCATTACTGCTGCTTATCACTCAGGATTCCTGCTCTGCAGCTGCCTTAGCCTGATACAGTATTCATGGCTTTCCAGATTCATGCAAGTGGACCCAAATCCTGTATTGTTTTTATGGCCTTCTACTTGGAAAAGGAAAATAGCTGAGTCTCAAACTTTAAACAAATACTTGGTTTTGTCTGCAGCTTTTCCACAAATCCACAAAAATAATTCATTCTTTATTTCCAGGAATTTCACTTTTCAAACTAAATAACAGTTCAAATAACTGTTGCAATGTGAAGTGCCAAATTCAAGACTTCCTGTGAAAACTAGAGGTGTATCTAGTTGGACATATAAAAATGAAGGTTCCCAACTTGATAGTTAGCCTTGCTAAAGCCTCCAGCTTTAGCAGTTGCAACTCTTGTCCTTTGAAACATATTTTGGTTGTGTTTCCTGGTCTCATCATCTACCCGCATAAAAATGTTTTTTCACTTTCTGCTCCTACATTATTTGACTTGCATACATATATGCCATGCAAATATTTCAAGGAATGCTTTTCATCTCTGCATATTTTTAAAAGATTGGTAACTGAAAAAGTTAAGGTCCTAAGTCTGAGTTTTAGCACAGTGCAAAAAGGTTTTTTAGATAACTTGTTATAAAAATATTCAAGTCGATTCAGGAATTTATTTTTGCTGATGCACTCCATTAAAATACTGCCTCTGTGAATTGCCAATGTTATTGAATGAGCCTAGGTACTTCTGGGGAGAGGGATAACTCAGGTATCATTTGAAAAGTATGTTTGTTCATGTTTTATATTACCAGAGGGGCTGTTACGCTTATTTTTAAAATAGATTATGTGATCAATACATGAATTAATGTAATTTATTGATTCAGCTTTATGTGTTAATAGCTTGACTCCTATGCCTCAGTGGTATTATGTTTTAAGCAAGTTCCTTTATGTATGTTTTATAAGCAGGATGATGACTTAAAGTCAAAGTGACAGGTGGATTGTATGCAAGAAGAAAGTGTAGATTGGTGGCAAGTATCTTTTCCCTGATATTCTTCTCCCCTTTATCACCCTTTTGTACACCTTCCAGCACAGGCATATTGCATCTCATGGGTTGGAGTGGATTTGTGGTTGACAAGGGCTTGAGTAGAAAGGCTCTGAGGAATGTGTTGGTGCTGCTGAGAGAGGCAGCTGTGATTTAGTGGATGGCAGTCTCTCTGTGGAGTTAGAATTGAACTGCCAGCTCAGTCTGGAGTTTAGGACACTGGTGGAGCTGCTGGGTTTTGGGTGAAACTTAAAACCAAGATTTTGTTTGGTTGGTTGGTTGTTTGTTGTCATTAAAGACTTCTGGTGAACATCCTTTATTAAGCTGTTGTATGGTAGTGCCTTAAGACTTGTTTTCCAGAATTGGATTAAGAGATCCTTCTGTGTGGTTTCCTAAACACTTAAGAATTTGGGGGATAAAAAAATACCATATAAATGTAAGTTACCATAATAATAATAAAATCAAAACACTCTCTTCTTAACTTTACAATCAGGAGCACATCAACAATAAAAGGAAAGAAAAGGTAGCTCAAGGCTTCTTTAAGACAAATTCAGAAGCTGTTGACCAGATGTGGGTCAAGATCATCTTTAAGTCAAGCTTTGGGCTTCAAGTTAAAGGCTGATTCTTGTGTAAGATTCAGATTCTGGCTTAGTGGCAATGAAATGCCATAAAAATTTCCAGTGAGATTTCATCTCAACACTGAAAATTTCATGAAATCACCCATTTTCCTGAGGTTCTCATATTTTTTTCTTCATTTTGAAATAGGTTTCTTCTCCCCAACTTGTCAAAGACAAGGGAGCGGAGGGATTTTATTTCAATTTTCCAATATGATTTAGTGCTAAGCCCTGGACAGCAGGGATTCATGCCTGGTAGTCTCTCTGGGGCTTGGTTTTAATGCCAGACATAGAAATAGGTTTGGAAGGAGAGAGAGAGGACACTTATATACAATACCATGTAGCTTTACTGATCCTGTATTTAGCATAACTCTGCAAGTCTTCACTGGTCATTTTTAAGACTCACTTGGAAAGCAAAACTGTGTAGGTACTTATGCAGCACTTAGACTTAGACCTAAACTATCCATGCATCATTTACAATTGCTCACAGCACTTTAAGAATGCAGGGAAACACATGCCTTTAACCCATCACTTTCTAGCTCTGGGATAATCCATTTTGCTGAGTACTTTACTTATCTTTGCACAGGTCAGCACTTTTCTGTCACACACGCTGGTGGTACTTGTCTGGGCAATATAGCAGTTGATCAATACTCTCTGTAATCATGGCATGAACCACTCTGCATACCTCAAATCTTGTCTTTGCCTCATCTCTTCCATTTACTATAGGATCTGTCTGGGGACAGAATGGAAGTACTTTCTAGATGGCAACTGTAAAAGGGGCTCTGGCCAGGTGGCCATGTCAAAGGAAATTCGCCTCCCGAGATTAAAGTGGTAGAATGCTGCTGTGCTCTCGCCTGCCCGGCAGAGGCACGGTCAGCAGTGAGGACACTCCCCTGTGTCTCATGGCAGATTCGGGGAGCGGCTAAGACAGAGCACTTCGCTGTCTGCCTTGTATGGAGGAGAGGCGGTGTCCAAGAAGGTAATGAGGGAGTTGACTCAAGGCCGGGAAAAAAGTCTCAGGTTTATTGTAAGCTCCGAGGAGCTCTGAGTTCCATGTCCCTGCAGCCCAAAGTGAGTCACATGGCTTTCATAATCACCTTAAGTACCGGGGCGGAGACAAGGGGGAAGGATGCTCACTGCCCAATGGGGGAGTTCGGGGGAGGGGAAGGCAGGAGGACAGACAGAAACACAAATCAGTGGGGAAAGGTTAAGGGAGGGACCCGTGGCCTTTGTCCACTCACTTGATGCCCAAGGTGGAAAAATTTGGGAGGGTGGGATTAGGAGCTGCGTGATGGACAAGGCACCAGGGAGGGGTGGCATTGGAGGAGGGGCGGGAAAGCTCAAGGTGGAACCATTGGGGGAAAATGGGGGGTGAAGGGGCAAACCATTACAGAACTGCTACAAAGATATAAAAACACAATACAACAGTACAAAGAGCTAATCTAGGGATAACTCAGACAGCTGTATCACAGTTTGTGATACATAGATTTGTGGTAAGCACCTGCTAGCAGAAATACTTGACTATTTGAAAACACTGTTGACTAGTAATCATGAGCTACGGGGATTCACTCAGGAAGAATTGCTGTCCAACAAAATGATGTGGCATAACATCGGAAATCTTGCACAAATAAAAGATGACGGGGCCATCAGTTTTACTCACTTACATAGAAGGGTGAGTGTCTGAGAAACAAGAATTCTGGTATGGAAAAAAAGTTCCAGTGTTTGTAATTTGCTTTTGTCTTGCAATGCAATGAGGCCTCAAGTTTAACCAGTTTTAACAGAAGGAAAAAATTCCAGCTCAGAAGACCCAGCATTTTAACAGCTGAGACAAACCCAAAAAATGTGGTTGTTTGGGAGTTTCATCCTGTGTGTTCACAACTTATCCTATTCCCTCTGACCAGACAGTCCATTCTGGATCCCTCAAACCTTTGTAAAATTTATGGAAATTACATCTTCTCATAAAACGTTCCAATGGATGGATCTGCATTTTTCCATTACAAGTTGTTTAAAACATTGTTTACCCAATCTAACTTTCATTTTAATGAGTAGGTGAGGAGATGCAAAGGAATTAAACTGTTTGAACAGTAGGACAATATTCTGTAGGAAAAGCTGTCAGACCCAAAATTATATAGCTCATTAAATATGCAACCTAATCTGTGTCTGCCTGCAGCCAAAATCATGAACTCAATGAAGGCAGTAAAAAAAACTTCCTCAAAGATGCATTCAAGCTCTTGGTAGAGTCCTAAAAAACTTCAATTTCTGTTAAAGCTACAACTTTCAACATTGCCTCCTGTATATAATGAGCGTAAATGTGGAATATTTGCATGACTTTTTCTCTGTCTCTGGAGACAAGTAAAGTATTTGAGCTGAGAAAAATCACAAGACTGCAAGTACATCAAAATATATGCATACACTTTAAGTTGTTCCAGCAAAGGAAACTCACTTTCATTGAAGTACTGTAAGTTGATCTAAGTGAGTTTTCTGATGTAATGAACTTTATCGCTTTGATCCCCATGAAGAATCCATCTGAGTCAGAGGCAGAAAAACATGTAAATCTGACGCTACAATAGGAACGTTTGTTTAAAATGAGTAACACATCTTGATAGGGTTTTTTTGAGAGCTGAAACAAACTTTATGCAATACAGTTTTGAAAGCTTGTTGAAAAATGAATGGATAAAACATGTTTCAGCTCAAGAGTCAGCTATACAGTCAGATTGCTTCTTTCATTTTGATTCAGCATAATAAACAGCTAAATCCTCTGAAGAGTCATTGTACCAAAATGACTAGATCTGTTATGGTGGAGCACATATTACTGTAATGAACCAGTTTCACACAGATAATTGTCATGGCAATGGGAACCAAAGCAGAGACACAGATGAGCATTGTGTTCTGCTGGTCCTGCCAATGGTTATTTGAAAGTCTGAAATCCAACCGAGAGATGAGCGTGTGTGCCTTAGGTTGAGGCACAGGGTTTTCTGGTTTCCTACCAGGGTTTATGCAAACAATTAAAAACATAAATTATCAAAGCTCATGCTGCTTCTTTCCATCTAGACTTTCTATGAATATACAAAAAAGAAAGCCCTGGAAACTGCAGATTTTGGTAGTAAAATCTGATAGCCAGGAATATGTTTAGCACGTTTCTTTCAGATTATTTAAATGTCCATCAGCTTACCAGAGTCCTTTACAAAAATACAAAATTTAAAGCTTAATACTCTCATAATGGTCATCAGAACTCTCAAGGAGAGACATCTGCAGGCAGTGCCCCTGCAGACTGTCAGCTGATATATTATGAATTAGCCAGCAGACTGGCCAAACACATCTGTGCTATGTTTTGCCTGAAGATTGCTGAATCACATTGCCTGGTACTCTAAAACAGTAATGACTAAGTGTATTAGAAAGGTCAAGATGATGACCAAGCAAATATAGAGAAAAATCTGCTCCCTGTTGTGGAAAAGACCTGTCTTCAAACCCTTGTGTACACAGTTGTGTTTATAACCTTTTCTGTATGACTCACATTGAACTTCCCATGCAGTGAGTACAAGTAGCTCCCGAGCACCACCAAATTGCTGCAGTACCACTTCTTACATGGGAGCTATTTAGAGAAACCTAATTTGTAAATACATTTTAGAAGATAAAGAATCAAGATACTGTGGTTTCTGGAATAATCTGTGTTAATAATTTCTGAAACAACTCAATGAACTGAGTTAGCTCCATAGCTCACTTTTATTAAAAGTATGAGACTTGAATGAAAATGATTGGAAGGAAAATGTAAAAACATAAACTAGAAACACCCATTTTTACAAGATGTTGTGAGAGAAATGTCAGCAACAAAATTCTGAGTGATTTTTTTGGCTCAATGGTATATCAACCTCACTACATGCCACAATTTATGATTTTTTTTGGGGACTGTAACACTGGCATAGCAAGAAACATCAGCTGAGGTGAGTGGCTGGCTGACAAACCAATATGAGATGATGATAAACACAGCAATGATGAGAGGATGTGCAGGGGTGAGATTTCCCCACATCTTAACTCCAGAAACACCGATTAATGAATTCAGTGTAAGCCTCTTGCTTTTGGATGAAATAAAATATGAGCAGATGAGTAACAGAAGAGGGCAGTGAGGGAAGACAGTGAAGAAACTAATCTTTCCCAGCTGAGATGGGAAGGCTTTGTGGTAGGGCTAATTTCAGGCCAAAAATATTATGAATAATAGAGATTATTTCTGTAAAGAGAACATTGGTTTTAAGTCCACAGGGAGGATTTCTAATAATAACACAGAAAGAAATCTAACAGAAAGCATCCTGATTTTTTTTTTCATCCATAAGATCAAAACCATCTATGAGTATGGGCAAGAAGCTGATGAAATGTTATCTTCCATAATAGGAATTTACTTCTTGATCCAAAGTGAAGACAAAACTCTGAAAAAATATGTTTTACTGTTTCCCCTTTCTCTTATGTATGGAATATAATCTGCTAGCTGTGGTCCTGTCCCTTTGGTATTTGAGGAATTCAAATTTTTCAAGTCCTTGATCTGCACTGTAACCACTGGGCCTTCTACAGAAGGGAGCATGTGAGGAAACATGGGAAGTCCCCCCACAGTGTGACTGTGCGAACATCACTTGGCACTGGTTTTTGCAGAACCTGTTTGCTGCAGATGTTGCTGAGATATTTTACCTGGCACTGCCTCTTGGAGTGTGCATGCAAATGCGTATGCCTCGTGTGTGTGTGTGTGTGTGCGCGCACATGTATGCACATACACTCATTTGCAAATGTAATCAATGGATCAAATCAATGGCTCAAATGTAATCAAATGGATCCTGCCTTCTCCTTACATTACTTTTTTGACCTGACTGACAGTGGTGCCCTCCATGATATTGTTGAAGGCTTTCAGAGCAGAAAGGCGAACATCTTGGATTGCCACAACCAAAGTGACCGGGAGCATTCCCAGATGCAGAATGTTACCTACCTGGTTCAGCTTGCTGCTGGAAGTTGAAATGCCAATAGGTTTCAAGGATCATATTCACGGGCTTGAATGCTGGTGTTCTGCCAAGTCCCTTTAGGGGCTGTTAAAAGATGCACAGCTCCTTTTGTTGTGCCTACCCTGCAGGCAAAGCAGGGCAGCAGCAAAAGGCCGGCAGTTGTCCAGGCTCTATAATTCCTGCACGCTTGCTGATTGCCCTTCTTCCAAACAACATGCAGACACGCTTCAGGGAAGAGCATGTGCCAGGGTCCATTCCTATCAGGCAATTTCAACTCAAACACCCAGAGTCTGGGGGGTGGGGAAGGGAAAGAAGAGACCCTGGTATGTAGAGCTGAGCCGTGCTGTGCTGTCTGGCCTCAGGGCCAGAGCATGGTCCCTGGTTATTTTACTCACTAGACATCTCCTGTGTGTCTCAATTCTCTGTCTATTCAAGAGCAAGAGAAGAACTTTCCCCCTCTACAAAAAAATAAGTGCCTTTTTAATGTGCTACAGGAATAGGTGCTATTTTAAGTATTCACCAGAGATGAAGCCAATATTTTTTCAGTCTGCTGGGAGAGAGGATCCATGGTAAGAAATCTTTGTCTTGCAATACAGATTCTGTCTGAGTTTCAATCTGCAGAGATCTTCAAGTATGCAGCTGTTTGAGTTTGCTGTTCAAGTCTGGCCCACTCTTGGTAGCATTTGTGCAAAGCTGAAGCTTGAAATTGAACTGGACTGGAAGGCGAGACGGGTCCAACTTCATTGCTCTGCCTGTTGGGTTGCTTCCTCTCTGGGCAATGTAAAAAAAAACTCAACTGTATTATTTTTCCTTTTCCATGGCCAGGGCCAAAGAATGCAGGAAAATTCGCCAAGAATAGAAAAAAAAAAAGAGTTCTGCTATAGCTTCAGGGGTCCAGGATACTTGCCTTTCTCATCAGAGAGAGAGCAACCAGACTGATATACTATTTTCCATCAATCAAGTCAGCAAAACCAGGCAGAGCACTTCCTTTGACATCAATGCAGTGGTGACAGTTGTAGAGTTAATGCATTCCTGCTTAATGGAATACCATAAATCTAGGTTCAGTGCTGCCAAAATAATGGCTGCAGTTCTCACTCGTGAAGTCAGCTCTCTCCCTGCGTTCCCATGGGCCTAAAACACTTTGGATACAGAACTAATAGTATTATTTACTGGTATTAATAAGAATTTCTAAGGCAATTTACAAAGATGGTTTACCTGTTCAAAGTGATCCTATTGCCTCTCGGTTGAGCACGCATCTGCCTTTTAATAATGGCATCATATTTCACAGCTTCAGAAGACTTATATTTCTTGTTTGAAACCACAGAACAAAATCAGGAAGTAACAATTTATGTTTTTTTCCAGGAAGATGTTTGGATTGTGTCAGAGACTCCCTAAAGTAATCGCAGGCTCCTCAGGTTTAGTGTCTTATTTCTAAGGAAATATGTAAGACAGAATTCCAATGTGACAGTAGGGTACAGTGCTGATACAGGAGGGAAAAGCTCATTGATTAATTCGCTAGCTGTATTATATTTGAGCACCGATGAGGGAAAACCCCCAGGTATACCTGCTCAGGAAATAATCAGATCAGAGTTAGAGATACATAGGAGGTTCAAATGAAAGTCAGAAGACCTCTTTGCAGTCTCAGGGAACAGCTTTGCAGTGGGGCATGTAAGGAAGTGGCCTGCAGAAGGAGGAACAATGGATGCACGGTCTGCATCACAGGGAAAAGCCCTGACACCACAGGCAGCAGAGCTGCTACTGAGCACTTCCCTCACAGTATCTTGATCCTCTTTCTCCTCTCCCACAAGAATTTACTCAGCCCCCAAGGGGATGTTATTTGGGATTGTATAACTTGCTGGAGTTAAACAGCTTTATAGCACTATTCAGGCACAAGGCTTTACCTCTCACTTACAAGTTTATTTCACTCTGCAGGGATCATAAAGCAACTTTCAAATTACCAGCCAGTGCTGCTGGGGCACAGAAGAAACCATTGTGGTACAAAGTCCACATGAGCATAGGATGTAAGTGTAGCAATGCTTTTAAGCCCTCTCTGCATGGGAATCTGGTGGTAAATGGTAAATGCCCAAAGGATAGGTGGTGCTGAGGGGGAGGGAAGGAGGTGGACCATGAGCATTTTGGTTCAGGTAATCTGTATCTTGGTTCAGTGCACTTCCAAAGAGCAAGCATGTGACCAGGGCTTCCCCAGGGCCCACCTCCCCCAACCCCAGTGAGAGCAACAACATCCCCACCTTCCTACCCTCTGGAGGGGACCTCACCAACATACAGGTGGTGACAAGACCAATGCCCTAATGCTGTCCACCCTCTAAAGGAAATGAAAATTATTAGCCATATTTAACAGCAGTCTATTAACTTTGGTGTTTGACTTAAGCATCCACAAGAAATCATACAAAATCTCAGCTCCGGTTGTTCTTGCAGACCTAGACACTCACTCACAAAGCAAATGTGCAGGATGCAAATAAAACATAAGCAGAAGGTAGCCTAGGGGGTCTAAGCCCTGAAGGCATATAACGCATTGATTCAATTTTTGGAAGGGATTTCTTGTTTATTAAACCAACCACTTGAAATTAATTGGAAAGTAAAGTCTTGATTTTGGCACATTTAAATAATAAATATTCAAGTTTCATTTAGCTCCTAAATAAAGCCAACAGTGAAGGTCAGACTTGGAGAGGGATAACAGGACTTGCATGCTCTCAGCTGGGTGGAAGATGTTGGTGCTAGCTCAGCTCACAGGACAGGAGTGCAGGAGTGACGCTGACTCCAGCTGCAGACACTTTGGTCCGGGTATGGGGAGGTTGGCCTTTGGTCCAGACCTATGAAGACATAACAGCAAAGAAGCAATGCACATGAAGTTGCTCATGGTATTGTGCTGATGTGTTTGACTTCTGGGCCAGACAGGCTTGCATCTGTCCAGCTCAGTGCATGGACTCATGTAGACAGGCATGCACTAAAATCTGATCCCAGTGCCATTCCCTGACAGAACCACAAAATAAACACATGCGCATTCACTGCTTTTTGAGAGTACACCGGATGTTAATGAGCAGAATAATTTGTAGTGGCTTGACTACTGCCTTTTTTTTTTAGCTTATAGTTAGTGTATGAAGCCATTTCTGATCATAACCATGCCAATAACCTATTGTCACATCAGCTATTGCTAACTGCATTTACTCAAACAAAATATTGATGGAGTTCTTTTTTATTGCACGGGAAAAAACCAAGTGGGCATGCTTTCAAGAATCACAGTCAGAGTACAGTATGTCTGCATTTAATTATAGGGTTGGAGCAATTAACACTTGGGCTCTGCTTTGTTCTGTATTCCATGGCTGGTTGTTGAGAAAATACAATTCTCAAAAGCTTGCCATTTATAATGTATTTAGCCTATTTTTAGTTAGCATGAAGGGGTTTACCTACAATTGCTTAGAGCTGTGAAGGCTGGGCTAAGACTCAGGAGACCCTGATTCAATCCAAAGTGTTCTTTGTGACAGTGGAAAAGTCTTAATTTGTGCTGATATCTCACTGGCCTGATGGAAAATTATTCCTTGCTGTAAGGTAGGGATTCCATTAGCTGTAAAGTGCTTGAAATCTGGGCTACTTAAAAAGCATCAGTGTTTTCTCAGGTTTTATTATTAATGTATGTCACTAATAACAATTTACATTGGACTTATTCACTGATAACTAGAGACCCTTAAACCAAAACATTACACAGTGTGCAATGTATGTAGCTTTGCCCCTCTTTCATGAATTCTCTTAAACATCTAGGTTTAACACCTAATTCAAAATTATATATCTCAAGTATGTATCTTAGATTAAAACATATGTTTCAGATCCACTGAAAAAGTTATGATACTAAAGACCTCCTTTTTATTATTTCCCTCACAACTTCACCTTGCAACACTTTCTTAATTGCAAAACAATTTTGGCTTGAACTTCTGTGTCTCAGTCTGCTGTACTGCGACCTAAAGAACAGTACATACACATGCAGAAATTAACTGGTCCCTTAGGAGTACTCTTGTGCTGGAGAGTGAAGGAGGAGAAGGCAGATTTGCAAATAGCTATATTTTCTTTCACCAACTTAATTGCTTCTGTTTGGAACTTTTAAAATCTCACCTTACCATGCAGTCATTTTCAAAGTGAGCACAGCATGACTGACCCCAAAAAAATCTGTTTGCTTTTTTATTATAATTTTGGTTGTGATATTTTATTAGTGGAGGCTGCAACACCTCAGAGGAGTAACAGTTGGCTGGTTGTGGGACTTCAGGCATTTCCTAGATTATACTCTGATTAACTCTGCTATATTAATAAAGACCTTTTAATATGCTTTTTTGAGAGTAATTTCCTAGGGATTTCAGGAAAGCATATGGAAAAACAAACTGCATCTTATGGCATCACACTGACATTTCTCTGAGTCATCAGAGTTGGACCTTTGGATCTCTAGTATGTGAATTAATCAACTAATCAATAATAACAATAAGCCATCATCATTCTTGGAGATTAGTACTAGAAATATTTACCAGTTTTCGTAGTTGTTTGCTGACAGAGGAACAGTGAAACTCAGGGTGGGAGTTTTCAGTCATCATTTATGGCTCTGAAAGTATCTTCCTGTTCTCAAGTGCAAGCCTTTGCTAGACCATTGGAAATTAATGCCTTTTGTGGAAAATTGTCCATTTTAACAGCCCTCTACTATTATTTTTCTTTCTATAATCCTTGATATTTCAGTTCAAAATAAAGGTTAAATTATTATAATGGTGGTACAAAACAGGTTTGTACAGTCAAAATGGACTCTTTTTTTGCAGCCATGCTCACAGCATATCTTATCCAGCAGAGCGCATAAACTGCACACAGATTCCCACATGCACACAACCTTTTGCACAGTCCTTTGATCTTTGACAGGAATCTTCAGACACCCTTTGGAATGGGAGACACTCCTGTAGTCTGTTACAGTTGTGGGTATATTTCTGGTTTGGAGTAAATGATCTAGTCAGAGGATGTTTTCTTATTCTTAAAATTACATGAAGTCCTCAGAAGGAGATGAAAGTACATCATTGTAGCTTTGTACTTGTGGGAATATTAGCCATTTATAATTGTCTGGAATAAAATAGAAATGAAAATACTGAGAACATGATGCATAGCAGACAATCACAGACCTGTAAGACATGTATTACTCATGAACACAGGATCAAACAGCTGCTTTTCCTGCCTTTTACTATGTGTTCCTGACATAAAATTAACTGTATTATTGCACTAGTATCACACTTGATGTCGATTCCCCACCTCTGTCTGTAGTTTCTTTGGTTGAAATTCAAGGACTGATCAGGGCATTTGTCCTATAACATCTTGCCATTCTTTTATAATCTCTGGGGGTCTAACTCTCCAGCAATTCCTACTCTTGTCCATGCCTATCTTCCAGCTGATAATGTGGTTTTTGTCTAGCTTTCTAAAACAGACTTTTACTCCCTGCACAGCAGGCGTGACACCCTGCTTAAGTTAAGGATTGCAGCATCAGGATCCAGAGTTTTCAAAATTTCACCTGATTCTTTTCCTCGGCTCTCCAGAGCTCTCTCCATGCACTAGAGCTGACCACGGCTGACTCCTCTTGGACTCAAAAGGGACAGAGCTAAAGGCAGCACAGAAACAAACCTCTGTTTCCTTCTCTGATTACAGCTGCAGAATGATTTTGAGAAATTGCTTTTGAGAAATACATCAACAAATTGTTGATGCCTTTGGCTTAGTGAGTGACGATCTAATTTCTGTTCAATTGACCAGTAGCCAGTTCATGTTTGGATCAAAGTTTGAAACATAGCTTGTTTCTTGTTGGGGTGAGCTGGTCTTTATAAACGTGAATCACATCAACCCTTAGTTAGGGATTAATCCTGCAAGATGATGGGCACTCTGTGAAGGAGGGCAGGTCTCAGTGTACCACCTACCTTGTTCTTCACGTTACCATTTCTCTTAATCTGATCTGCCAGATTATTCATGAAGCCCTACCCTGTAAATACAGGCATTCATACAGATAAATACATTGTACTGTTCACTGAGGGAGATAAAATTAATTATACTCAATGATCGTCATTCACGCCTGCATTATGGAAGACTTAGGTCAATCTAAACCCATTGCTAACTCAAAATTGTGGGAAAGGGTCTTTCAATGATTTGTCTGTTTTGCTCTGATTTCTGTCACAGATCACCAGAATAAACCAAATGCCTTGGCCAGTCACAAATAGATCTATCCTGCTTTTTTCTAAGAATAAAAAGCTGCTTTAACTTAATCAACAGTAGAAGTTGCATGACACAAATGAGAAGATTACTGGAATTAGTTAAGATAATAAAAATACTCTGTGTCCCTCGTTAAATATCTTAACAAGAGTAACTAAAATGGAAAGGAACAGTTGAAAGATCAGGGTCAACGTCTGTTTAATTTTTAGCTATTTTAATTCTAGTTCATGATTATTTTAGAAGCTGTCCTAAAGAGTCAAAGGAGAAAGAGCAATGGAAGGAAGACACAGTTCTTCAGGGGACAATTTATCAGTTGATTCAACATATGGTGTATGAGAAAAAAAGCAAATAGAGCAGAGTTGTCTTAGTCATAGGCTAATAATAAAGCCTCTAGTCACTGTCCAGGGTAGGGTCAGGCCTTCAGCATTTTGAATTTCTGTCTGGTGACATGATGCAAGAAATCCAGAGCCCATAAAGAACAGGTTGCTGTCTCTGGTAGAAGTGGCACTGACAGGAGCCTCTCACAGTATCCTAAAAGTTCCCATTTTGTCATTCAGTGTCCCCACATTCACAGCACCCTAGTTCATCATGTAGCTAAGGTACTTCCATGACAAAGAAGAGCTGATGAAGCCCCTGTGCAATCAACAGAGGCATAGATGAGGAACCTTTCAGAGGATCAGTTATTTTTCTTGCAGACTAAGAACAGCTTGCTTTCTTTGCCCCATAACCAGTCCAAGGTCATTTGACTTACATCAGTGCACAGTAAAAAAAGCATTAAGAGACATCAAATTACCTCTTCCTTATGGCCAGAACAAAAAGAAGAAATTAAACTCTTCTGCCTTCTCCTTAGTTTAGATGTTGCCTGGGGCATGAGATCTCTGAATTCAAAGATGAAAAATGGACCATACTTAAAAGGATGAGTTCCTTCTCTTCTTTCTCTCTGAGGACTCCTCAGGCTTTTCTTCACTACATAAAGTAGATCAATCCAGCTACCCTTTTTGCATTACAAACTTTGCTAATAAAAACTAAAATCAGACAATAAAAGCACACTTTCTCCTGATGCTCTGTTTTCTCATTCTTTCCCTCTCCCTGGCCCCACCTGTGCTAACACAGTCACACTTTCAGTAGCCCTTACTGGCAGCAATGCAAGCTTTCAGATTTTATTAAGAAGGCTAAATCAGGAGTTTATAATAGTCCTTTTATACTTTTAATGTTGCCCATTTTACTGCTGCTTTAACATTCACTGCCCAGACCTGGCTTGTATTCTGTGTTCCCAGATCTGAACAACAGAACACCCCTATTAATTTAACCATGTCTTTTCTATTCCTACATTTCTTAAGTAGTACAGCTGTGATTTTGTCTTAATTTCCCTAAGGTCCTTAAACATCTTTCACATCCATACCTGCAGTCACTGCCAAGGTAGAAAGTCAAAGGGGAGTCTGCAGTTCCCTGTGCCTTTGAGAAATCTGCAGTTATACATTAGCTTTGCATTGTCAGTTGGGAAAACATGTCCTGCAGAAAAGGGGAATAGCTATTGGGCGCAATTAATGCTTTGACAAGCCCAAAACAAGGCTCACCCAATTATACTGGTGCTTGAAGGAGGGCCATGGCTTTTCATACTTAACTCTCACCAAAGAACAGGCCTTGACTGTTTTCCTTCCCTATTTTGATATCTGATTTCAAACTGCAGGCCATGCAAGGACCAGCCTTCTTTCATGCACCCATCTCTCAGGTTTGGATACAATTCAGCAGCCTGGTGAAGATGTCAGAGACAAGGAGATGGGGATGAAGAACAACAGAAAATCTTGTTCATGTCAGCTGTGCTTTACTGATGGTCTCTAAGATTCTTCTTTATGCAGTCAATTATGGGGCCAGATTTCAAAAAATATTTAAGGTCTCGAAAACCAGAAGTGGCTGGGATATTTTCCAGAGCTAGCTCGTTGCTGAACTGTAACCAGTAGTACACCTAGTGGATATACTGACACCCAGACTTCAACTCAAACAGGAATTCAGGCCAAAAGTGAACAGACACTGTTCCCAAAAATGCCTAAACTTGCACTGGAGCTGCCACGGCTCTTTCTTGAATTTAACTCTAGCTGTCTACCTGTGTTTGCTGATATCCACAACCTCAGATAACTTGCCTGTCTGGACTAAAATGCCTGAAACAAATATTGATTGAGTTTGGGATGCATGCCACTTCTTAGGCACCCTGTTGCTTAAGATGGGTCAAAGATTCATCATGCTCTTTGTAAAGTTAGAAACCTCAGAGAGAAAGACATTTGCACAGCCCTGCTCCTAAATGGAGATCATTCTTGCTCTGGGGTTATGCACCAACATACCTCTTCACCTTCAACACACTAATGAAAAAAAAATAGTGCATTACAGTGTGACCTCCCTGCAAGCAAAACCAAGCACCATCATGACCATAATGACAATACATTGAGAACATTATCATATTTAATATAGTCAAACTTATCATGAATCAGTAAGACCAGCAGCAGCATTATGTTCTTCCTTAAGTGGCAGATTTGTCAATAGAATAAAAAAGGCTTTCTATTCAGACATGGTGACATAAATACAGGCACCTTAATGGAATATCAAAAATAACAACAATCAGAAAGGAGATCTCTTTTACCAATAAAGAAGAAAAAAACTCAGGTATTGACTAATTTGCAGTAAATCTGTCTTTTGCTTTCTTATCAATCGTTAGCAATCAAAGGCCACCTGGCTTAATTGAGGCTGATTTTCAGGAACCTAATCTGGCATTCCTTGAGCACTGCTTTGTTGATGTGAGTGCTGGAACAGAAAAACCATAGCACTAGTAGAGGAATGAAGAAAACCTTCAATAAAGTATTTTTTAAACATCCATAAAACCTTTTTTTTTCCAGTGGCAAATGCAAAATATGACTGTTGGTGATCATTCAACAAACTAGCAAGAAAATTATGTTTTTCTTCTCCTAACAACTTTTAAAGAGTGCATGGACATATGCAAAATCACAGCTGTATTTATTTTTTAAAGCTGAATGGCATCAGGCTAGAGAAGTCAATGGTTTTCTACAACTACCATCATAAAGATATCTTCTGGCATGTGGGTCGTTGAAAGATTTTAGAAGATTCCAGCCTAATAGGGTAAACTAATATCCTAGACAAACACACTTCCACACTTCCTCTTTGGTATTTGGAAATGTTTTAGTGGACAGCTAATTAGAGCCTTGGCAACTCTCTTCTCTGCAGGAAGATCTCCTCCTCTTTGAACTCTTTATGTGTCTCCGTCTTCCTTGCAGAAGCAGACGAGAAGCTCCAACACTTACTTCTGATAGGACATGACACCATTTACAAGGGTTGAAGGTTTTGGGGGCCTGGTCTTGAGGTCATATCAATGGTCTGACTGCACTCTGATGATGGATCAAGCCTATGTTTTACATTCTGCCTGAGTAATTGTAATAAATATTGATAGGTGTGCTCTGTTACTAATTTATTTCAGGCAGAGCATGTCTCTGAAGCTGTGGAATGACCTTGACAGAGTAAGCAGTGCTTACCAGGCATAAGTATCTCTGCTGAGGGCATGGTAAAGGCCAGGGGATCCTGTCAACGCAGCTGAAAGATACTGCTACTCAAAAGGAGCTTCCTCAGTGGTACAGAAAGGTAAGATATTGCTTGAAGGCAGAAATTTTAAAGTATTCAGTATTTTTCAGGATATCTCTGAAACAAGGTTGTTGAAAGATGAAATAGTACTGGGGCATTGGAACTGCAAAATGAGGCATTTCATTCCTTTACAGGGAGAGGATGTGTCATCCCTAGCCTGGTCTTTTTTCTGAGGTTTGAGCCTTAGATCAGGGTTTACCACCAAGCTCTTTGGGGTCATGCCGGTGCAGTACTGTGCTCTGTGGTGTGCCACCGAGAGATCCTGTCTCTGTAGGCACTGTAGTGCCCTGGTTGGTGTCATCTTTTTATAAGATTGAGTCTTTAATCTCAATTTCAATTACCGCCATAAAATTGTATGCAAACATTTTCCTAGCTTACATATTATGAAGGGGATTGCCCTTTGGGTGATTGCCATTCAGCTTGGCTGCCTTTGCTATAGACTTTACTGGTTGGTATCAGAGTCATTTTTCTTGTACAGACCCATCTGCAGTTGTAGCAGCATTTTTTTCATCCAATTTTGCCAGGTATTTTTGTATTTCAGTGGTAGCAATCCATTTGTAGCACTTGCTTCATTGGATTCGTCGCTCATTTACTCATAGTATCACTGAGCTGAAACTCAGGGACATACTTCCTCCTCTGCTCCCTAGTGGAAACACTTTGAAAACAGTCTTTCAAGCCCCTAGTTGTTTCTCTGTTGATTAATATTTGACCATTAAATTAGCTCAGCTGATTTAGAACATGGTATTAATAACACCAAGGTCATGGGTTCACACAGGCTGGATCCCTGTATGGCCTGTTCAGTTAAGACCTGGACTTCATGATCTTTGTAGGTCCTTTCCAAGCTAAAATATTCTGTGATTTTGGATATAGGTGAGGGTTTTGGTTTTTCTGTTCTAGCTGACAAGATCAACCCCTCTGTCTTGAAGTATGGTACTCATAACTCATACACCGTATCCCCAAACTGTTAATTTATATAGCCAAAATGATCGTGCTTTACATTATGGTTCTATTTGTGAGCAACCGATAAAGGACTAATAAATTTTTAATAGACGTAATAATTTGTTAATTCAATATTACAGAGTACAACAGGCTAACTGGCTTCAAATAACCATAGCATAAAACTGTTTTTATTCTTTCTACTAATGTCCTTAGCAGGCATGTTTAATTTAAACCATAATACATGACCCTGCTGGCAGTGATATGTCTATCTATGTAGCTACACCGCTATGTGCTTTAAATATGGAATTTTGCAGCCCCAAATGTCTTAAAACAACAACATACACACATAAAAATCAAACACAAAAAATAAAAATGTTGTAGAGTTTCATGGAAACCTTCCTCCATATCACGTACGTCAGCTTCTTGATGGTAGTGAGACATTTTGAAAATGGACGACTTGTGGGTTCTCATACCAAATATAACAAGTGCATTTTCTACGTGTGTTAGAGTCTTTGCAACTCTTAAGTGTTTCTCTGAGGTACATGTCACTCTTTTAGTGACAAGCTTCTGAGTACTGCAGAAAATCATGTCAGCTGCACCCTCTTTATCTGTTAGACTTCTAAGTGTGCTTTTGGCTGATAAACATAAAAAATGAAATAGTAATCTTAACAAATATCTCATTCTTCTCCAACTTTTCCCACATATCAGCTTTACTATAGGAGTGAATGTTTGGAATTTCTGCACGACTGTCAAGGGAGACCAAGCTGGTAATGGGTCAGAACAACATGTTTCCTGAAAAGAACCTACACCAATGGACATCTGATTACACAAAAGTCTTGTATATTCCAGCCCCAATGCACTGTATAAGAGATCTAATCTGCTGCTCTGTATTTCCCATGTCTGGGTTTTTGTCATGAAGACCCATTTTACCGAATCAGTGCAAATGAGCCATAAAATATTGAAAAATCTTATCTGCACTTTTTCACCTTTGAGAAAGAGATGGGGATAAATTCTGATCCTCACAGCAAGTAGGAACTATCTCCACTTAAGCCAGCATTGTGTCACTACTTTCATGGGTGTAAGACTGGAATGATTTTGGCAGAGACAGAGCAGGGGATACCCAATTATGTGGTAACACCTCTGTTCTGGAAAATAATCCACTGCTGATAAACAATAACTGGCCTTCACTCACTATTGCAGATTTCCAGTAAGATTTATGCTGATCCTGCTATTGAAGTGGTTCATTAAAAGTGACAGTGATGCTGGGACACTGGGGCAATCATGGTCATTTTCTGCAAAAAAACCTCAGAGAGCACCTCGGCATGCCCACTCCAGCATGACCAGTGGAAGGTTTTTTCTATGATGAGAAAGGACAACTGCTGCATTTTCAGTTCATTCCAATAATGTGCTTCATTCTAATCAGAAGTTTATACTAAACAAATGCTCACCTTCTTCATTTCCCTTTTCACATCAGTCACTGTCAGCTTGATATAGAAAATATGGCTGTTAATAGCTTGCAGTGGAGCAAACATTTGCATAACTGTTACCTCAGAGCCCATAACTCCGAGCTAATTGGCTGATGGTGATTAAAATGATTAAGTGACTGTAATTTATATGATTAACCAATTAAGCCATTCTCCTGTGATTGGCCCAGGGTAGGGTCTGGGATGTGAGCTTGTTTCCCAGCATGCATGCCGGCAGTGCACGATATTAAATATTCTTTTAAATACTTGCTGTTGTTCCTGCCAATGGCACTCAAGGTGCTTTAAAGGTATTTTAATTACTCCATATCATTTGTGTAGCACAGAGAGTCATAAGTTGAAGCAACCCATGAATTATTAACAAAATAAATTTAGCACTGGCTAGGATAACACAGAATTACCGAAGGCAGTAAATAAGACAGTGAGTTTGATCATCCAGAACTGATGGATGACTGACTGGTGTAAATACAGGCAATATCACTGCCTTGAACAGAAGTTACGCTGATTTATCCCAGCATGACATCCAGATTTTGATCCTTGGAACTTGAAAGTTCACCAGCAGGTCTGAAAAAAAGGTAGACAAAATGAATTGCAAATCCTTCTAGGTAAAAGAAGCAACTGACTTGGTTAATTTGTAACCAATTCCATTAGGAGTGCATTTGCTAAGGGAGTGAATGTTTGAGTGAGCGCTGGTTCTTGGAAGAACAAGGCAGGTGGGCAGGAAGCAATAATTAAGCATATTCTCTGCTAATCTCCTGCTAGGTAAACTGAAGGGAAATCTTGCTGTGGTTTCATCCCCCTCTTTCCTTCCCCCTACCACCTTCTTGTGGGCTGCTCCGTTTCCAGTTTTTTCCCCTCTCACCTCCTACCAGCAGACAGTTTAATTCCATGCTTCCTGAGGCTAAACACATCACCTTCATTCACATTACTTTCAATTTCAGCTGCTGTGTGTCCTGAAACTTTAAATCAGTTTCCAGTTAGTATGGACTCTCAGTTCTGATTCTACAGCATAGTAGTCTTTTAAGAGATGAGAGCAATATGCTTTTCTTTTCAACTTATCTGTGATTTGCTTTGTGTTTTCTGATCTTTTTTTGACTGATAATTAAATGTCAACATAATATAGAGTACTAGTATTTTACTGTCCTGTGGGTTAACTATGTGCAGTTTTGTCCAAAACAGCAGCCTTGGCAAACAAGAATATTACACTTAACTGTAGGAAGCATCATCTTGTTGCTGACTGGGTATTCCCAGTGTTTCAGAGGATGGTGTCTTAGGGCATGGTATTGAATTCTTAGGGTAACCAAGGTTTACAAAGTCAATTGTTCCATGGAGGATAAAAAAATCTGAACAACCTCTTTTGGTCTAAGTGATTTGGTCAAAATGATTTCATGAGGAAGCCTGTAGCATGAGGATGACTGTTTCACAGTACCCTGCAAAAAAAGTAAATACATTGCCAATACTCCCACGATAAGCCTATAGTGCTCAGCCTATGGTCCAAAGCCAGAAATTAATCCTCTGGCTTTTTGTTTATGGCATTTTCCCCATATAACTCACAGAAAGTGAGTTCCAAGCAGTGCTTTGGGGGTGTCTGTGAAACAGCTCATGAAGCTTCAGTCCTGAAGTTTGTGAACATGTGTACCTATCTATCACATTACTGATATGCCAGAAACATTTTAGACTTAACAATGAGAAGAGCCGTGGAAACTTCAGCTCCTGGCAAAGTAAACAGCTAAGTAAACTCAACCAAAAATGAGAGCAGTAGTTAAAGCTGAGACTGGGGAACAAAAGACACTGTGTGTGACTTTGGCCCATCACCTCACCCCTCCCTGCATCCCTGTTCCCTGTTGTCAGAGCGAGGTATTGCTCTTTCATCACTCCTAGCAAAGCGTGAGGACAGGGCTATTAATATACATAATGCACTCACACAGTAACAAAATTACGTCCATGGAAGAGCTTATAAATAAACATAAATAAGGACCTGATGAGTAAAAGGCTGGGTCCTGCCCAGGCTTCAGTGAGACTTATAAAGGCCACACAGGAAATGCATCTTAAAATAGACTATTTGAAGGTCGTAGCCTCCTGCCCTTACCTGTCAAGACCTGAGCGGAAGCTTTGCCTGTGAAGTGATGGCACTGCTGATGACATCAGCACTCTCCGTGCAGGTTTTGGCAGGTGTTAGCCATTCGTTTCACCTTTGCTACTGTTCACCCAGGAATTTCTTTAGAGTCATGACTCGCCATGTGCTTTCATGGCAACTACCATTTAGTTGTACGAAAAAACACATTTCTGCTGAAGATCTGCTGCCATGATATCAGAACTTGAGAAAAGGCAGAGCCTCTAACTGATTCTTTTGACAGGTTATAAAATATTAAAAGAGGGTAAAGTTTTAAAACTCATTTTCACGTATCTCTCTACCGCCAAGTGCTGCTGGCCTAAGGGATCAATGAATGAAATATTACATAGAAATGCTGAATTCATGTTATCCTTGATAATCTATATTTCAAAAATGAGACTGAGCTCTTAAATGACCCACACATGGATTTGATCTGCTCCTCCCTTTTAACTTGCTCTTCAGTAGCCTGGCTTTTAAAAAATTAACTGTTTCAGTAATGTGGGAGTCCTTTCATTCCTACAGTCTTCTGATTAGTTCCAATAAAACTGAATAGTAATAAAGTTAAAATCCATTAGTGGCTACAAGACACACAACAGAACCTGTTCTGGTATTTAAAAAAATGTAAAGCCATTATAGCCTCCTGTGCAACTTTGAATTTAGCACAATAATTTTTCACTTTTTGCTTTCCTGCTTTTTTGTTGTTGTTCTTGTTGTTATTTCAAGCCTCAGCAACACAGGCGTAATTTCCTCATGTAATACTATAAAAACTATTCTGTCAGAGTACTGCAGTAGTGGCTCAACATGACTGAGAAAAAACATTAAAAAAGACCAAGCCACGTTAATGAGAATTACAAGGATTTGGAATATTTAAGATTTCACCAACATGTAAAGAGATACAAAAGAAGAGGATCTGTAGAGGGAAATTTTTTCTACTGAAGACCCAGTGTCCACGTTGTCTTTGTCAGGGCTGGGAGGCAACTTCAAGAGTTTTCAGACCAGCATAGGTAGGTTTCCCTGAGTTACTGGAACACTCTATGCTCTCCCAAAGAAGATCTTGCAGTTCAGTTTTACCCAAAATGGTCCAGATTTTCCTATGAGGCAACATCCCAGTGCAACTCCAACAGCCTGTGCAGGAGCTCAACCTTACATCTAATGCTGCAGAACAAAATGGTGTTAACACACCCTTTCAGCTCCTGGTTCCTCGTGGTACTTCCTAATCATCAAATCCCAAATCTCAGAAATGCAGTGCATCTCTGAGGGTTGTTTTGCCCCAATGTGATGTTCGCACCAACTCCACTCCCTAAGGCAGTTGAGCAATTCCAGAGCCCCGGCACTCAGCAGCAGGGTCAGATCCCCCAGAAAATGCTTTTTAAAAAAGGAACTATGTGGAGGAATCTCCCCTTTTCTGGGCTAGTCCCCAGGAAGGATGCCCAGCCCAAGGGGCGCAAAATCCGACTGTCCCTCGTTGCTGGGCAGCCAGGGAACATTTCCTTGGACTTTTAGCACCCCCAGCTAAGGAGGAAACTAGCCCTGGCTTTATCTTTCCCTGGTTAAATACCTTAACCACTAAACACCTACACAAAAGGACAGGCAACCCCAAAACCTCCATCAGCAGCTAGGTTTTAAAAGGGAAGACAGATTAACACAGGGAAAAACCTCCAACAAGTGCTTGGATCAGAGGGTTTCCTCACAGGAAAAACAGTAGACTTTCTCCTCCTGAGGAATAATTGGGGGCCTGGCAGGTGTGCCTGGTGCTTAAAATAAAATAAAAAATTCCATGACTGCACTTTTCAGTGAAGTCCTCTTTTCCTGGATGAAAATCAATTAACTCTTCACTGTGCCTTGAGGCTAACAGACAGGAAAGAGATTAACAACAGGAAAGGAGACTTCAGCTTTATTGTACAGCAGCATAGGGCTCCCCATGCTTGATCCACTCCATGAGTGCTCTAATCCAGGGTCCTGTCTCAGCTGTGAAAGTCCAAAGCATTTAAGCACATGCTTAACTTCAGGCATGGGAAGATTTTCAACAGCCTGGTGGAAGTCTGGCATTCGCCTCTGCTCCTCCCCCAGCTTTGGATGGGAGTTACACACCTAATTGTTTTCTACCCCTTTGAACATTTCCACTCAACATGCTTTCCTAGGGACTGAAGAACTGCTGAGCTGGGGCCTTCTGGAATAACTGCTCTGTTAGGGAAGCTGCTCGTTAGCCCTCTGTCGTCTAGTGGCTGGGTTTTGTCCTGGGGCATGGGGGTTTATTTGCAAGCTAGGAAAAAAGTCTTTTTTTCAATTCAATTTAGGATGATGCCAGCCATTCTAGCTGAACAGTCTTTCCTTTTTTAGTCAATTAAGTACCTGGCTAAAAAGGGTCTGTGTCACACTGGCTAGGCTCTGTTAAAAAAAAAATTAATAAAAAGTTTAGTTGCCCTTTAATTGTATTGACTGTCTTTCATTTTTCAATTAGGATACAGGGTAAACAAAAGTGCATGTTCTATCTTTACACTAGACTTGATGCTGTATCTTGTTATGAGCTGTTAAATTTGTCTTCTTAATGCAAATCCTCTCAAAATATGAAGCATTTACATACTCCTTATCATTCTTAGCCATTTTCAAGGTCTCCAATATATGTTATGTCATCTTTGAGCTAGAAAAACAAAAGAATTCTGGCAAGATTTATACCATGAAATTATAATAGTCCCTGGATTAGTCCCTGTCCTCTTCATTTTTTTTCCTTTTATTTTTGCTGTTTCAGATGGTGCTAACAAGTGATTACAGAACAGCTATAGTGAGATCAGAACCAGATACGATTAGATAGTTTTCACACACTCATTCATTTATAATTATGTTTTGAGACATAACAGACAGGTAATTTTTAACACTAAGATATTGTTCTTGTTGAACTGTGTGCATGAAATATCAGAGGTCTGCATCTGGGTGTAAAAAAAATACATTAGGACCGAAAATTTGTTATTTTAATTAGTACTTTCTAAAATTTGACAAACCTAGGAAAAAGTTATTTTTGTCATCAAATTTTTCTGCTGAAGAGTCTTTCACACTAAAATGGCATTCAACAGAACTGAAAACTTGCACTTCAAAACACAATTAAACAAGAACATTGCAAAGGTGCCTTCTGGGTTGAAATGCTTTCATTTTTCTTATTAACTTCCTAATCTGTCCACATATTTGACCTTACACCAGGATCTCCCTCTGAGGTATGATGGCACATTTTGAGACTCTTTGCCCTACTATATTACAGGCAAAACTGGTGAATCAACATTGAAAGGAAGGAATTCAGGTTATGAATAGCATGTCTGCATAGACACATTTGGGGTTTGAAAGGAAAGTTTACAGTTTTTCTGTGTTTCAATGTTTTGAAGTAAGGACTACTTTCCCTGTGGAAACTCCTTGAAGACTAAGTTTTTATAATATGCATCACTTTCCTATGTAGAAATACATTTCAATTTTGCCTATTTTTCAATAGTGCACTTAAGCACATTTACTTAAAATTGAGCCCCCAGTGAGTGCTGTTTTGCTTTGTGTGTCCCACAGATTTCTAGTCTTAAGCACTGAGTTGCTTTATATTAATTTGGATTTTTTCCCCACACATTACTCATACCAGCTCGAGTCTTTCAAGTTTTAGTTGATTCAATCGATTTTCTTTACTTTCAGCAAATAGACTTCTTATTCCTGCTTATATCAAGCTCTCTCTTTCCTCTGCATATTCTCTTCTCTCAGGGCACACCCACACCCACACTGTTGTCCTTCTTTTCTAGTGTCTCTCTGCTGCTCCACTCACAATTTAATTCTTTAGAAACTATTGCTGAGTGCATTTTTCTGTAAGTTTGTCAAATGGCCTAAATGGGGCAACCTTTTTTTTCAGTTTCTTGGTGGTATATGAAAACATAAAGCCACAGGCATTTTATTATGCTGAAAAATTGGGTCAAATGTACCTTCTGAAAAGGTCAGCCTCTATCAAAAATAGGATGCTTAGCCACACACATCTGTGTTAGTTGAACTATTTCTTCTTTCTTTAAGAAATATTAGACCTCAATCTCTATAATTGCATGTAACAACTGTAAGAGAGGATTCAGGTGGTTTCCCACTCTGCAACTGGCATTTTATGGGATGTTTAGCAGGCAAAACACCTCATTGAAAAGGCAAATATACCTTCTTGGTATGCAGAAGAAAATTCAAACCCTGATATCATCTTATGTGAAACCAGTTTTACAACCACCAGTACTGAGCTGATTGCATATCTCTTTTGTGGCTCCCTTCCTCTTAACAGAGATGGGATACAGGCTTAACTAATGAGAAAATATAATCTATTCAGACAAAATAATTTATTGGCATAAATCAAGAGAACATTGGTGGTACTGGAACAGTGGTGGCTAGAGCAACTGGAATGGTGAGGATGCATCTTCAGCTGTGCTGGAGGAATCTGCAGGTCTGTATGAGTAAAACAAGTGCCTAAGTTGTGCCCTTTCTGCTTCATCTGGACATCACCTGTCTCTTCATTTTCACTTGCAGGATGTGTAATTTATACAAGATACTGCTTAGCTTTACAGTATTTTCTCATTCAAGAGAAAGGTTATATTCAAAATAGTGGTGTGAGTACAAAGGGAAGTGCTCTGCGAATTAAAGTAAGTGGAAAGTAGCAGGGAAGGAAAACAAATGCTTGGCATGTTTCATAAGCTATGGACAGGCAAAGGGACAAGGTACAAACTTCCAGACAAAATAACATTAAACATCATCAATCTTTGACCTGGAAATAGGGAAGGACAAGAGATATAATATCCAAAATTAGGCCATCTCAATGGCACATTTTGGTGGTAACACTAAACTTGGCTCCTAATTTGATTGCATTTACCTGCTCAGAAAAGGGGTTTTCCTAAGCTTTTGTGAATTTTCCTCCCAAATGAGCATCCATGTCTTAACTAATATTACAGATGTGCTACACTTTAAATGATTTTTTAATGATCCCTGCTAACTTTGAATTTTCAGGCCACACCAAAGAGAAATAGAAATAATGTTATAAAACTCCTTATAATCAACTTGCTCCTAAATGTTTTTACAATATACCAACTTAATTAACCTTATTCAAAAACCCTTTAATATGGGGGGACGTATAAATGCAGATCCTTTATAAATGCAGATCTTCCTGCTCTGAAATTGGAGCTGCCCATGATCTTTATAGCTGTTTTCTGTGCTGTGGGAGACTTAGCTCAGCTAGCCTGGATGGTTCAGAGTTTACATCTATATTCTGGGCTCTTAAATACACAGCTAATGGAATAGAACAGAATAATAAGATGATGTTACACCTTAGTGCTTGCGGGGTTTTGCTGGCATTTACTACCTAGAACAAGAGAGGCCAGAAATTGCTCTCCTCTCTCCAGGTTCCTTATAACCTTTGATTGCATGGCTACTCTGTGGCAGGTGAAGATCAATTAAACTGCCACAACTAAATAGTCAGAGAAAAGCTCCCTGAAGAATAATGGAAAAAATAATTTCTCAGAGACTTGCAGCATGTTATAAAAACAGCACTATGACCAATCTACACTTCATTAAGAGAGAGAGTCAGGATTAATATCTGAAAGGCAATCTCTACAGTGTCTATTCCAGCAATTATTTGTATATGCATACACATAGGAGATGGAGCAGAAATGTGGAGTGGAGAAATGGCACACAATGCCTTTTTGCTTCCCTAGCAATGTCACACTTGAAATATGAAGCACTCTGAGCTGATGACTTCCTTGTGCTGCTTATACATTATCCTGCCTGGGCAACAACCAAGTTCTGTGCAACAGTACTTCATTATTTTAATTAAGCTTATTGCAAGAGTAATCATCATTGCCATCAGTATCAATCACCAGTAATATTTCCAGTGATGTCTGTAAGTGATGAAGGTCCTAACTGACAATAAATAATAATGTTCCTGGCTTGAGTTGGCACTTCATTGGACTTTGCTGGGTTGTTTTAAGTGCTCCAGGCTCACTACAAAAAGAGCTATTTATCTATGACAAAAGTCAGATCTAAATCATACTTGTTTTGACTTCCCAAATGGATATATTCATAATGTCAGCAAAATTTATCCTTTTGATTATGGCAGATACCAAGTTTGAAACACATTTTGAAAGAAATTAGAAAGGTTTCAATACTCTGCTGAAGACATACTTTCCTATATATCTTCAATTAGTATTAATTTGAGTAATTTCTTTATTTTATTGGAAAAAGACAGCATAACATTGTTTGGATTACAAAAATGCTTTTGCCATTAGTAAGGAACAGTCTGAAGGGACATATTTACACTCTCGTCTAAATGAACCCATGGTGCCGAGATCTGATTGAAAGGTATTGCATACACATTTAGTCCAAAATATCAGTGCACTTGCTTATTCCTGTCATTATGCTGCTACAGATTAAAAACTCTGCCTGTTTTGGTTTGTGCTACAATTTTTCTTAGTTGGACAAAGACATTTCTGGCAGTTTAGAAATGGCTTTCCTATTTTTATTTCTTTGTATGCTTGTTAATGATCTGAGAATGTTCTTTTGGAGTTCAGCAAGAGGATATATATACAATTGTTCTGGAAATATAAAACTTAAAATATGAACATAATATTTCCAAGAAGTTTTGAAGTATTAATACAATGAACAGTAACCCTAGATTATGTTTTTATTATTTCTCTTTAAAAAAAAAATGCAAAATCAAGGACTATTCCCAAACAGGAATCCCTCAGCAATAGCCAGGCTCAGCTGTAAAATCAATAGCTGAGCTGATAGACCACCCTTCTTTTTTCTCTCTGTCCTTCTTTCACCTCTCTCTCTTTCCCATGAAAGGCAGGCACTGAGCAGATGTTGCTGGGATCTTTGATGGGTGAAAACAGAGAGGAACACTTATTGCAGCAAACATTAGATGAGACTGACATTTCCCAAACCAGATTTTCAAGAAATGGAAAATTTTATATTTTGTACTTATTGATAGGCAACGCAAAATAAAAAATTTCTCTGATGGTGCAAAGCAGCAAAAAATACAGCAAAGTGCAATGCGTACTTCAGACTATGTGTGAGATGTAATTACTCACTAAGTTCCAAAATAAAACCTGTTAGAAACAGTCATCTACAGGATTATCCTGTATAGCCCTTCAAGCTGGGTGCACAGCCACCCCCCAGAGCTCCTCTGGATCTACAGAACTGTCAAACAGATCAGCTCCCCACAGCAGGGAAGAGGTCTGAGGGGGACTCCTGCCTCCTGCCCAGTTCTGGCTGTCCTCAGACAGGCACAAAAAACCTCTCCATCATAGTGGTATGAATTTAGTTTTAATGGTCTGTATTAGAAGAAGCTGAAGATTTCACTAATTTTCAGTGTTCTCTACAGTAAGTAGTTCAGGCAACAGAGTTTCATATCCAAAGCATCACAAAGTAAGGCTTCCAAAAGTGGACAGCAGAGAAACTAGAGACAGAGTAATTAAAAGAAGTTGTACAGTTCTCCTGGAAGAAGCGATTCCTTCTTTTTCCATCACACATGGTGTAAAGGAACATGTTTACATGAAGCACTGACAACATTGAAGAGTATTTCTCCATTTCTTTCTTGCCCCCAACAGTCATTTCATGCATGCTGCCATTTTCCACATCATTTTTTTTCTAGTGCCAGTAATTTATTCTAATGCCAGTACATTTAGTTTAGAAAACACATTCCAGTCTGTCTATCTATCTGCCTACCTACATACTTGCCCATATCTCTGTTCTTCTGAGTCATTCCAAAATCCAGTATAAAAAGAAACACTCTTTCTCACTTTCAAGGGGGAGAACCAACAAAGTATTTTCCTGAGGTAAGGCAATTTGGCACTCTGGTGAGCCTCTTTGTGGCTATTTGCTGCTGCAAAGATGCAGCCTGGGTGCTTATGGAAACGAAACCCCTCAGAGGTAAATCTCCTGTGTTGCATCAGGAGCTCATTGCACCCTCTGTTTTCTGAACATAAATGTAATGCAATTTTGCTCTGAGTTTGGCAGCTCCTGGCCAATCCATCCCTCTGAGAACTGTGGACACAGAAACAGAAACATTAACATTATTATTTTGAAGCCTTGCTCAGTGCATAAAGCTATCATCTCTTCTCTGAATGAGAGTTGGTCTTTCTATTTTTTCCACCTCAGGGCTGCATCCCACCTTAGGAAAGATGTCTCACTTCCCCAGTTTCATCTCCTTACAGGTGTTAGATATGCCACATAACCCTTCCTATAGATCATGTTACAGCGAGTCACACTCCTGATGCTTTGGGCTCTTTTTAAAATTACATTTTACACATCAGTAAACTTGTAATGTAGGAACAGCTTTCTTAGTGTTATTTATATCCCCATGTAGCAAAAGAATTTGTCAGAGAGTAATATGAATGTTATTTATCTGACGGCTCAACTTTATTGGCTGCTACATTTCATATCCTTCAGTACTTTTTGGCAGAGGAGTAAATAACAGTGCTGTTAACCTCTAACACCAGTATAAAAATAGGCATTTATTAAGGAGTAAATATTACTTTAATTATTATTGTCCTAGTTTCCTTTCTCTGTAAAAAGTCAGATCCCTTTGTAGATCTAAAAAATATCTGGCCACTTGCTCTGGATAGTTTCTGGTACCTTCAACAGTAATTAAGGAACATAGAATGCTTCAGCCACTTGATAGGATAAAATTAAAATAAGCATATGAAAATAGTAAGTAAACCAAGGTGTCCAGAGCTACACTGACATTTGTTTGTGCCACATCAGTGGCTGCCTGTGACCTGTTCTAACCTCAGATAAACACCAAGCAGACCTATGAAGAGACCAGACCTATCACTGTTTCAACAGCAGAAGTCCCAGACAGTAGCAAGGGGAAATGAATCTCAGCCCTTTCAGCAAGAATTAAAAAGCACACAACACTCACATCCTCAGAAGCCTTTTTACTTCAAGCTTCCTTTGGTTTTGAAAATCAATAGATGTGATATATGTAAATATCTTAGGAACCAGGGTTACAGCACCTCACCAGGCATGTTCAGCACCCTGCAGGATCAAGGCCTTTGCAACCCTCTAAATCCCCTCAAGTGGCAATATTTCATTACAAAGCAGGGAGAGGAGTATAAGTGGCACTTCTGTTTCTATGGCAATTGCAGCAGCAGGAAGCACTGGTGTTTGTTACTTCAGAGAACTCTATCTTCTGCTGCTGGATGCAACTTTCCTCTTCAAAATCTCATCTGCTTCACCTAGAGGGAAAAAGTAATGACCGTTAGCATGGAGAGGTTATCAAATATCTAGTAATTCAAGCAGATTTTTATATAATGTGCAACTGTACGTATTGGGTTACATTAAAATGATGTAAAGAATTAGTAACCCTCTGGTAACCTTCTGATGTCTAGCCCCTCCCATCTCAGGTGTAGCATTTCTGTGTAAGAGATCAACAACAAGTTGAAAGTACCATAACTTCAGACTACAGAACATGCTGGATTTGTCTCTGAGGGGTATCTTTGCTCTGGTAGGTATTTTCACACTTTTTATTTCATTCCTCAGGTGGCTTAAGACAAATGTTTTAGTGATGGCTAAAGTTAGCATCTATGAGCTGTTGTGAGCCTCACATGGGGTTAGCAGCACCTGTGCTAATGATAATATGGGAGTTCACTCCGTGCTTTTAACCAAAGTCCTCCCTGTGGCGCAGTGAAAGTGTTCGAGTTACATTTGACAATAGCATCACCATGTAGCATTGGGGCTTAACCTGAGAGAAAACAAAAGAAGAAATTCTTTGCCTGACAGGCATGACAGGGTGAGGCATTTTCTCCAGGAAGCCTATGGAACCCAGCAGGCCACAGGAATCCTGTTTTTGATGTCAGCAAGGACTGAAATTAGCTGGCAGATAGACCACAGGTTCACTCCACAACCACAGTGGCTGTGGTAAATGGTCTTGTGCTTCAGTTTGCAGCTAGTCCTCCCATCCCAATACCAAATAGGTCATGGCAGGAACATGCTTCGACCCAGCCGGATGGATTTGTTGGAGATCACAATAACTTAGAGACAAAATAGATTTCATAGTGAGATCAGAATGTAAAACTTAGAGCTGTGATACTCAAAAAACCCAGTTTAGTAAAGAAGAATGGTTAATAAAATAATTTAGAACTGATGATTTTGAAAGTAACAATGTAGAATGATAAAAATGTTTATAGTGAGCCCTTAACACTTACTATGTCTTTTCTTTGGGGAAGAGGAACTTGCTGCACGACTTTCACACAGACTCACACAATGGGTAAGGTTGGGAGGGACCTCTGGAGGTCACCTAGTCCAACCTTCTCACTCCTTCAGGGCCCCCTAGAGCATGTTACTCTGGACTGTGTCTAGATGGCTTTTGAGTATCTCCAGTGAGGAAGACTCCACAATCTCTGGGCAGCTTTTCCAGTGCAGGTTAACCCTCACAGTAAAGAGGTTTTCACATCTGGAACTTCCTGTGCTCCAGTTTCTGCCCATTGCCTCTCATCCTATTGCTCGGCACAACCAAAATAAGCCTGATTCCTTCCTCTTGGCACCCCACCTTCAGAAAGCTTTGATACAGCCAGTCTCATTATATTCTTGCTGATCAGATAAGGAACAAATGGAAAACAACATTAAGAAACCAACAACTAAAGCACAGTGCTCTTTGTACACACACTTGTTTAATGAGGTATAGCTGTTATGAGTTTCATTGCTGCAAATCTGATCTTCATCCATTTAAAAAAAATAAGTCACAACTGAAAAGAGTTATACAAAGTTTGCAGTCTTACTAACCATATCTTCAGAGAGACTCCTGCAAATTTGTTGTCATCTGTAATTATGTTTGCGAGCTTATTTTGAAAAGTGGTTTTATTCACACCTTTACACTTCTTTAAAATCACACACAGAAAAAGATTTTCTATATTGAATTTTTTTTCCTTCTTTCTCTTAGGAAGAAGGCAGGAAATTAACATGTATTCAACACAATTTGTAATTAAAATCACAATGAAGCATGCTATATCTTAAAATATAATTTAACTTAATATTTTTAAACAGACAGGGAACAATAACCCAAAAACTATCTAAAAGGAAATCAACATCTGTTTCCCAAGTAATTTGGCCCTCACCCAAATGAATTACAGAGCTGATCCAGATAACTGGATTGGGGTGTAAAGTGGCCCATGTATGATATACTATGTTTATAGATTAGTATATGTCATAATACAATATTTTTGTTGCAAATAAGGTAATGAATTTGTATTGAGAGAGGAGGTTCTGAAAGCTCTGGAGGATATTTATTCTTGTAGACTTAGATCTCCTCCTCCTTCCCTTTCTCCCTCTTTCTCCCTCATTTGCAGTGAGACTCAAATCCCAATTCCTAGAAAATAATTTAGTATTTTTTTCCTTTCCTGGTTATCCATTATGATTTTTAGCTCAACCCTCAGCACTTTTTCAGAAATAATAGGCCATGCAGGATGTGTTGCTGTGCATGCATTCAGCTGCTGCACAACTGCAGGGCACTGCAGAAGGTCATGCCCAAGGACAGGTCCAGCTCAGGGGGTTGCTATGCTCCAGCCTCAGGAAGAAGTTAAATATTTTCAAAGCACTGGAAGTCACAGTTTGCTCAAAAGGTTTTTGACCCACATGAAACTGTTAGTGTCCAGCATCTCACAGGTGGATGGATGGATGGATGGATGGATGGATGGATGGATGGATGGATGATTATGGTGCACCCATCAAAAACAGCACTATTGTAGGTATCCCCTTTGCCCAGCTCCTATTCTTGGACATGACTCATTTTTCTAGTGAGACAAAGCCAAAGAAAACCAGCCACAAAACAGATAGAGATCTCATGATACAGGAGCTCAGGAAAAAGGAATATATGGCCAGTAGAAAGTAAAAGTTCAGAAAGAGCTACATGGAAACTTGTGCAAATGTGTTCTAAGCTTGAGAGATATTTACAAGAGCACTGACTTATAATCTCATGCATTTTAATGCTCCCCAGTAATACTCTCAGTCGCCTGATGCCCTGGACAGTTTGTGTCTCCTTAGAATCTAATTACCCAGTTTTGCACTTCGAGGAAGCTACATTCACAGGGAATTTTGCAAAGGAAAGAGCCTGGGGCAAGATGGTTATGGGTACAAGGGACTCAGCTCTTTGTAGAGATTATATGTCTGAAGGAAGTGAGCACAGCTTTGTTTCTCAGTTCTTTGTAGTCGTGGCAAGAAAAAAGAGATGCAAGAAAAGAAACCTGGAAGGGAAAGGCAGTAAAAGGGAGAAAATGGACAAACTAAGGCTCATGGCAGGAATTTGAAAAGGTAAGGGGTTTTTGCATATTCTATTATTAGTTTGGTTTTATGTGTGGGATTAAGATTTCAAGTTCGAAATGGTCATAAACCACGTCCAGTAGAAAAACTCAGGTTAAAAGACTTCACAGAGGTAAGCAGCTATGCATTAAGTGACCATAGCTTTACCCATCAAGACTGGGGACAATTTCATAAAAAATTTGTCCTATCAGCAAATTAGCCATCAGAAAAGTAAAGAAATCTCTAAATCACCAATTTTCTTGCCATTCCCTAATGTGACTTGCAATATGCGTAATTTCTCTTTTAAACTCCCAAAGCATTAGTTCTAAGAAATGTTTATTTTATTTATTAATTTTTTTTAAATCCACCCAGCAGCTACACCTTTCTCAAGTGCTAAGAGCCCTTTTGAGTGATCTTGTCTTTTCAGAGTGCTGTCTTTAGGGATAACCACAGTATATTGACACAGGAAACCCATCTAAGGAAGAATGGCATAGAGGAATATTACATAGATTTGCATACAGTGACATCCCATCTTTTCCTCTGTGCAATTTTATCACTGCATTTTTATAACACAGACAGAGCTATACAATCAGGCCAGGCATACAGGAAATACAGTGCCAATCATATTTGTAGAGTTGACTTAATCAATGGAATCTTCCATGACAGCATAGTCAATGACTGTTTTATTTGTGAAGAGCAGGCAAATCTTTTTAGGCAGTTCCTTGTAAACTTAAACTTCTTCATTTAACTGGATTGATACAGAGGTAACCAGCAATGCAATAAAAATATATCATTTACATCTTCCTACATTTAAATATATTATCTACACAGAAAGTTATTATGAGTAAGTTATTTATTTCATACTCAGGGTTTCTGAAGTCTGCAAAATCAGCAGTATGGAAATGAGTAATTTTTGCTCATCTCACATTGTTTAATAGGTTAAACTGAGCATAAACTCAATGGCAGTGTTGTGATTCACATCTAAACTAAGCTTTGTTTCTGTTATGATATGCTCTTCTACCCTTAAGGGCCTCTCCAATACCCATTGAAGTCAAAGAGAATACTTCCCTTGATTCAAAATTGCTCCCTAAGATTCTACACATGCATTGTGTGCAATAGCTGTTGTAGATGCACGCGTCACAGCCCATGGAACTCAGATATACTATAGTGTGTATTCATTTCAGGGACTTTAAAATCACTTCAGGCAAAATCTTCTTACAGTAGAAACCATGTAATTTTATTGGAAGAATTTTTATGCTAATGTCATGGGGTTATTTTACTTCTTTTTCTAAAATTAAAAAAAAATCAATTATTTCTTTAAAAGAAATTATTAATTACTTCCTTACCTCCAAGATTTCTGAGCTGTTAAAATATGATCACTTCAGAAAATATTTTTGTGACTTTTTTTGTCACATTGTTTCTGTAAGTTACATTAATTCCTTTATTTGTTTTCCATCTGGAAGACGGAAACACATGTATAAATACTGTAAATGGGTGTGTGTTTCAGCTAGTAAGTAGCCAGTTACAGCTGGTTCTACTAGAGCACATAGGTGCCACTGTCACATTTAATGCCTTTGTTGCCTTGAGCCCAAGTGTACCTGAGCAGCTACTGTACAAGGGCATGCCCACTTTCACAGAGATCTGGGGTGGGAAAGCTTTTCTTTCTTCTGTGAAGCTTAATTACTGTATGTTAGAATGAAATATTCTTTAGAATAAATATTGTTTTCCCCAGTAGAAATCTTGGAATGAAGACGCCATCCAATCAGGGCAGAAATAAAGGGCTTGAAGCAGCTGGAGATTCTTCTTCCTCCCAGCTTTTATCCTGCTGTCTGCAGCATATCCCACACCTCTCTCCAGTGATTCCACTGGTCAGTCAGTGCCAAGGCACAGACAAGGACCTCCAAGAAGAGGAGGAGATCATGACCTTGTGAGAAGCAGGTAACAGTACTTCTGCTTGGCCCCAGCCACCCATAGGCTGTTCTTTCTCCTTTCTTCCTCAGCATGAATACTTAACTACCCTACATGTAGCAAAGCAGCTTCAGCAGAAGTGGCTGAATCTAACTTCCCATGTTGCCTAGGGCAATGGGGCTTTTCAAAGAGGATGTGCATGCATGTCTCAGCAGGCAGAACAATGGTTTGGTCTCAGTTCTTTTATATCTCAGAGGAAAGACCTGATTGCTGGATTCCCAAGCAAAAGCACAACATTGGCAACCTTTGCCAGCTGCACAAGATGTGCTCATGTGCTGCAGGTATGTGCCTAAACATTAGGTATTAAAATACCCACCTATCTGGAGACAGTTCACTGAATTCACATGGAAAATTTAAAGTTCTCCAAGAACTTTCAAGTAATCATTTATTTGGGACACTTAGTAGCCTCAAGGATTTTGCACTGATTCCCAGGCCTGGGTTCCAGCTGAGATCACCTAATTCAAGCTTCAAAAACTGATGGAGCCAACATGGTCTCACTGCATTTTGTTTTCTGTTGGTCCTGGGTTCAGTCAGAGAGCCAAATGGTCTATGTATCACGATAGGATCAGGTCTTCTCCCAGTAGTGCTATTTTATTAGCATAAGGATTATTATGAGCATGAATCAATTGCCAAAATATATTTGCTGGAAATCTTTACCACATACCTTGAGATTGCCACAAGAGACACTTTGCTCACATGTTCAGTTCAATGAAATTTGATAATTCTTGGAACGCTCACAGATAACAGGTCTACTGCCACCATGCAGGACCGGCTTAACATGCACTCTAGCAGTGGCTTGAGAGCAGATGGAAGACTTTACTCACTGAAAAGTGTGGCAGGGAGTTGAAACTCCTCTCTGCACCATTTTCTCAGCATATTCAACAAATATGGTAGTGTGGAGGTTCAAGATGCCTGGCACTGATCTTGGTTTTCTAGCTCTGTAAGGATCAGCACCCTTAGCAGAATGATCCTTAGCCCAGGAGAGCCAAATGAGATTGTTTTGCTTTATAAGCATGGTATGTATTCCTTGCAACTGCATTCATGTTGGAAATACAATGTAATTCCTCCTTCTCTTCAGAGCTGACAAAGCAGTGAATGAGTAAGGACAATAGAGACAGGCTCCTTGACTGGACTTAAAAAAAAAGGACAGAAAAAGTTTACTAGGGTCTTATGACTTTTTAATAGTTGTTATTCAAGTTATTCTTATCTTTCTGACAACTAATAATTTAGTTTAATACAAGAAAGGTAAAAATCACACAATGAGAGTTTATTATGGAGTCTAGTATTTAGAAGGTTGATGTATGTAGCTAGGAATTAAAAATCAGCCCATCAAAATTAGCCTTGTCCACTCTGTTTATTTTTATCAAATTAGGTTGATTGAAGCAAACCTAATTTCTCCTTACTCGCCTGCCTTATGTGAAATGGCATGACAGAAAACCATCACAGCACATCCCAAATGCACCACCATCATTTTAAAGTACTTATTCACCTGTGTGTCTTGTTTCAGTGACATAATGTGAAGTTACAATGAGAACTGACATACTGCAATCACATGGGATATACCAGGGAAGGAGAAGATGGCAAAGAATATATATGGACACTGTTAAGAAGGGTCATCTTTTACTCTTAGCAGTGAGGTTGCTGGTTTGGAGAAGAGCATCAGAAGTCAGACAGTCAGCCATGTTCCTCAAGGCAGGTCCATAAATCTGTCTGTTGGGCAGAAGATCCTAAATGGTGCAATCCCAACAGATGTAAGCCTATATCACAAAATAACTGAAAGCTGAGCCTTCCCAGCTTAGTGGTAATATACCAGAAGATATATTAATTACCTGGGTCTCTTGGAAAATTTTAATTATCTGTGGCATTACCCTCCCTATGGCTACATGGCTGGTAGTCAGCTCAGAAGTTGCAGAAGTTGCTCAGTTGCAGCAAGCTGGCAGCGGCTCATAACAAAACAGCAAATGTGTAAGTGCTCCCTGTAGATGATCCAACAGCTGTTGGCCAACAGACCAGTAAGAGATAAATATAAAGGCTTTGTCTCACAGGTGGCTCCCTTTCTTCCCCTACGTGATCATCAACCGTGAAGAACTTCCAGACTAATCTTCCAGACTGTTTTGGGATGAGTTTTGTGCAGGCCTGGTGATGTTTACACCTGAAGAGAAAATAACCAAGTTCCTGTGTCTCATTTGCAGAGCATGGACAATATGTTTTTATTTTGAGTAGTCAAATGTTGAATAAATGAGCTGAAAATGAATACCTGCAACCATGCTAATTCACCCAGTCACCTTGCGAGGCCACTGCTTTGTTTGCAAGGAATGTTAGGCTCAAAGCCTTGCCCCAGGCTCCACCTATTGTTCCTATTTTTATAATAGTCCAAATCTGAACCTCTAAAATCTCAGAAAGTTCAAATCTGGATTCAGATTTTATGCTACAGCCATAAAAACTAATAATTACAAATTTATCAGAAACAGGATTCCTTCCAAAGACCAGGCATGGTGGAAATATTAACAAAATCTAAAAGGAACTGTTTCTGATAATCTTAATCAATCTTTTGTATTTATGCTCACCAGGAGGGCTTCATCTTACTATAAAGCTGTTCTTCATAGGAACCAATCTATGGAGTGGTTGTGGTTGTCTCCTCCCTGGAAACATTCAAGGTCAGGTTGGATGGGACTCTGAGCAACCTGATCTAATTGAAGATGCCCGTGGTCATTGCACAGGGTTGGACAAGATGACCTTTAAATGTCCCTTCCAACCAAAACCATTCTGTGACTATGATTTTATGATTCTAGGAATCTAAGGACCATTTTCATATTTTAGTTGTAATAATGCAGGCTGTAGGGTAACTCAGTAGATGGGACAATAATAAATTTCCAAAATCACATAATGCTTACACATGAGGTCTAAACAAACTAAAGTACAAAAACATTTTAATTGTGGTACAGGTAAATTACTGATCAAATATACCCTAACACAAGATGAATATCAAGTAACAAAAATGATATCAAAAAGGACTCTTGGGGGGAGTGTGGGAATTACAGATCAGTAAACCTGACTTCTCTGCCATGCACCCTGGTAGAGGTTATAGAAGAGAAGAATGTTAGTAGCTATTCACTAGCTACTAACATTCATTAGAAATGTGTATAGTAAGAGGGAAGATTTAACAAGGTTTTTGACAACGAGTCACATCTCACAAATCTTTTAGAGTTCTTTGATTTGACAAAGTGTCATAGAAAGGCACATTACTCAGTCACCTGCCAAGCATGCTCAGGAAGCAGCATGCTAGGGCGGGATACCACTGCAGCTCTGAGAGCTCTTGGTGAGGTTTCTCCCACTGCACAGATTTGGTACCCGATTCTCCCCAGATCGCTCTCATGCAAAATACAGAGTTTCAAGCACTTACTACTTTTTTTTCTGATAAAGGCCTCTAACATACACTTGGCATGGGTAAACAAATACAGGATTTCCAACTTCATGTCTGTTTTCATAGCCTTCTTGTTTGAAAGGTGCTGCATTACTTAATACTCTAGTAATTTTCCTTCTTTCCTTAAGGCTCAATTTATAAACAAGTATGAAGAAATTAGATGGATGCTGAAAGATAAAAGGGGGGTGTGGATCATTAAGTTTCTGATGAAGTAATAATATACCAGTGTATGTTTGGTGAAAGAAATCAGACAAAAGCAGTCAGTTAAGATGGAAAAAATTATATGAGAAAAAAGAAGAAAATTTAGTAACCTCTACAGAAGATAGTCATTAAACAATGGATTTTTAATAAGTTCCTCACGCCCCACAACAATTTTCCATTAATAGTAATTTGCACTTCTGATCATCTGCAGTAAATTATGTGCTCATATATAGAATTGAGGGATCTTACCTGACATTTGTGGTCTACATTTTTTTTGTTGTTAAAGCTGTGATGAAGATTGCATTTGGTTAATTTAGTGAAGCAAATCTGTGTACACTATTTACTCTTGAATTACGGTGACACCAAGATCAATTTTTGTACCAGTGTGAGCATCTTACCATGACAAACTCTTATGCATACTCATTTGATGCTCTTTCTCCAGTGCCAGCCTGGAATACAAGAGCCTTTGGAGAGGGAGGAGGGTGTTAGAGAGATGAGGGCTCTCCAGCCAGATGCTTTATGAGAATAAAACTCCATAGTTATTATTCCAGGCCAGGAGTGCTGCATGTGTTCTGTGCTGAAGGATTTGGTCAATAATCACAGACCCATGTGTCCTGTCCTGGCAAATTACCCCACTCTCAGTAGTGCAAGCAATCCCCAACAGAGGGGTATTCTGTGGTTTAGGGGATAGACTGCACATGCTTTTCTCTCATAGTTAGCTTGTCCTTCCTTAAGTCTCTTAGCTCGACCAGGAATTTACCCCTGCATGCCAGTTCTAAGATCTTGTGTAGAATCTGTGGCTCTAATAAACCTACAGTGTGCTTCCTCCCTCTGAGGTGCCTGCTTTTCAGTAAGGAGAAAAGTGATCTGTTTATATTTACAGCCCATTTCCTTGCCAAAAATATCACAGAAGTGAAGGGCAGTTTTAACAGACAGCAAGCCTGTTGATTTGGCATGCTAATAGTCCTCCGACTGAACTCAGTATTTTCACACAATTCTTTTCTGACTTTAGGCTGTTTCACTGCCACTGATAGACAGCAAATACACATACTCTGCCTGTCAGGCAGTGGCCAGATTTTTTGGCTGAGGTTAGGAAGTTGGCGGGTTACCCGCCCTGTGGCTGCACTTGCGGTGTGCAAAACACACATATCCCCCTTCCCTCCATGAAACTCAAGCTGGGGTCTTTATGGTTTGTAAGCAGTAATTCTAGGAGCTGAGCAGCTATCAGCAAGCTAGCCCAAGCTGTGTTAAGCTTTCCTCAGTTGGAAGTTGTTCTATGTTATATATCACTCAACAGATCTATATGCTGTGGTGCTTTAAAGAACAGAGCTCTGTCTTAACTTGTAATCATTTTCTTTGAACTCAGATACTGTGAGAAATGCCAATAAACCCAGCAGAGACTATTTCTTACTGAGAAAGTGGGACCGTACAGGAATGTAGATTTGAACAACAGGCTCACAGACCTCATAAGCAGTAAGGTTGCTGGAGGAGGTAAAGGGGCACAACCAGACTAATTTCTCTGGTGAGAAACAGACTAATTGTCCTTATCCAGATCACTGGCACTATGTAAAACAAATGTGTAAAAATGGAAATGTGCGACTGCTGTGTTGTTGTGTTAGCCTACATTCAAATTCTTGGCATGGGAGCATCTACTTGGGAGACAGAGCGCTATTATACCTGTACTGTGTCTGTTGGTGCATTTCATCAACAGCCTAAAACACAAGAGGTTACAAGAAAGCAGTAGCAAAAGGACTTAGAGAAGTCTAGACCAAACTGATTTGCAAATTTACATAGAAGTGCACACAGGCAAAACCATACAGCTTGGAGAACAGAGAGAGAAAAAGCCTGACCCCTGGCTTAACTTTCCTGCTGCATCTCTCTAATGGATCCCAGCCAGAAACATTACATCTGATCCTTCTTCAGTTTCGATAGGGTTTTCTAATTGAACTCAAATCCAAATGTTGCTTTTCAGGCCTATGTTAATACATGGTTGTGTGTATTTACAGTAAAGCTGCAGAGCTGTTCATATTCGCATAAGCAATGCCTCATAGCTGGCTGACAATTTAATGAGACATTCTGAATTTTACCTAAGGCATTCTCACCAGTAGGAAATCCTGTTAGATTTACAAGTGTCCATCTGTTAAAATCCTCCAGAGTCATTTTAGATGCTACACTGTTTGTTGGGTTTTGACCTCCTTTGCTGTGATTGTTCAATTAGTTCTGTTGTGTTCAGACCACATTTGCGATGTGCGTCTTGGAAAGCACAGTAGGGGAAGAGCTCTGCTTTGATGAGATTAAAATGCCAGCCAGGATGTGGCATGCATTCCTGCTTACTTATTTTCCAGGGAAATGCAAGTTAATGCTTCCTTATTTTTACTAATATAGCTACCCTTGTAAATAGAAGAGTTACAGTGCCTAAACTGAGTTTGATGCTTCAATTTAACTTCTTTTTGTCCTGTTAATGGATCTTGAAGGCATTAAGTGGGATCAAGTGGATTAAGATTTCAAGGGCCTTTGAATCTATTCACGGACCTGCAAATGACACACTATTTACTCTTTTGGAATTGGTTATGTTACCCATAAAATGGGCATAATATATGAACTGAGTGGAAAAAAAAATGTACAGCTTTTGAAAATCTTTGGGTGAAACAAATGTCAAATTCCAAAGCTGCCTCGATTAAAGGGGGAAAAATCCTATTCTGGTTTCCCTTATGAGTTCATGACACCTATTCCCTCCCTTAGCTTTCCTCCCCTCTTAAAGTGCAAGAACAATTTCAACCCCAGGTTCCAGAGAAAGCAGAGGGTGCCAGATCAGTGAGGTTTACACCTACAATTCACAAGCTCTTTTGGCAGAGACACTCAGCCCCCGCCAACACTACACAGCCAAAATGGCTCCACTTCGTCCTGCGCAGAGACCTCTCTACAGATCTCTTATCTACACAGCTCGAGCAAACACTACAGCCATAAAAAACACCCCCTCTGTATGTTCAGCATGCTCTGCCTGAAAACTATATTGAGCAAGGGTTACAACAGTTGCATCATAAGGTCATAAACTTACAATTAACTGTAACTAAATACACAGAGCTAGTTCTTCTGGTCCTCCTTCTGCCTTACTGAGGAGACCGGTATATAGCCTTTTCCCCCACTCCTTCACAGCTGCTGTGTGATGGCTCAGTAGCATGGGAGGGCCCTTGAGCTAGCATGTAATTTCAAATCCTATGGAAGATGGCCGTGGCTTTTGGGGAAGATACTGTTACATGTGTTTTGTATGCCTAGAGCAATGATGTCAGTCCCAGGGTGCAAGGAGCTGTACAAACAGTAAAAACATTTTTTTCCGTCTCTCTTAAAAGACAGGAAACGCCAGATGGGTAAATGCTAATGAGGGAGCAGGGGAGCCCATTGCAGCCACTGGGTCCAGTGGCCTTTTTGGGGCCACAGTAGAACTTCATGACAGAATTCCAGTGCAGATAATGAGGTTGTTTAGAAAGGATTTAGGGATGTACCTTCCATATCTGAAGCAAAATAGATGAGACAGCATAAAATATTTTTTCAGGATGGATACTGATGAGAAGTGGGAGATGAAAATACTAGAAAGGGACGTAAGAGAGAGCAAGCAAATGCAGACATTCCACAAGTGGGAGGTGACATGGAAAAGCATGATGGTCACCAAGTGATGGCTGAGAAAGGAAACCTGACAGCAGCATTCTCAATAGCAAACAACTAGCCACAAGTCTGCTAGTCAAGGCCAGAAAACTAAACAGCACTCCTCCAGCATCCATGCCACTCATCCCATGTGTTTGGGGTTGAGCCAATGCCACTCTCATTGAGCTCATTGCCACCAAGGTGAGCTGAGTGAGGAAGATTGTTTCGTAGTTATTCTCCCACATGTAGGCAGAGACTCAGAGAAAGGACTCGGAGAAGTGCCCAGTAAAAAAATAGTGTCTGAGTTATTGAATAGAGTGCAGACAGGGTGGTGACTTGCTTCATGGTACTTAAATAAGGAAATAGAGGGTAGAGGTTTGATCACGGAAACATACTGAATATCAGGAGTTCTTTTCATGTTGAGGACAGGTTTACTGTTGGGATTATTCATGGAAAGCTTCATCTAAGGTTATCATTATGTTGTTTTGTCAGTGAACTTTCTATAGTGGAGAGTCAAGATGTTGTACAGTCAAGTTCTATAAAGATTGCACAGAGGTTTCTTGAGTGTGCTAGGAGCCTACAAGCAATTCTTGACTCTGAGCCAGTGTTCTTTTTCACTGAGAGACTGCTCAGTTTCAGAAATAATTTTCAAGGAATCTTATCTAGCATGATCCTTTCATTCATTACAAGTCTCTCCATAGTCTTTCTTACATTTAGTACTTTGAATCCACACTACTCTGCCTGTTGTGAGCTGTATGTAGATCTCTTGATATGTGATCTCTGAATTTGGTCCAATGAATTTAAAAGAACCCAAGTAGTTACCCAGGTGCCAAAATAGAAGAGTTAAGCAATAAAAGACATTAGTAAGTGAACATTAATGCCAATAAGTAACAGGCTACATTTTTATTTCAGACACAATCCCCCAGAGGGCATATTACATAGTTGTGCCATTGCAGCAGGAACCCCCTGAGGCACTGTAACTCAGTGACACACCTTCTCCTCTCCTATTCCCTTAGACAATCATTTACCTCTGGCCTAAATCAGAAATAAAATAATATTCCACCCTTCCTCCCTCGACCTGACCAAGCACTCACCATCTCAGCTGAGCTGGCCAGAGAGAATGGACCCCAGGCTCTATTCATTTCCCACCCTCCAGTTTCTAATCCCCAGGGAGGAAGTAAGCAGATGTGTGGCCCTGCTTGTTTTGTGCACCTGGACAAAGCCTGGGTAATCCATGAGGGCTTGTAAGTGGGTTCTTACTCCCTCAGGCAGTAGTGTCCTGCACACATGTAAAACAGAGCATTGAGTTTTTCTTTCTTCTGGCTCCCTAGAATGCAAGTTCAACCACTGTGTACCCTTTCTCCTACAGTCAATAGGCTTTTTTATGTCTGAATTTGGGTACAACAACCCTTTTTAAACAACATAACCATCTCACCCTGCCACCATCCAAAGAACACAGGACTTTCCCCTCATTCCCAAAATACTTTACTCTGAACTCAAGTCTGGGCTCCAAAATGGTGATGTGGCTGCTAAGCAAAGTGCTGTCAATCCGACCCATGGGGCAGGGTCCCAGCTGGAAGGGGGTGACATTCCTCAGAAAACAATAGAAATATTTTGAAGAAAAATAACTCCCATTTTAAGAGGAAGTTATTGGAGAGAACAGGTGGAAAGTGGAATTAGAAGGGAGTCTCTGTGTGCCTGTAACAATAAGGAAGCTGATGGCAGTGACTCAGAGCAGCTGGAGCAAATCTGTCCCTTTTCTTACCCCAAATTTATTGCACTCCCTCTGTATTTACTTCTTTACTTCTATGTTTCTCACCTGGGGTCTGGTATATGAGTTGGCATGGTAAGGCATGTGTTTCATCATGGCACTTGAGCTTGGAAAAACCATCACAGAGAAGTACTAATTCCTGCAAGTCCTCCGGCACTCTGCTTTGTATCTCCTGGGAAACTTGTACAGACTATGCTAGCAAAACATACTATGCTCTGCTGCATGTTCTTCCAGCGGGAAGGGCTCCAAGCATGTCCATGTGGGGAAGCACCACCACTGCCTGTCTAAGAGCAGAATTATTTAAGATATTGTGCTAACAAGTTGTACTTGATAGTAGCAGCACAGTTGGTTGCTGTGGATGACTAAAAATGAGAGTGAATCACAAAAGGGCAAGAGGAATTGAACTCCCCTTTATCTATGAAAACAGGCTGAGACACTCGGGGTTGTTCAGCCCAGGGAAGAGAAGTCTCCAGGAGCACCTTATTGTGACCTTTCAGTACTTAAATGGTGCTCATAGGAAAGATGGGGACAAGCTTCTTGTAGTTCCTTACAGCAACAGAACAAAGGCTAATAATTTGAAAAAAAAAAAAAAAAAAAAGAAGTATAGTAAGACTAGATACAAGGAAGAAACTTTTTTATGATGAGAGTGCTGAAACACTGGAACAGATTGCCCAGAGAGGTGGTAGATGCCCCCACCCCTGGAAATATTTAAGGTCAGGTTGGACAGGGGTCTGAGCAAACTGATCTATTTGAAGATGTCCATGCTCATTTCAGGGTTTGAACTACATGAATTTTGAATGTCCCTTACAACCCAAACTATTCTATCATGGAATCCTACCATGGGCCACTAGATCAGGTTGCCCAAATTCTATGAGTCTATGATACATCGAAAAACAAGTTGCAAATTTTAAACAGTTAAAGCCACTTCACAGTGAGACCACAGTACCCCTGGTGGGGTAAATAAAGTCACATTTTTGTCCTCTCACTGCTCCAGCAGAGACATGGAGAGTCCACATGAGCAGGAAAGGAATATCAGCATGTGCAGTAGCACCACAGCCACCCAAGGAAATGGCAATATCTGGAGAGGTAGTGAAAGCTCCAACTTCTCTTCCTTGGGTCACAGGTAAAGGTGGTGAGAATGTACCATGGAGGTCTGGTTTCAGAAGAGAAATCTAACAAAAAGCAAGTGTGATGTTTTAAAAATAAAATCTTACATATTTAGTAAGTTTGACTGGGATGCCTTGAACGACAGGTCAATCAAGGGGTTATACATAATCACACCAGATTTTCAATATGTGTGGATGGAAAAAAACCTTTGAGGCCAAAATTCATTGGCCTCACTGCAACTACCATGAGTTACACTGGCCAGTGAGGTGGTCATTAGAATTTTTATAAACGTATATAAAGCTGCCAATCCCACTCTTACTGTGATCACTGGAATACCCATTAACTCGGTCTGCTTTGCACCGGAAAAGGATTTAACCAACATTCAAAGTTAGCCTGATCACTGAGGTGATTTTATTTTAATCTTAAAAATAACACCAGCTGAGCTGTGCCCAGAAAATGCACTTGTTTAATTCACACTTTTAAACAAACAAATGAAAATGTCAAAAGGAATGTAACTGACTGATGAAACAAAGATGGAAACAGGCTATGCATACAGAAATATAGTGACTTATGAACAACCACTGAAGTTGGAAAAAATACACATGGGAAACATTTTAGTGTGTGAAAAAAAAGCAAAATAGGAAACTATCAAGAACATGGGAGAGTGGCTAGTCAATTAAGTACTGTGTAAAGATTTCCAATTTTCTTGTAGTAAATTATTTATTTAGCCCTTGAATGCCATCAATATATTTTACAAGTTTAATACCCAAATTATAGCTACCCACCCATTTATGGCCTTGTAAATGAGTCCTGACTTATCAATGCAAATTCTTGTTCTAGGCAATGTCAAATTTAGATTGGATTTGGATGTATTGCTTTTACCCTTATCAAGAAGGTTTGCTAGTGTGGTATTTTATTGCTATATTTAAAATGGAAAGTGCTTTTAAATAGACTTGCCTAGATAGCACAACTGATCACAGCTCAGATATGTCATTTCCCAGCTTAAAAACCCATCCTAATCCAGGCAGGAGGTCTTGGAGATGTAGCAGAACCTGTTTATACTGAATGTGTTTTGCTACAATCTCAGTCCTTTGCGATGAAGTGGAGGAGCTATTGTGACAACAATGACTTTAATCTAAAGAATAGCTGGAACTCTTAAGTAATAAAGCCAAATGGTAATCTGCGTGTTTCTTGATACTTCACAAGAAAAGCAAGCAATAAAGAATTCAAATGAGCAAGTGTAATAACTTCTTAAAGTACATTGCATTACATTTGGTTATGCTTGTGTCTCTTACCCATGTTTCACTCTTCAGCAAAGGTAGGCAGCTACACAGCAAAGGTGAAGAATTATCATTGGAGGAGAATAATATGTAAGTGACCAACAAATCAAAAAGGTTATGTAAAATTTTATCAAAGCAACAAAAATATCTGAAAAACAGAAAAGAAATCAAGCAGAAGCATTATTTTCATTTGACTAGCTAAAAGCAGGATATGCCTTGGTATAGGAGTCATTTGGAAGGTTAATAAAAACAACATTTGTATTCATGAGATCAAAGCTAGCTGAGATTTGCATCTCTGCAACAAAGGGCGTATCTAGTAAGAGGACAAAACACAGAGGGAGCAAGAATTGGATAGGGAACAATTGGATGTAAGAGCTGAAAATGATGGCCACCTTTTTGTTGGCTGCAGCCTGCAACCAACATTTCTGGGCCACAACTCTTTAAAGCATAAACTGTCACTAGTAGAGCATCCTGAGGCAGACAGCAGGCTGGACTGAAGGCTGCCAGGAAGGCAGGAGAATGTGGGAGGTAAGCCCAGAGGAAGAAAGGGAGTTCTGAACTGAGAGAAATGCTCAGGGGAGATGGAGACCTAGAAACTGCGAATTGCATGTAGGGCTGTCCACCAGGATTTTGCACTCTGATGTCCCAGTGCTTATTCTAAGTGCAGTCTTGGGGCTCAGCAAAGACATACAGCTTAGTATGGCTCAGTAGGACAAGCATAAAGGATTGGTGCAGCACGTTAAGTGGGTGTGAAGATAGCACAAGTGGCAAAGCAAACAGCAGAGATCTAGGGACACAAGTACAGACCCAGCTCTCTAGCTGTTCAGGCTCAAGTTACCCACTAACAAGATACAGCTGCATCAGAATAGACAAGCATGCAAGGAAGAAGGATGCTCCCAAGCAGGCATTTTGCAGCCATTGACATCAGATGCATCTCATGCACCATGAACAGTCCAAAAGCTTGGCATTTCAGCTATCAAGACTCCTGCAGTTGTCCCTGGAAGGAGACAAGCTCCTCCAGAGTAGATCTCATCACATCTCTTCTCACACTTGTTTAAGAATGGGATGAAAACTTCACATTTTCTCAATGACTGGCTTATACTAGGAACCTAATTTTTTTCAGATGGGCAACAATATAGGATTTGGATCCCACCCTTAGTACACATGGCTGACCTGTCAAAGAGGTCAGGATCACTGGTATCTGCAGCCTGACACAAGCCATTCTCCTGGGCCTGTGGCTGATATGTCTGTCACATATCTCTCACCTTGCATTCTTACTTCAAAAGCACTTTCACTTGGGAAAACTACAATGCTTATACAGCTCCATTAAGTGCAATACCTCTTCATGAAATCACAACTGTTCCTTTTGCTGTTTGCATGTGCACTTGCTTCTATCTCAGCCCAATACAACTGTAGACTATTGGAAGGTACAGCTAACATTAACCAGCATAAATGACCCCTGTATATTGCAGTAATATCTGATTAAAGCTATTTGCTGCCTATCATATTGCTGTGTTGTTTTGAGGTGAGATGAAAACAGGTTAAATCCACTTTTTTCTGTCCCTATCTGAAGACTTAAGGGACAGAAAACATTACACTTTTAAGACAAATACTAAAGATTTTTTTTTATTATTTAATTTTTGCTACTGAATTCAGTGGGAGCACAGTGGTTCCAGCATTCAGACCTTTTAATAACTTCATCCTAAATCAAGTTTATATACAGGCCACTTAAAATACCCTTCCAGCTAATTTGTTATGGGCACTGTGTTATGTCACACTGATCTCTCCTGGGAATTTACAAATTCATCACAGATAACTATTTTCCAGACTTGTTCTTGCTCCCACTGAATTCAGGCATAAAAATCCCATTGTGTCAGGGCCAAAATGATTGGGTCACTGAGTCCTACTATTATTTCAAGTTCAAGTTAATTCTACAGTTTCTATCCCATGTGAGTTTATTCTGTTTCAGAACTGCTAAACAGCATAGTCCACTTGAAGGAAGCACATTAGTTGTGACAGCATCATACAAATTCTTGTCAGTGTCTACTTCCCCTTTGTTACATAAATGCAGTGCATTGTTCATATGTTTCTACTTAGTCATCTGTATTTCATATTCAGCTCTCTTTTTTTTAATTGCTTAACATGACTGTATAACTGTGGTCACATGTTAAGACTAAAATCATGCTATTGATGAACTGTAGGAGTGGGAAGGGTTGGGGGGAAATCTCCTATTGAACTATAAATAGTCCTTACAAAGTGAAAACAACCGAACCTTGTTAATCACAAATTAGGAAGGAGTGTGCCAAAAATAGCACAACGATGGAGTGTCAAACCAAACGCCTCTGTGCAGGTAGTTTGTACAATACCAGGTGACTATAGCTGTTGTGGGAATATCCTTGCTCAGGAAAACAGTCTAACTCCGTGCCAAGTAGGCATCAATGGCTGGCTTTCTCAGGAACTCTATTTAAAAGGCATATAGGCAACAGAAGAGTGATATGCTCTGTTCCTCCTGCATTACTTGGTCTCACTGGCAGTACAGTATACTTGTTGTAATCTAAAACCAGACAGTTGTTTGTACAGTAGTGTAAGAATCTAACAATGGCTGTGCCAAATAACTCTCCCACATAACTTCTGAGATCACTGTGAATATAAGTTTGCATTAACGATTCACCCTGCAGGGTTTGCTAAAATGCTTCCTCCCAACAAGCTGAAGGTCTCCTGGATTTTCAAGCTTCATGACAAAGACTTCTGGCTCACACAGTTTGATCGGGTTCTTGTCTTGACTATGTTTCAAATATTTTATAATAAGAAACTGCATTTTTTTCCACTCCTGGACTCCCATCACAGTGTTTATTATATTAGATACATTACATAAGCTGGTACTTTAGGTGCTTTATGAGTTTTCCATAAACCCTTATTTGCTAATGGCTAGCCTGACTTTGTGAGTCTACTGCAATTTCTGACCTTTCCTAATAATGGGAACCTGGTTTGAATAATGTTTATAGTACCTTTAAAAAGAGGCATCATAGAAAAGCAAAAAAAATCATAATCATTATGATAAAAATATTTGTTTTATACGATACTTTAGCCAGTTTTCTTTCATTGGCTGAGTAGTGTCTTTCCAAAAACTTTCAGCATGTACCTTTATTTTTCTCAGCTGTGGATTCCAGATTGAAAAGCAAACCCCTTGGATTAAAAGCAGAAATAGACTAAATCTGGCAACCTCTGATGAAAGGTAAGACTCTTTGCCTTTGTTAAAAGTTCCATGCCCAGTGACCAGACTCAGTAACTTCATCCAACTCACTGACATTCTCCTTTTTCATGGTTGAAGAATCTCAAACATGCAAAATCTCTCACTATCTTTATAAGTTAGTGGCCCTGATTTTCAAAGATACCGACACAGACAGGCCAAGAGAAATAGCTGACATTTTAGTTCGAAGGTAATGTTCTCCAGCTGGATAGGAAGTTCTGGATTGGAGATCCCACTTTGAGCCATTATCAACCCCACTAGAACCTGAATCAGCCTTGCTCAGGTGAGTAAGAAGAGATAGAAGAATTAAACCCTGCTATACAACATGATACCCTCCCTGGATTTGACTTCTTGGTGGGAAGGAATTTAAAGTAATTCTCTTGATAGCCAGCTGGAAGAATGTTTATTGGTATACATGCAGAGTCATTCAATCATGAAATGGTTTGGGTTGGACGGTACCTTACAGATCATCTAGTTCTAACCCCCCTGACATGGGCTGGGACACCTTCCACTAGACTGGGTTGCTCAAAGCCTCATCCAAGCTGGACTGAGCAGTCTTCTCCAGGCTGAAAAACCCCAGCTCTTTCAGTCTGTCTTCACAGGAGGGATGACCCAGCTTCTGATCATCTTTGTGGCCCTCCTCTGGACCCAGACCAGGAGGTCCAAATCTTTTTTGTACTGGAGGCCCAGGGCTGGACACAGCACTCCAGTGCTGAGGTCTCAAGAGAGCAGAGAGGGAGAATCACCTCCCTTGATCTGTTGACCTGCTCTTGATGCAGCCCAGGATACAGCTGGCTCTCTGGACTGCAAGTGCACATTGCTGGATCATGTTGATCTTCTTCTCAATCAACTGTCCCAAGTCCTTCTCCACAGGGCTGCTCTTGATCCATTCCCTGCCCAGCCTGTATTTGTGCTTGGGATTGCCTCAGTCCAGGCACAGGACCTTGCACTTGGCCTTGTTGAATTTCATGAGGTTTACAAAGGCCCACCTCTCCTGCCTGTCAGGGTCCCTCTGGATGCCATCCCTTCTTTCCAATGCCACAACCACACCACACATCTTGGTATTGTTGGCATGGATGCTGAGGGTGCATGAAATCCCACTGTCCATCTCAACAACAAAGATGTTAAAGAGCACCAGTCCCAGTGCCAACCCCTGAGAAACACCCCTTGTCACTGGCATTTACCTGACAGAGAACAAGAATTTAGAAAAACATTTGGGAAAAGCTTTTCCACTTCTCAAAATATATGAATATTTAACAGATAGGCCTGCTTCTTAATATACTTGCAGTTACTTTACAAAAAGGCAGTGCAGGGAGATCTGCTCTTAATTATCTTTAAATACAGCCACAGGAAATAGCATAAGGCTGTCATAGGCTTTGCAACCTAGAATTCCTACTTTTCATCAGCAATAGTAATTTTAAATTCAGCTTTTTAAAACTCTTAGTTAAATTTACCTTAGGGAACAATAAAATAGCAATTAGATATGACAAAGGTACAGAGCAGAAACAATTAGTTATGACCTCAATAAAAGAAGAGAAGATGGGACTGTGAATCTATCAGCCAAATTCCAGGAAACAGGATAAGCTTCTTGACCTTAATGAAAAAAGCCCAAATACTTGGAGACGGTATTTTTGGTATCTCTCTAAAGAAACCAGGGTTTTTTTCTTTTTTTGCATTGCTCAACTTACTACTGATACTGCACTATATTAATTCCATGGCGTTGATCAGTCACTCTGATAAATCATCCTATATTTGCTTGCATTACAAAGTCTCCTAATACATCTCCAGTGCAGAAAGTGCTGCAATGTACCCCAAGTAGTCACTAGGTGGTAACATATGCAGACTTGAGCATACCTGCAAATCCTGCACATCCTCATCTAATGTTTGTCAACATTAGAGAAATTTAATCGATCTTCTGATGGAACGAGGTCAGGTTTGTAGTGTCTCATAATGTTTGATAGAAACAAAACCTTGAGAGCTTGTTAGTTGACTAAAGCCAGCTAGGAGGATAGCTGGCTTTCATGCTGCTCTGGAGAGTCCTGTAGCCACGTTCATCTCCATGCCTGCCTGCGAAGCCTGGTCTGTGGGAATCCCTGTGAAACTTGATATGAAGGTTCAGAAAGGTATGTGTTTTCTGTTAAATGCTATCAGTCTTTTCCATAAGGATGAAGAAGTTGCAGTTTGCAAGTTTCTGCCTTGGTGGTTTTGATATATTTGCTGCATGTTTCCTGCTAACACAGAGCAAGGTTGCCCCATGCACCCACGCCAGGGAACAAGGAATTGAAAGTCTCCCTGGGTGGCCCCTGCACATCGACCGTCTGTGCCTGACAGGCAGAGCAGGCTGCCAGGGAGCCTGTGGAGCCCCAGCCCTCTGCTCCCCTACCCCGGCACCCCAGCAGGAAGTAATTTACTGGAGATCTGGGCCAGGAGCAGTCTGCTTTGCGGGAGAACCACAGACGAAAGCATTATTCCCTGACTCCCGGAGCTGGGCAGCGGACACCAGCTCTCATCTGTGTTTTAGGAGGAGCTCTCTGTCTGGCAAGCACCAGGGCAGAACAAACATCCAGGTGAATCTGTGCAACACTTCCAAGGCTCAAAATCTGTTTGCCCCATTTGCAGGGAGCCTAGACGGCATGGCAAACTGAAAGCCAGATTTCTTGCTCCTTTATGAAAGCATGTAACAGTCTTCCTGCAAAATAATAGTGAAGAAGGGAGGGGAAGGGGGACATGAGGTTAGCTAAGAAGCTACATACAAGACGGTCCAGATACCGACATCAAGAAGGAGAGAGGCTGATTCTCAAATTTTCATCTGCACAGAGCTGGAAAATTTTCTGCCTCTAAGTAAGTAGCACTATTTTAAAACTTGGTCTCCCATTTCTGAGTTAATAAGTCTGCCCAGAGGAAAGGGAGGTGCCTGAAACAGGAGCATGTAGGCTTTCTTTGGATTGTCCCAGCTACTGAGTCTGCCCTGCAGCTTACTAAGTGATTGGCACATTAATTAAAGAAAATCCCCAGACATTTTTAAAAACAAACATGTTTTGTCCTTTCTCCCCCTCCTTTGAGATATTTGCTACCTTTCCAATAGGCTTAGTCAGAAAGAAGAGCAAAGTGAATGAGCTGTAGAAATGCTAAATCTGAAGGCTTTTTCCCTTGCCTTGATTGTGTACTTGTGTGTTGCCTAATATAGCAATTTAAGGATGACATTTTCTGAACCATCTGATACAATACATGACATCTGGCTTGATGAAAAGGAACTTGAGAGTCTGTAGGGGTTTAACCTGTATTTTATCATCTGCTAGCTGTATCTATAAGAACATAGCAAATGCTTATTCACTTATTGTCTTGGACTATTTCTCTACAATGCAAATGGAATAATAGAAGATTGAATCAAGAATAGCAAATAGATGCATGTGGCCATTGCATGGAACTATGACGTCCTGCTGCCCGAAGACATTGTGGATTCTCCTTTCCTGGAGATATTAAAAACCCATCTGGACATGATCCTGTGCAACCTGCTCTCGGTGAACCTGCTTTGTCCAGGGGGTTAGACTAGATAATATCCAGAACTTCCTTCCAGCTCCAGCCATTCTCTGTGATTCATGTTGACTGAGTCACAGGACTTTCACCAGACCTTTTCATTCATGTTTGTTTCCTCTGGCATTCATTTGTGTAATAGTGATCAGATCGTTATTGTAATCCTTTATTGTAAATATGGTGATTCAGTAAAAAATACAGTGATTTAAGAAAGTAAATATTGATAGCTAGTTCATGATGGTTGATACACTTTAGAGAGATAGAAAAGAAAATGCAGTACCTGAAACACTCACATTGAAAAACTCAAACCTGGTCTAAGTTTAGTAAGTTAGAAACTGTCCAACCACCCACACTTAAAAAAAAAAAAAAAAAAAAAAAAAAAAAAAAAAAAAAAAACCCAAAAAAAACCAAACACCCACAACTCCACAACTCGAACAAACAAAAAAAAACCAAATAAACAATAAAACCCCAACCCACACTAGTGTTAACTTTTAAGCAGGGAGGAGAATCTTAGAAATCATTTTAAAAAGAGGGCTAAACCAGACTCAAAATTGTCTAGTTCTTTTCCTGACAGTTTAAAACAACTTTCAGAGACAATGTTTCCACAACTTCCCTACATGGCCAACAGCAATCCCAGGCTATCTGCTGTTAGCCATTCGATATTGCTTTTTTCTTGATGTCTAGTCTAAACCTCCTTTGCTGCAATTTAAACTCAACAATCACTGTTTTGTCACCAGTAGACACAGAATAGCTTATTTCCTTTCTGGCTGAAGTGCCTTTTACATATTTAAAAACTGCTGACCTTGCTTTAGCAAGAAAAAAACTCAAAAAAAAAAAAAAATATAATGCATTCATTGGCACTGCAAGGTCAAATTTAATCCTTAGCAGTACAAATCCTGACATCCTTTTTCAGGACCTGAAAGACTCATGACATGGCCAAGAAGCTGTTGCCAGTCAAGGAGATGAAAGTGGTGTAGACTAGGCTATTGCTGTACCAGGAACACACCTAGCAAAGCAGGAAGGAAGGACAGGGAGCTCTGAAGATACCCTGCCAATTCTCCAAGAATAGGAGTTCCCATCTCCAGTAGTACTGGAGGGCAGGCAGCAGTGGCTGGGACGAGCATCCTGCTAGCACCCACAGGGGTCTGGCTAGCCTAAGCCCTTTAGTTCTGCTGGTCAGGGACAGCCCACAGGGCAGAATGAGGCTAAGTAGGATGCATTTGAAGCACTCCTTGAGTTTTCAGAAACCAAAATATTAATTCATTCAGGATGATTTAGATAAATTTCTGTGGCTCCAATCTAAACATTTTATAGTTCATAATGCTCTTGATTTGCAAGGGTGAGCTGGCACTCTTAAGACAGAGCTACATGTGATTACTAAAAATATTCCATTTTAAATATAAAAAATCTTATGGCATCATTTTTATTTTGCAATGTTTAGATTTTATCTGTGGCCTCACAAGGAAAAAGATTCTTTTAACAAGCTTTAAACTAGAGCCAAAAAAAAAGGTGGTCTGGTGCATTCTTGTTAAAATTAAAATTAATTACCATAGACATATATTTTTAAAAACAGTTCTTAAAAAGTAATATAATAGTTCTCCCTCAGAAAGCAGAGATACTTACACAGTATTGTTGTACCAGCTTTGTTTTTGCTGTTCATGTTCTAGGTGATATAAAGAGTCATTCTAATTGTGAGTGTTCATATATGCTTAAGTCTATGTGAAAAGCTCCATCACCAGGAAGGAACACCTAGCCTAGAGTGATAACTTAAGGCTAGACACTTATGTGGTTACTAAAGAGGAAAGCAGATTAGTTTCTTTTGCCTTATGATTCTCCTCCCCCTCTTTTTTTCTTTCTTTTTTAGTTTCTCGGCTCTCTTTGATTTACACTCTTGCTGGTCTGCTGTTTTGAGAACTTGATGTTGTGGAATCTTTAAGTCATCTGTGACCTAGGTCACTATAGACAGGAGTAATTTAGTAAAAGTATTAATTGAAGCTCCCTGGTAAACCCTACTTCTGCAGATGAATTTACACATCAAACACACACAGACTGCAACTCCACTTCCGAACAGACTAAGATTTTCAATATCTCATAAGCAGGCTCCTCAATCACCAGAATCTAATAAGACTATAATCATCATTGACACTATAATGATTAAAATGAATAAAACCCATTAAGAAAAGTCATGTTGAGTTATTAAAAGTTTCGCTCTGTGTGATATGTAATCTTTTATCCATTTTTTATGATGAAATCTGTAACCATCTGTCCACAAAAGACCATTAATTTACTGCTCTGTGGATGTTACCATGCTCTTTAGTTTAACAGCTTATCATTGATTTCTTGAGGGAGATATTATATTTGGAGAAATACACATGGAACTAAAGCCAGTATGTTGCTGTAAATTTGCTGCTGACAGGATGATCAAAGTATTTTGGTCTAGTCAAAGCAGAGGGCTGGTGAGCAAGTTCAGAAGAGCCCATGGTCATATCCCTGCTGTTGTAAGCAGACCCTGAGGCAAGGCAGCAGATACATGTTTTCAAGAATCACAAACTCTTGTAAGAAAAGGTCATGTGCACTGCAGGGGGAAGCACAATAAAATTTCCATTAACTAGAGCCTAGTTAACCGGCTTATTGGCATCTATTAGAAACAAATTGCAAACAAAACTGATCCTATTATAAACTTCTCCTTGTTCCCTCAGTAAAGTAAAGTCACTGGATGACCCACAAAAGACGAGGAACGCAGTTTGTCAGATGACTTGCTTTATTTTCAAGGGAAGTATTATGTTTCACACAGTGAAGGGTCTACAATCGTGACTGGCAGAAAATTATATCGTTATGGGAAATACGTGAATCAGTGCATCAAAAGTAGCCTGGAGAGGGGAGGCAATGCACTTCTGCTCACATTCTTTTAACAGGGAGTTTTTTTTCTCCTAGGCAAACAGCAATAAAAAAACGTGAATGGAAGGATGTGTACACAAACTTTCTGTCTAAGTGGTGGGAGAGCACTCTTCCTGAAGTGTACATTTTCTCATAATAAACCCAGCTCCAATATCTTTATTGCTCATCTCCTTTTTAATCTTATTAACAATAAAGCCTAAAAATGTTTCAAAGAAGTCAAATAAAGGGTGTTCTCTTTTTTTTTCTGAACATTCTTTCCATTTACCTGGACTTACTAATAAAGTGTCTTTCCCAACATTTTTAATGCTGGGTCAAATCTTCAGATGGTGCAAAGTCACTGAAAAGCAGTGAGGATATGACGATTATTACTCTGTATTTTCCGTCTTTCTGGCTTTTTCCTTCAGGCACCTCTTAGCACTTCAGATGTAGCTATGAATCAAACAAAGTTCCTCTTGGTTTATCTGAACATGGCACCAGCTAGTGCCACAGAAATGTAAGTCCCTTTGCAAAGGGAATAATCTTGCTTTCCAAATAAATATAGGCATGACAATTATAAAAGTCAAATATCACCTTCCTCTTGGCAAAACAAAGTAGGGGATGGAGTATACAGGAGCATGGAACATACAGTAATGACTGTGGATGTTATTTTGACATAGAATACAGCTATAGGGAAAATGCTGTGATTTTAGACACTCCATTCAGAGACAAAGGTGTGCCAAGGAATTTACAGAGAGGAGCTTGCTCTGGACAGCCCTGCCCTTTCACATGCTCTGACAATGCAGGATGCTATTTATCTGAAAAACCCAATTTTCTCAGCAATGCTTTTGAAAGAGTAATAAAAAGGCTTCAAGAAGTTATTGTTGAAGTTGGAGTTTGGGAAACAATCCTAAAAGTTAAGTCTTTCTCTTCAGAGTAATAACTGACCCTTACTTCGAGGACAGTGACAAATACATGTCATGATCATCTGATTTTATACAACTACATGCTCTACCAAAAAAAAAAAAAAAAGAAAAAAAAAAAAAAAAGAAAAAAACCCACACAACATGAAGGAGACCATCTGCTCTGACCTTGTTGAGACCTCTTCCTGTAGTCTGGATCCTGGCTTTACTGAGTGATCCATGCTGGGTTCTACTGCAGCATTTTGTGGGTCCCTGTGACGCTATTTTTCTTCCCTTTTGAGTGTAAGCGAGAGATTAAAATTCTATTGCATAAGTGCCCCAGAGTCACAGAGCTTCTGGCCATGGGGAAACTTTCACATTGTTCAGCCTGACACTTTGCAGAGCACAAGCCAGGCAGCTCAGTGCAGTTGTCTACAGATTGAGTCCTATGACTTAGGTGAATCTGAAGTATTTCAGTTCATTGGCCATACGCTGATTGACTGCCATTAGTAGAAAATGGGTAGTCTGAGGTATTTACGGTGAGCTCTGCAATCATCTATCCTTTGAAGAGCATTAATTTACTGCTCTGCACATGTGACCACAGTCTTTAATTTAAGAGTTTGTCTTGCTTGGGGGCAGGGAATTTGTTACTAACAGGTTATTCTGACAGGTGACCTATATTCCATGTAGCAAAAAATGGGGCTCCTGCCAGATTTTCCCTCACTGTAACTCTGGTCAAAGGTTTGATTCAGAACACCCAGTACTGGGAAACACCTAAGAAAGGAAACTCATACTGCTCTGCCTTTCTGCCTACTATCCCCACCTCAGCTGTTGCCAAAGCATATGCCTAATTAGGAGGAAAGAAAACCAAATACAAGTTCAAATTCCAGTTGCATACCAAAGTGCTAGTATTTCTTCATGATCCTTGCAACTGAATCACTAAAACCCTGAATCATGGCTTGACTACAGTCATGTATTAATAAAGACCTTCAGGTATTATGAAAGCAGAGATTTCTTCCCTGCCCCTAGACTAAAATATGGGAAAGAATAATTAGGAAAATTTGTGGCTTAACAAATGTTTCATTCCTTAACAAATACTGCAAACCACAGTGAATGATGTCTGTTACCAGAAGACTTAAAGGGGAAAGTTGTTAGGTAGATGAAAGCTTGTTAAGGAGAAGTCTACCGTAGTGAATGAGGTAAAACAGAGGAAACTGCCTCCATCCTTGAAGGAATATTTACTTTAATAGACCATAGAAAAAAAGATAAATTGATTGCTAAGATGTGCATAATTTTTAAGATATTAATGGATTTCATTTTATCTTCATATTATTTAAAATATACATCTTTCAGCAAGGCAGTGAAGAGTTTGTTGCATGAATGTTTCCCTGTTGTTAGTCTGAACTATAATTAATTATAATCTTTTGAGACAACTCTTACACTGATCAGAAAAGTGAGGGAATTGTGAGGGAGTGGCATGCTTACAGGAATGATGAAAAAACAAGTCACTTTGAGAGTTTTACCAAATCTGTTCAATGGTAAGGGGTGTTTATGGACTGATGAGTCAACTGTTCCACAATTACAGGTGGAGACAGCAATAAAATCTTGCTGAGTTTGGCTGTTGAAATTATGTGGTTCCATAAATATTGCTCTCAGCAGGTAAATGGTGTATTTTAAGGACCACCACTTTACCACACATAGAACTATCCAACAGCTGAAGGTGAACAGGCCACCTGCTAAATGATAATATAAATCCATAGAATTACTTGATTGGAAAGTAATTGCTGAGGCTTTGTTCTTGTTGTGAAATTATAGTTTACTGAATAGGCAATTTCATTGTAAATATTTTCCTACAAATATATCAAGGGAGAGAGGGCAGAAGAAATTTTTGCCAGTGTGTGTCTCACAATGAATGGCATTTTATGATAAACAAGCCATCATGGTTGGGTTGTTTTTCCATCCAGCTGGTACAGAAAAAGAACAAATTTCTTTTTCCTTTCTTTCTCAAACATTATGTCTAGAAATGTAACCTCAGCACTGTCTTTAAACTGGTCATCAGGTCATGCAGCTACAGATCCCCATATGTGACTGCATCAGGAGAGTGGGGTGTTGAACGAGACCTTTTTTTTCATTAACAAGGAATGTCCACCCTCAACAAAACACAGTATATGAGGAATATGAGCTGGCTTGTCTTTCTTTAGCCCCCTGTTATGTCTTGCAGTTGCTCTTGAGCCTTGTCTGGTGGATGCTGCTCCCTCCCTTCTCTCTGGCTGTGTAATTTGTAAGCATAGGCAGATGAGAAGTTTCACAAACAGCCCAGTGAAGCTGGAGAAGTCACTCAGAGATCTGGCAGCACTGCATGGAGAATTGGCATGCCAAAATCCTGCCCAAGGTGGTCAAAAAATCACTTCCTTCACAAAGCATTAAGCAGATTTTTGGACACCCCCTCAAGTGATAATCCTTTAGCAGCCAGGCCTCAGATTTCATCCCTTTGAGTCTAAAAACCAGCTGAAATTTTCTGAGGATTGGTCTGTAAGATTGCTATTATTTCAGAGTAGTCTGAAAAGTTATCCACAGCTTTCATCAATCATCACACAAGTGAACTTTGCTCTGCAAGTCCAATGACATCTTGATGTCCATTTTTTCTAAAATGTTCTTTTTATGGAATATCTTTTACAAAAGGACTTATAACTGATACTTGGGAGTATTCATCATGCAGCAGGCTTATTTATACCCAGCATAATGCTAAGTGTTATAGTCGCCAGATTGAAAATGTCTTACTCTCACTGGGGATGCAGACAAAGTCCAAAGAGTTCTCAGCTGAATCCAGACATTGCAAAATCTAATGCAAATTACTGCCATGAGAAACTGTGCCAGTATTTTAAATGATTACACATACGGGTCTATAGAAAGTAATTTTGAAGGCTCATTTCTGCAGGTGTAAAGTGCCTAGGCTTTCAAAGGAACTATTAGGACTTGTCTAGGTATAATTAAAATTACATAATTCATAAATAATAAATCCCTTTTTTTTCCCAATTACTCTTCTATCTAATTATACATCAGTACTTAATTGATATTTAGTTCTGTGAGTACCTTGGCCTTTATGTAAAAGCAGAAAAATTCCTTTGGGTTGGAGTCCACTTAACCAGCATCGTATCTGCATTCAAATGTTTTTTTCACACAAAATAAAATAGATAATCTAAAATTAGAGTGTAAATTGTCTAGATCACTATGTCAACAGTGAGAAGCAGGTATGTTTTAAGGCTTTTAAGGGGAAACTTAGGCTAAGCAACAAGGTTTCATCCAGGACTCACATTTCAGTTTGCTCTTAGACATGGAAATACAAGTGTAATGGAGAAGAAAGCATCTCAAGAGTGACTATTGGTGCAGTCTGAGACACTGCATAACAGAACAGTTTCCTGTACAGCTCTTCTGGAGATTAGTGTTATTGTTAAGTGGGTAAGTAACCAAGAATAATTTTTTAATGTGAAGACTTCTCTTGCATGGACAGCCATGCTGAGAGGCAATATTTGCCTCAGATCTCCATGGATAGTTTGCAATAGCGTTTTGCTGTTCAGAAGTTGTATTACTGATCTCTTTCCTGTCTTCTAACATTTGCCATTACTCTATGCTTTAGCATAATATCAATGTACCTACTGGTACGTATATTATGTTGCCATTCTAAATTACTGTTGCAATGGCTGGATTCCTCCTGGACTCTTAAACTGAAAGGTAATATTTCTCAGGTTTGCCATCAAGTCTTGAATTTGACCTCTGAACTCTGCATGACTACTCATAGAGTCAATCAGATGGGAAAGTTGCATCACTGACGAATCTTCCATTATAGCTATTGCAAGGTCTCAACAATCTCTGCAATACATAAGCCACAGGCAAATCACATACCATTTGGTAGCAATGCTAGAAATGTACTCATTTACAAAGCTGTCGCTGAATTTGCAGTAGTGCTTTGTACTTAGAAAATAATTTATTGTAGTTTATCTGGAACTGTCTACCTCTGCACATACTTAACTGATGTGAACATACACATGCTTTATATTCACTGTGTTTAATATAGAAGATTCTCTCTCTTTAGTACCTGTTTTACCTGCTATCCAGCTTAGGAAAAGAATGGCAAATATTCAAAAGGGATATGTTTTCATCTAATTTGTTCTATATCACAATGTTTTCATCTAATTTGGTCTAAATCATGATGTAATACTTTCCCATTGATATTTAAACTTCAAAATCCCACATCAATAAAACTTCCTTCCATGCTCATTCACCTATCACATACTATTCTCTACAGGGTAAAGTGTGCATCATCCCACAGAATCTCCAACACATTTGAATGGAAATGGGCCAAATGCATTTACCATTACTCTTGGTCTGCAAAGATAGGTTCCCTGTGTTGAGGAAGTAACATGTTTTTATCTTTCTTTCCATATAGTAAGGGGGAAAACATTCAGCAGCAACATATGAAGATTTAACATCTATACCTTTGTTTCAGTTTACCAACATTTTTTAGTTTCATCTTTCAGTAAAATATTACAGAGATATTGCATGAGAAATCCTAGATAATATCTTTGCAGTACATTCAAGAGAGACCACTGTTTCCAACTGTTTAAACAAAATATAATGTGAATATACTTCAGCTTCACTGGCTTTGAAGCATGAGTTTAAAATAACTATTGGGATAGAGACATCATTATTTATAAAAATAACAACAGCAAGTTAATAATAAAAGTGTGCTTGCTAGAACTTGCAGCATTATTACTGTATATAATCCCCAAACCAAGGACATTTGTTTAGAAATCAGGGTGTTTAAAAACAACTTAGAGACTTTAGCTCTGTGCTCCATGTTCGCCTTTCAGTTACAATTTCAAGTTTTCCTTCACAAAGAAGACATTTGGAAAGTAATGGGTTTTTTTTAAGGAAAGCCAGGTCCTCTTGGTGCTAGGACTCACAGCTTCAAAGAAAAAACAAAACATTACAGAATCATGGAATAGTCAGGAGGTTTGTCAGCCCTATGACACAACAACACAGTTACATTCTAGAATTCAACTTGCTAGCCCAGGCTTCACAAGGCCAAAGTGTTTGCCCCAGAATGGGCCTGGTTATCAAGAAGAGTTACAGGCGTTCACACAGCCTCATGCCAAAGCCTTCTCCTGCCATCCCTTGCATATGGAAAATGTTAGAGAACCCAAACAACTAAATCAGGCAAGAGAAACCAAAAGAGAATAACAATGACTTTCACGTGTCCCATAAATATACCTTGGCAGTGAATCCATTTGCAAGCACAGCACACTAGACAATTAGGGGCAATTTTTCAAATGTGTTCTCTGAAATTTTAATGCAGTGATGCTTGCCTGGTTTTCATAGGAAAACTCATGTTTTCATGTTGAGCTGCATGGGAAAGCTGGCATGCAACCATTCCTTTTGTACTTTTAGAGGCTGTGAAGAAGGGCCTTTGAAAGTTGAACCTGCTGGTTACCATTCTAATGAAGAGATAAAATATTTTTCTTTACCTTGATCTTGCAGGATTTTCATGAGCTTCAAGTGAAAATAAGTGTTAATTCCTCTAAGTAATTTTTGCAAGATGTCTGTGATAAATTACCCGTAAGATATAAGTAGGTTCATCTGATAGCTGGAGACCCTTAAAGTGTCTGTTAGAAAACTATACTTATGAAAGACTTGCTTATTGATTGCAACCATTATTAGCTCAACTGGCCTGAGACAGAGAATAAATATGCATTATACCTCTTGCTAAAACAAGTTTCACAATTATACAGATTTTATTAGACAAACAAGATTTTTTTAAAGCTTGTATGGTCAGCTCCTCTTTGGAGAGGCTTGTCCAGCTTGGAATCATTACAAGAGCTAACAGCAGCTCTCTGTATTGCATGATTCATCTGTCCCTGTAGATAACCCTATATATCACTGCAGAGTGTGCTGATTAGAAGGGATGTTACTAGGACCCAGAGGCCTAAATTGCTGCTTAAAATTGCATTAACATTTCACATTTATTAACTCAACATACAAACGATTGATCTGAAAATAAAATTAGTGGTTTCTCAGGCATAGTAGTGAAGAATAGTTCTTTGTAATGGAAGATATTCTCGTTCTTGATTGCATAACAGTAACCATTAAATCTTCTTTTTATAAAGGCATCTAATTAGCAAAGATTTTCATTTTTTCCCAATACCACGGGGGGCCAATCACTATTCTGAGCACATATCACTTAGGTGCATAAAAATTTGCATTGTGCTGTTGGTTTTTCTTTTGAGAGAATGCCTGGGAATATAACAGAATATAGATATGATGCCACTATTTTCCATACAAAATTAATATTCAGTTCATCAGAAAGTATGCAGAAAGGAAATGTATTTGAACGTTCTGTTTCCTCTCTGTCTTCTTGTTCTTCACCACTCCCTGAAAACTTTGTAATGGATATTGTTACCACAAAAAGAAAATTGTTTTTTTGTTGGATATAAAACTCCCCTGCAAAACACACAGAGGTTTTCAGAAGGGCCCTGCTTCTTCTGAACACATAGACTCACATAGACTACAGCTGCCATTTAAAACTATAGCTTGCATTTCAAGGGTGCTCCAACTGGGCTTACTTTATCTCCCTCTCCTCCACAAAGTCCAGCGCTGTGAGAGAGAAATTAAACTTCGAGATATAGCAGGGCACAGAGACATGGGATGAATGCCTTTGAGGTTTGCATCCCGAGCGCTTCCTTGTGCTGTGTCTGTGTTTCCACTGGAGCCGTGAGGCTTGGCCGGCGGATCATTACGGCTGTCTGTCAGTCTGATTCGCAGAGGCCGCAATCAGCACCTCACCCCCACTTAATGCTTAGGCCAGCAGGTTCAGTGAGTGCAGCAGATGCACTGAAAGGCAGCAAACTCTTCTGAAACACAATAATGCAGTGCTCTGTCAGAGATCCTGCACCAAACTTTGAGTTGTTTTGAGTGATGTAAAAGTATATTGGATGTATGGTGTGCATTAACGCACATACCCAGTCCCCCTGTGTGGGAGAGTGATAGGAAATATTGGTATCCTGAGTGGGTCCTAGACATTTTTATCTGAATGGAAATCAGTGCAATCCTCAGAAGAGAGCCTTTCTGACATGTTGACAATGCCTATAATGTAGCATCTGCAATTTTGAAAGCATAGTATCGCTTGGGGTGTTAGGATTATTTGGTTGGGGGTGGGAGGGTCCTAGTAATGTACACCTTTCTATCTTAATAACTATATTAAATTTGCATAAAACAAGTCAAATTAAATTTGCAATGGGGATGGAATACACATCATAGTCAAAAGATTGGAAATTTAGCTCTGGACTCAAAGTATCTCAGCTATCTATGCCTGCTTTATGGAATGGCTGAATGGAATGAAATAGCACGGTGAACACAAGCAAAAAATCCTAATTATTTTGATGGGAGAAAAGGGGAAAGAGAAGAGGGGAAAAATACAACTTAGCCTGTACATTATTCTTTCAGTCATGGTTTTCAAAGGCTGAAATAGATGCACATAGCTACAATCCTGCCCGTTGTTCTCTGCAACTACGTTGATGTCAAGTAAGAATCTGGCACTATTTGGATTTAGGAAAAAAAATTTATATCATCTCAACAAAATATTTCCTTTCCCAGCTAGAATTGCTGATTCAACAGCAACACTCAGCTACTGGAGACAGCATTTGAAAGTTGGTTTCAACTCCTTACAGGCAGCCTTTGGATCATCTCTTGCTACTTGTGTATTTCTTACTCTTTCTGGCCTCTCTTTGGAGAGCTGTGGAAATGCAAGTTTTCTCTCCATGTTTTTATGTAGCAAACCCATACCCAAAATGAAGCAAGGGTCAAACTGGTGGTTAGATATATTGTCTTTCATTCCAGGGCTCCTTATAAAAGTGCAGCTAAAACAGCTGTGGTGGAATCAGACTGCCAAGAACGCCTCATAACACAAGGGTATACCCAACTGGTTTATGTAGCCTTAATTCAAGCAGCACAACTAATGATAATGATATGTTACAGTATTATTATGCCAGGAATGTATGAAATCAGGAGAGAACATTTCATTTTAAACTTTGCTGATTTTTCACATTTGCTTAGCATTTTCTCTAATGATTTCTTGCACTCTTTTTATGCCACCTCAGATAAAATGCCATCATACATGATATTTGCACCATTAGGCACAAAGTAAGTGTTAGTTATGATTGGAGGCAATGCTGTGAAGCATTAAAATGTAAAGGAAATGGTTTTCAAGCATACTCTCAAAGACTCTGAAGCTTGAGTGTCGTTTGCTCTCACCATGCCAGCTGGGTGATGTTCTGCATTTCAACAAAGCTAGCTACCATTTCCAAATACATCTATATAAGTGTTTCAGCATTCATATTTGAGTGAGAGGGCCAGTAAAAAACACATTCACACAGAAATGCAGAGAGCAGAAATCCAGTGAACCTATCTAGATGGAATTAAGTGAAACAAAACACAGTGGTTACAATTAATCAGCGGTAAACATGGTCACAATGACATTCTTTTCAAGGAAAGGAAACCATTTTCTGTCATAAGCTGCATCTTGTCAAACAACACCTCTAATATTTGGTTTTTATTATTACTCTTGTCTTTGTGGAGCATAACAGTGATTTTGACTTGCTGCATAGATAAAGGGTGAATAATGTAATTAGGCTGAATTAATAAAACTCATGCTCTTGCGCTATTCACATGTCAGTATGGGAATTTTTCTCAGCTATTTCCTAATGCTGAAATCAAATAGAGTTCCACAGGATTAAGTCTCTATAATTATTCAGTTTGTCCTCTGGCTTGTGAAGAAAGAACAAGACTAGTTTTGAGCTGTGTGAACTGATCTTTTAGCATTTGTCTACATCAGTTACTGTTCAACAAGTAAAACACCTGAAAGAAATTATGTAACAAGCTAAGATCTGCTGAAATCAAGTTGCCTGGTGTACATGTAGTCCAGACTTTTTCATGTTCTAGTCCCACATAAATGGTCATAATTTTTTATTAGAGTTTTCTTAATTTATTTACCCAGAAAAGCTGACCTAAGGTCCAGAATCTGATTTTCTGTGAGTTCACTGTTTGCAACATTACAGCGACTCTTTTTGAACCATCAGAGACATAAAAAGCATTCAAATGATTTATTGGAGTGGATCTTGTTGACAACATCTACCCTGGTGTGAATGATAAGCATGATTCCATTGCATTTCACGAGCATTAACCCAATAGCACTCAAAGATGGAAGACAAAAATGTTTCTTGTGTAAAATTTTTAACGTCCCCTGTATCCACTCTCTCTGTGTACAAGAGACTTCATATATGTTCTTTAATTTTGATATTGATCATTTAAACAAAAAAAAATCTAGTTTAGTGTGCATACCACAGTTTAGAAAATAACACAACTTTCTAATTAAAATTATTGTTTATGCTCAAAATTAAGGGGATTTCATAAGGCAGGATTGAAATCTTGACTTAGGCCAACATAAAATAAGTATACCCAGGCCAAAATCTTCTCCCATAATGACTGAGGTTCAAAGGCACCTCGGGAGATCATCTGGTCCAGTCCCTGCTCAAGCAGAGCCACCCACAGCCACTTGCCCAGAACCATGTCCAGACAACTTTCTAGTAACTCCAAGGACAGGGGATGCCACAACTTGCCTGGGCAAACTGCCAGTGCTCAGTCACCCTCACAGTGGAAAGGTGTTTCCTGATGTTAGCCAGAACTCCACACTCCTTTCCTGTCTTCCTTTGTTTCCTCTGGACACAAGGAAATGTAGAGTTCATGTGCCCTTCTGTGCGGGTGAGCGAAGGCAGTAGGAACACAAGTCTACTTTGTTTCCTTGCAAGTGAGCTCAAATATCCTTCTCTTTCTAACACTTGCATTTCAATAATATAGACTCTTCTAGAGATGCCAGAAAAAGAATGACACAGGCTGCCAACACAGTAGAGGCCTCATGAAAATACCAACATGATACTTGCGTGATACTTGATACAACATGATGCTCCCTCTGCTTTGAGTCTCCTGAATTTTGAAAAGCCCCTTTACTCTGACGGGAAGTGGTATTTCCCTGGTATACAACAAGGCCTAAGAGAATGAAGAAAAATATCACTACAGGCAAAGAACAAATTGTCTGAAGTAATTACTGCCTTCAATAGGGCAGGATGCGGCTATATCATCCAAAAAAGGATCTACCCCCTCCTGTTCAGAGTGAAGCTCACAAGTTGACTTCCCTCCACTTATAGTACCATCAGACTAGCAAGGGAATGTTTTTGTTGTTTTTTTTAATCCATTGCTAATTGACAGTGAAATAGATCCGAAAATGCTTGAATACTTGTAAGGATTTTTTTTAATCTCAAAGATGATAATAACAGAATAATGAAGAAGCCTTAAATCTTAAACTTCTAATATAATTCAAATTAATATAAATCATCAGAACAGGCTACATTTAGAGGAAACTTGTTGTTATCACTTATTACATCAACTAACTGTTATGATTCCAGAAGGGACAATAGCATCAGGTTAATATTTTATGACATTCTTGTGAATGTGGCTGTTAAACACCAAAACTTGTCATTCTTCTCCTTACAAGAAGAGAGGTGTCTGATAAAATGTCATTGCAAATCAGTTTAATCTATCTGGCACTGAAACCACAAATCTGTCTTCCTCCTAACTTTCTTCTTTCCACCATGTCACTGCTAGGAAAGGGCAGAGCTGCTATTACTTAAATCTCTTAGACCTGTATTTCTGCACCTTTGTGTGTTTGCATTGCTTTGAAGTGCAATTTAACCACGAATTTCCTGTGCTTGTAATGATCAGGGATTTGTGTGCTTACAGCACAACAGTGATGCTCTTCTATTATCAACGCATATTTTTAAATGTCACTGAATTCCTACATTTTTTGGCCCTGAATATCTAATCACAAACAGGAAGTGTGGAATAAACAGAGATTGAGACCTTTGTATACACAACATATTAGCCTCAGGCTATTGTCACTTCCATAGCATATTCAATTATCTGAATCCATATATTATTTAATGGCATTTGCTACTGTGACATGCTTTTGTCCTTCAGTCTAGTCTATATTGGTGCTCAACAGGAGAAGTTAAATGCCCATGTTTTCTTTGAGTCAGGCAGATAACTGATGGCAAAGGAGCACTGGTGTATCTTCAGGTTGCCGGAAACACCGGCCTTTATAAAACTTCTCTGGTCATTAATGTACTAATCCTTTAGGGTGGTCTACTGAGAGGAAGGGGATGTGGAGGCACCACCCACAGCCTTTCCAAGGTAAAGATGAGCCATAAACATCAAACCTGAGGCTACTCTGGATTTCAATGCAGATTAGGAATTAAGCAGTGGGGTGCTGTTTTACATGTGAATAGGCTGACAGCAGTACAAAGAGGAAGCCAAAGAGCTTGGTGTTAGCCACTTGGTTTTGAAGCACAAATGTAACATCCAAGGGGAAAATATGGACAGTTGCCAGTAAAATGAGTTCAGCTAAATCACACAAGGAATTTATTTTTGCGGAAGCAAATTCTTACACGTTATTTTATTTGAAACACTGATACTTGAATTACTTGTAAAGTATTGAAATTTATTTAGCTACTCTAGGCTTATCAGAATTCATTACAATATATTTCATTTGACCCACAAAACGTATTTTCTTTTTTAAAAGAGAAGATAAAAACATACCAACCCTCCATATTCTAAACATGGAATTAGTGTCAGATAAGTGTTGTCAAAACTATCCCCTATCTGAGACTCTGGAATGAGATGTTCTTCAGGCTTTAAGAAGGCCAAAGCATCCCATGGCAAACGGATAGCTGTGCATTGATTTTTTTTCCTTCAGAAGAGCTCAGAAAAAATGTTGGCATCGGCAAAAGTAACAGCTGTGCCATATATCTTTCGAATCTACAAAACATTTGCATTAAATCACAAATGAACCTCTAAGAAATAACTTTGGAAAAGCCTGAATTCATCCCTCTCAGGATATGCAATCTAATCAGCACAGCACCAAGGGAGAGGAGGAATGGATTAGAAATAGCAGGCTCTGTTTATTTTTGTCTGGGAACTATGGAATGTACATTTATGGCTTTGTTTGAGAGCTCCGAATTTATAAATACAGTCCATAACTCTGCACTCCTCAAATAACTTACTAACTCAAATAACAAAAAGATCCTTTTAAAAGAGACTGGATGAAGCAAAATCTTCAACTCCAAATTCATCTTTGTTTTAGGGAGCAAACACATTTCATCTGCAAATATTCAGGTATGCATGAAATAGTGCTGGACAAGTTCTGATTTCTGTTTTTTGGTTCAGATTTAGCTGCCTCTAATGTCCTTCAGTAAAAATGGACTTTCTGAGATTTCTTCTGTTGTAAGCAAAAGCCTCAGAAATACACTGCAAAAACTGAAATCCTGCTTTCAACTTTGAATGTTCCAAACTGCACAGTCTGTTTTCAAAGTTGTCCCAATATGGAAGTTCATTTAGTTGAACTAGCAGTAATGCAGCTGGTTGATCTCAACACCTTGGCCTACCTGAATAAATCAAGTGTACGGAATAGTTTCCTCTTCTCTGGTGTGAAGGAGGAGAGGAAATACACCTGTTTGTTCATAAATCTTAACAATTTTGGTCATGAATACCTAAAAGAATAGGGAGGTTTGTCAATGCCATGCAGATGTGGCCAGAGGATGGGACTGGAGGCTGGTATCACTTCCTGTCTGTGCAGCTGTTTTTGAGCCTGTATGATAACAGATCTTGCCAATCCAAAGATTCCCTTTTTCACCTCCCTGTATTTTTTCATCCTTTTCTTACATTACTTACAGTCACACTCCATTTTTCTTGTTGCCCATCCTTGTATCATTGCCTCTCAGGAAGTTCTTTCCGTCTTTTGGTTTGTTTTTTTTTTACACTCTTTGCTGTCACCACCTTTCTAGCTCGGTTCCTACTATAATCCAAAGCACCCAGTCCTTTCCCAAAGTCTCCCAGTAAATCCTGCCCATTTTACCACACTGTCCTATGTTCCCATCTGGTAGTACACTGTTCCTCTCCCAGAGGGTGGGGGAAACACCGTCCTTCCCTCACCCTCTCATCCTCCCTGTGCTTCCTGCCATTGTCCTCTGAGGGAGACTCTACATGCTACCAGAGGGGAAACATGTAAAGGGAGGATTTTACTTGTGCTTTTACGGGTAACTTTTCAGTTGAGTGGGGATAAACATCTTAACCAAATCTGTCTCCAGGCACCAGGAAAGGAGGACAGCAAATAACAGAAGCCAATGCAACAGCCCTAATGTCCACAATGAATGCCAGAGCGCAGGCTGGCTGCTGCCCCCAGTGAGTGAGACTGAGACTGCTGAGAAACACACAGCACCTCTGCCTTGAAGGATGCGAGGTTTGCCCTCATGGCTTCTCATCTTTCAGGGAGATTCTTCCTCCTTCTCTGCTTTCTCTGCCAGCAGAGGCTGAGCCTTGGTCCTGTGGTTTCAGATCAGCTCCATCCCTGCCTAACAAACTGCCTCGACCCTGTTCATCATGCCATGCATGGACCATGTGAAAGGATGGTACCCCCAAGTACATGGCAAGAAGAGAAGATCACTTTCAAGGAGACTTCTGCACATAGAGAGTAATGATTTGCACTTTGGTTTGGGGAAACAAATACACTTTACTGTGCACTGTACACTTCCATTCGGGTGGAGGACTGAGAGAAGAAAAATCTCTGAATGGTAAAGTTCTGTAACTAGGACCAAGATCATCCATCAAAGAGATCATGATGAAATGGCTGATTATTCCTGACCTCACAACTCTTTCCAGCAGCAGTGCTCTTCTTCCCACACAGCTTACCAGTGGAAAGTGTATTATTTTTGTACATCTCATGCAAAAATGCAGCTTTTATTTTGCTAACAGAAAATTAACCAAGGCTAAAATCAGGCCTAAAATCTATTTTTCTTAAAAAAGAAATTATCCCACAAATTGGATTAGATATACATTTAACTGACACACTCTTGAATGCTCCTTTTATATTTTTAAAAAATTCTCCAGAGATAACATTCAGCCCTACAGTGGCTGCAACAAATGATGGGAAAAGCCTGATCAGATGTTGCTTGTCCACCAATCTCCATGAAACATGAGTCATCTTTATCACTATAGAGAGCATTCTGGGGAGATTAAAAATTTGACATGGATGCCATTCTTCCATGTGCGTGGAGCCAGCACCCGGCCAATGCATGGTATGAATTCCACGTAATCCCTCTTCTGTAGGCTTCAGGGGTACGTAGGCTTTATCCAGACTGTAGAGAACCAAGAATTTTACCCATGGGAAGTAAAATAAAAACAATTCAAGACAAAGTGCGAGGAAAATATCACTGATAAAGGATTGCAGGAGTATGTTTGGAGAATGCCCCTACTTCACTGAACACTGGGGAGTTGAAATGTCAGCACAGGGAAGGTCTGGACCACTTAACAAATGTTGGGTCTGAACCTGCAAAAAATTACTTGTGTGAGTGATTATCAGCACAAGTAATTCCATGAAACTCATGTCTAAACATCCAAAACTGTTTTTTATTCAACAAATACAACCATGTCCCCAGCACCATCTGAGGGCGGTAGGTAATATACACGGTCTGTGTAGGTATTTTTTAGTTTGTTTTGTTTAAAAGGCATTTTAAAACATGGTTATTTGGCAACAGTAGAGGAAATACTAGGAGAGAAGGCAGAGTGTAGGAGAGGGTTCATGTTCAGAGAAATCTTTCATATAAATTTGCTGCTAATTGCTTCCTTCTTCTTAAGACACCAAATGATGCCATTGATCATCCACAAGTGCTGAGGACAGCACAAGGATGGTTAAATGTATCAGTAAAGAAACATTCTTAATGAGACAGAAAGCAGGGTAAATCTTGACCAGCAAATTTCACTACTTTTCAGCTTAAAGGAATATTGACCTTATCATTACTTTTTCTTATTTTTTACCTCAAAATTTGAAGGAAGAGTGAAAATCAGGTAATCACAGGAAGCTGTAAGTTGCTGTCATTCATATATTTCAATGGCCCTTAATATAATAGTTAAAATCCCAACCAGAAAAAGGGTGATCTGGTTTTTATTGCTGTTTCTCAAACTCACACTGTCAAAGTTTAGTGAGATCATCACACAGTTACAGTTTTAATAAATGGTCATAATAACTAAAACAGATTTACTCCAAAAGTGTTGATTCAAATTTTTTAATTCCTGTTTTGTCAAGCTGCTTTAAACAGCCAACCCTTGTTGTAAGAATATGCTAATGTGTAATTAAACTGCACTCACATCATGCCATATGGTACATTTGAAACATAAACCGCTGTTCTATTATTTGGGTAGGGTCATTTGAAAAGGAAAGCAAAAGAAAAAGAGACAACCCAGGGGAAAAGACAGTTTATCTGTCCTCTCACATTTTATAAGCCAGCTTTAAGCATAAGGCACTGTTATTCTGGATGAGATTTGACAATTTTGAGGTCAATGGATTCTTAATCTTTTACTAAAGAGAAGAGAATGTGCTGATATGCAAAAAAGACCATTTTATGAGTTGTGGGGTTTTTCCTTTAAATGAGACATAATGAAGTTTTTAAGGAAAATATCTTTACTGTGAAGCCATGAGTAGGTAAACATACACACATGGGGGAAGTAAGCTTCGGAGCCAGTGTAAGTTTTGCTGTTGGCTTCTGTGAGAGCAGATCCTGGTTCTCTGCCATTTTCCAATCTGATATTAACATGCAAGTCAGGATGGGTGAGAGGGAGATATAAAGAGAAAAATGCTGGATTCAGAAAGAGAGGCAGTTAGGTGCTTAATTATATAGTGGCATGTGGACAGTGTGCAAGCAGGAGTGCAGACGCAGGCAAAAATGATTAATCTCTTGTTTTAATTATAGTTGATCGCTTGATTGTGTGGTCATTATTGAAAATGACCTGGTATTTCATTTGGGGACTTCAGAGTAGCAGGAAGGTGAGGAGATGCTGTAGTCTAAGGCATTAGCTTCTTACTAGTAGATGTTTGTATTTTAATGTGCTTGACAGGTCACAAGTGAGATGAGTGATGGGCTCAACCTAACCTTTGCCAGACGATCACCTACATTAAAAAACCCTGCATAATTTATTAAAATAATTCAAACATGTTTCTCAGTAGAGCATTCATTATCTACTTTTCTTTTTTTAATGATAACCATCCATGATGCTACTGTCTGATGGCTATTCAAAGAGAGGTACATTAAATTGGCTGGCCAGTGTTTTCAGCTTAGTTCCCAGAATCAAAGGTGCAGGTCCTCAGAGGTATTTTAGTTTCTAGAATAAAAATAACTCCTCCTCAGCACTCCTCTGGATTTGCATATGTCTAGTCCCAAAATCCAACCTACTTTGAATTTAGTAGGTACATGCAAAGAGGCCAAAAGCTCAACAGTGTTCTGCTCAGCAATGTGGTGAAAAACAAGCACCTCTTGAAGTGAACACTTCAAGGCGAGATTGTGGCAAGAAGCCTGGGCTGCTACGTAGAGAATTTTAGTTTTCAGAGTTGGCAGGCAGTAGACTTTCAATGCAGGGTTATTGCACTCAGAAATATGTTTCTGGCCTCATGGGAAGGCCAGAACACCACATAAAATTCTGCTGCAGCATGAAAGAGTTGAAACGTTTCTTTCTATGATGTAACCTCGCAGGAAATCTAACCTGACAAACAAAATAAAAATACCCTCTCCTTTCTTTCATTAACAAGAAAATAATCGCCTTGTTAATCAACTGAGTGTAATATGTTTTACCTCAGCTCTGCAAAGTACTTGCTTGTCCTACAGCATGTTTCAAACCCCAATCCTGTTCTGCGAGGCAAGCAAATAGGGTGTACAACTTAAAACATTTACAGCCATCATTTCACTTGATAAATCAGTGCTAGTGAGAACTATATGAAACCGTTGGTGGCATGAGGCCTCCACCACAGGCCCATGAGAACTGAAGGGCAGAGGAAGATCTGGGTGTTGTCACCCACCACTCATCTTATTTTTCATACATACCCAGGTTAAACTCTTGACCCTACTGAAATAAGGGATGTAGTCAATTACTTGAATGGAACCAAGCCTTTGGCCACAGACTTTAAGGATGACCACCTTGACTGGTCTATTATGACCCATCCAGGAATCGCTGTGTTAAGCTCAGAACTTCTGTCTGAGCTAGGTACTTTAGGAACACATGCAGTGTTGGTTTAAAGGTTTTAAATAGAGAAGTATTCATTGTATACCTATTAAAGGTATTCCAAAAGCAAATTACTCTCACTCTTTAAAGACTGAATCTTACCTCCCATCTTAATTTGTATATATTCAGCTTCTAGATGTTGAATATCACCATATCTGATGGTCTAAAGCACTCACTTCTGTCAAAATACCCATACCCATTTATAGATCACAATCAAAACAGCTCTTAATATTTTCTTCAATAAACAGGGGAAACTTAAATAAACACAATTTTCAACAGGAGAAAAAGTTTATTGGCTAGCTATCACAGAAATATATTTTTCGATGGAAAAAGGAATAAATGGCAAATCTGGGTCAGATTTGAATATAGCCATGGCAAAATGGGTTTATTTTAGTACGTGCATTAATATAATTCCATTATATATTTAAATAGGAACCACTGTATTTTCCTGATAATAGGATGGCACAGAGTCTTGAATTGTTGACTGAATTAGAGCACTATTTTCAAAATGTAATAAAATAGAGAAAAAAAAATCTAAGACAGTTGCCCAGGGAAGACAGGATTCATGGGTTCAGGAATAGTACTGTCCCTGAGCATGCTTATGACCTCAGGGACAGGGAAATAGGAAAAAGAAAACTGACCAAAGGAGATAATGAAAGGGCGATAAGAGAAAATCCAAGAAAGATGGGTTCTCTTGAAGTCAGTAAGTTGAAAGGGGAAGAGTGGCAAGAAAAAAATTAAGGAAACAAAGAGGTCTCCATTATATGGGAAATAAAAAACTTGGATAAGATTACTTCCTTGCAGAACAGTGGATTACAGTGTTGTTTGGAGGGGATTAACAGGACAAAATAAGTTTATGTATTTGGGAGGCTGAGGCTAACTCTATTCATTGACTTTAAAATTGCCAACTTTTTAGCCAGAAAAAAAATTTCAGAGATAAAGAAAGTTTATCTGTTTCCCATTTCCCCACCACATTCCTCTGTTTCAGTGTCCAAAATGCAAGTCTGTCAGGAAAGAGGACTGGAGTGAACTGACATATCTACAAGACATTATTCCTTATTCTGCTAAGATTTCTGGAAATTTCAGACTCTATGAAGATAAGGATAATAATGCTTATATTTCTTTCAGGGTGGTGAAAAACTTTGAAGCTTCTAAAAACTGAAATGAAAAGCTGTGAGTGGGAAGAAATTAATCTATTCAGTGACAAACTGTTATAGCTCTCTTATTGGTTATGTTACCAATCAATCTTATGTGAAGATATGATATGACCTACCAATACAGAATAAATTAATAACAGCAGGTAAGGATATTCTTTATGTTCTCTTTAAAAGCATATTTACAAATTATTAGACAGATCTACAGACAATGTACTTATTCAATATGAACAATACAAATGTTTTTATCTGGACATAGCTTGAAGTGATAAACCTCAGAGATTTGTCACCAGGGCTGGAAGTAGGTGTTCTTCTGGATCCTTTTTAACAAACTCCCAGCCCATTGTCCAGATTTACTGTAAAAAAAGCACCAAGTATTTTGCATGTACAAAAAATGATTGTCAGAGAGAAGTTATTTCTCTTCTATAAGAGATAAAAAAAAGATCTCTTCCCTGCTTTTTTAACTGTCAAGTGCTATTAAGTCACAACAGTCTTACTTGCATGACACGGTAGTTTTCATTCATTGTTATCCAAAGCAGAATCACAGAGAATCACAGAACTAGTAAGGTTGGAAGAGACAACTGTGGGCCACCAGGTCCAAGCACCCTGCTTAAGCAGGGTCATCCCAGCCCTGCTGAAGTCAAGGTAGACAATATCCACTGCTCTCCCTTCATCTATCCATGTACTTGCTTCATCATAGAAGGCAGTCAGGTTGGTCAAGCATGATTTACCTTCAGTGAATCCATGCTGACTACGCCTGATCACCCTCTTGTCATTCACGTGGATAGAGATGGATTACAGGTTGAGGCATTCCACCATCTTTCCAGGGATTGAGGTGAGGCTGACTGGTCAGTAGTTTCCTGGGTCCTCATTCTGGAGTAACATTTGCTTTCTTCCAGTCCTCAGGAACCTCTCCTGATTGTCATGACCTTTCAAAGATGACCATGAGCAGCCTAGCTGTGGTGTCTGTCAACTCTCTTGACACTCCTGAATGCATCCTGTCAGGGCCCACGGACTTCTGGATGTCAAGTTCACCTGGGTGATCTCTAACCCAATCCTTCTTGGCCAAGGGAAACAGAATACCAAACTCAAGAGCAAGAAAATTCAAAACCAATATGGAAGGAGTGAATTAAGCCATCTTGAAAGAAGATTGAAATGTGACTAAAGTGCAACAGATTTATTGTTCTACAAATAATTTTCTTGATTTGAAGGATGTATTTCTAGTGTAGTATTGCTTGAAAAGTTAGGTCACAGTTTTGGATTTATATTAACTTTGAATATTGTGCTTTAGCTTTGTTCTTCCTTTGCATCTCCATATTTCAACTTGATTTCAGCTTCATTCTGAAATGCAGTTAATTCATACTGTAGTGCAGGTAAGTAGGAACACATTGCTCTTAGCAGTCTGTGGGAGAATAAAGCTGTACCTTGTAAAATGTTGATGGTGAAACATTGCCAATGGCCTCTCTCAGTGTGCTAACTGTTCCGGAGACTTCAAAGAAAGAAGCAATTTCAGTTTTAGAGATATGTTATGTCCTTATTTAAGGGGAGGGGATCAGTTCCTGGTTACTCAAGCACATCTGAAAAATGTAAACTTAAATACTATCAAATTATCTTTGTATGGTAGGAGAAAATAAAGTTATTTGTATGTACTGTGAAGCCAAATTTTGTGTGTGTGTCTAGGTGCTTTTATTGAAACGTGTAATGAATGACTCGCCACAAATTATTCTCCTGAGTAGACTGTGTGAGCTTGAGAGCCAATAGGTCATCCTAGAAGTCCCAACCAATGCAGGAATGTCTTCTGCGAAGGGTTACTAAATGCTTTGTCTCATCTAGTTTTCAGTTGATTGGGCAATGACAGCCTTACAGCTTCCCCTGAGAGATCTTTTCATGTAACATCAATTCTACATTAAGTCATTCCAGTTTCTCATTTTGTTGCTGTATAAAACTTTCTGTGGGGCAAAAGAAAAATAATCAACATGAATGAGAAAGGCCTGCGTCCCATTTAATTAAAAATATTTTTGCCCCTGGAATGAAAAGGTATGGTGATGACTGGAGTCACTGGGGAGTCCTGCCTGAAAAGTGTTGGCATCATATCACCTTATTTCTGTGCAGATACAAAATTGAACAAAATGTGCAATTATGTCTTAAACAAAAATGTGGTGCTAGACATGAAATGCTTGTAGCTGAAGCAACATATGAACACATGGCATCTTTGCTATGTAATTTGCTCTTAATTGTCAGCACATTTAGTACTGGCATTTTTAGATACATTTTTGGTTCATTCTCTAACAAATTACTCTACACTAATTGTTTCTCCCAGCAATTTATTGCACAGCTGGGAGACCAAGTTGCAGAATTGCACACACACTATCTTTTATTCAATTCATTTCTTGAAAATGTTTAAAATTCCATGAGGTAGTCAAGAATGATTTTAATTGCAGTGTCTACAATGAAAATATGGAATTAATTAAATGTCTTGTGGGTCAGGTAAGGTATGGCTTTCAGAACCCATTGCTTAGTAATGTTTCAACAACTGTAATAGTGTAAATCAAGATATCTTTTAGTAACGGGGATAACTGTGACATTTCAGAGGCTCTCTTAAAAGCTTATTTTTATTTAAAAGGTGAACATCTGCTAAGGTAGCAAACTCATCTGTATGCAAAAGAATTATCTTTCTGAGGATCTTTCCATTATGAAATACCTGTCATGATTCTCTTGTACAAATCTGTTAGGTCTCACAAATCTTTCTCTCATGTCTCTCCTAAGGTGCACTTATCTTCTCTGATGAGAGATAAATGTTCATAATTTTAAAAAAATAAAGTTTTAATTTTAAGCAGACCAAAGTCTAAAGGCTTACTAAGGAATATTATCTGGAACAATATAAATGGAGATGGATCCTTAGAAAATGGGTTGCCTACAGTGTGTGGGATTAACTTTCAAGAAGCGCTGATGTCACATCTTAAGTTGGGAACAAATTGCTAAAAAGTCCTTACCTCTTAGCTCATGAATCACACTTCTCTGATACATCAAATCACTTCAAGAGCAATCAGTCAAATTAACTGACATCATGAAGTGCTTAGTGAATTTTTTTTTCCATAGGAGAATAATCTCATAGCTTTCCAACTTTACACTGCAGGCAAAATCTCAAGACACTGTGGAAAAAGTGTTTGTATGAAGTTGGAATAATTTACAGTCTGAAGTGAGCAAATTCCTGATAAATTCTTCAGGGCTTCAGGTGTTTTTTGTTGGGTTTTTTGTTTGTTTGTTTGGTTAGTTTGTTTTGGGGGGGGTTTGTTTGGTTGGTTGGTTGGTTTGGTTTTTGGGGGATTTTTTGCAAGGCTTTACCATTGTAAAACTATCTTTATAATTGAAAGTACTTTGTGCTTTTAGTAGTCTGTGAAATATAAGTAGCACGCTTTACTGCAGAGACTTAACATCACCTGTACATCTTTGCATACAGTGAGCCCTTTGAATTACTGACCTCATTTTGAAAACCTATTTTGCAAGCCTTTCCATTAGACTTGGTGATAACAGGATGGATTCACCTGGTCAGAACTCTTGAACCTGTGAAGTGCTTTGGCTGGAAACCCCTGTCACTGCTAGCACAAGCCAATGTCTGCTGTAGACCCACAGCAAGGTCACCGAAGCTGAAGTTGGTCTTGGAAAGACCCGTATGGCTTCACAACAATGACTGAGATGATGGGTGAGGGAAAGAGGGTAGCCTTCAGTATGGGTATAATCCATCACTGAAGAGACTCTGGTAATAATCAACATCATTAAATAGATCTGCAAGAAGGTTAAGTCCAATTGGCACACATAAAAAGAAATAGCTGGTTTGGGGCAGGGGGTATTAGTAGTTTGTTTGGGTTTGGAAGGGGTTGGTTTTGAGTTTGGTTTGATTTCATTTGTTTCACTGGGTTTTTTCCTCCATGTACCTAAATTCTTTGTACAATTTCTAAGATGGTTGCATGCAAAAAGTATATATGCAAAAATCATAGCCAAACATTTGCACATGCTGCCTCTAATTGTAAAATTAGACTAAATATGTGTGAAAAAACATGTGGTTTTTGTATTTTTTATATCATGTCTAATAATATAAAACCTTTTTTTAGATCTTGTTGTAATCAGTTCACTGAGCTCTTTTAAACTATTCAAAACTCTGAATATACCATTTCTTCCACTTAAACCACCTAAGGAAGTAATTGGCTAGTGTATTTTTACTGTTTGTCTTTTCTGTGCAATCCTTTTTTTTTTTTTTTTTCCACAGGACATAAACATCCCTTTTGCTTTTAGCTATGAAGGGCAATCTAATAGAATAAATGCAGCCCAAGCTAAATTGGCATTGCTCTGTCAGTGTTACTGAGTGGTGTCTGCTTAACCTACAGCTGAATTTCCATTGATTTCAATTGAAGAAGGGCTAAGGTCCTTAATGAAAAAGGAGTAGAACCAAATAGTTCTTAGCTGAATAGTTTTGGGGTTGTTTTTTTCCCTCATAAATTTGCAGGCTGCAATCCTAAATTGTGTAGATCAGTTATCAGGTTGTATTATCTGCTGATGTTCAGCATCTGTTAGCTAAATCAACAACTCTGAACAGCAAGACTGCAACTTTCTATAAATCATAGTTTAGTTAAAATAGCCTGTCTGTTACCTGCATGATACAGGGAGAGGCACAGCTCCTGAATAAGTGGAAGGCGAAATGGAAGGGCTGGGAAGCCCAAGATGGTGATCATGTTATATGATACTATTAGGGAGGGTCTAAATAGCCTTCCCCTACCCTGCTGTTCTGTGCTTGCAGAAAATATAACAACACCTAAAACAACTGATTTAATTTTTTGTAAATAGATTTTTGTAAATTGTTTCAGCTGACCAAAAGGCTTTGCTGCTCTGATAAAAGTTCAGGTTTTTTTCCATCCATATCAGCTGGTCCAGTTAAAAGACAATCTATTCCTACAAAACTTATCTCTTATCCTCAGGCCACCACTGCTACCTAAAATAATACATGCAATGGTGTAGTTAGCAAGTAGTGGCCAAATACTTTATTAACCCAGAGATAGCCAGCCTTATCTCCTGAAGAGGTAATGTCTGTGCTGAAGACCTTCACTCGCTTAGCGTCCTGGCAGGAAAAATCCCACAGTTTATAAACCTGATATATTGAAAGGGGAATTTGAGTAACTAAGGGCTTTTGTTTGCAACAAGATGCTGAGGGGAAGAAAAAAATAGCAGATTTGCTCTGATCTGCCCTTTGAAAAAAACAGCTTAGAGTGGTTGCATTGTGAATGGTCATGTAACACTTGCTGAGGGAGAGAGCCAGCCCTTGTTGTCCCTTTGACAATGTGTTGTGGACCAGCCTGAGGGTGGCTACCCACAAGCACTGTGAATGGCTGAGTCAAGATTTGCCCTGAGAGGTGTTTGGACTGTTATTCAAGCAGTCCTTCCCAAGGCTCCCATGAAGATAATGTCCTCTGTGCACACAGGCTGGAGACTGCTCCTGCTCTCTCAGCAGGATCAGAGACTTTGCTCTCCTCAACATCAAAACTCAAGCCAACTTCAGCCCAGCTAAAAAAGCTGCAGTTGCAGCAGGGCCAGGACTTAACCCAGAAATTCTTAATAAATATATTTTCTTCTGGAAATTAGAGTACAGTAGCCAGTATTCTAGTTAACCTTCGCAATGACGTATTTATTCTGGTGCACACAATAATTTGTTATCATAAATTGTTTCCATATGGAAACTTTAGACATTTCTATTTCCAGAAAAGGCCTCAAAAGGATTCTGTTCCCACTTTTCTGTAGAAGCATGATTATATTTGTAACAATTAAAAATGCAAGTTTCCCTTGGGGAAATGTCAGTGGTAATTATCACACTGATGATTCAGAGAATGCTTCCTTCTACAACTGTCTCTTGATAAATTGCTGGTACTTGTTTGACACTCTCAGTTCTCTTGTTTGATTAAATAATCATCAGAAAAAAATCATCACTTCATAGTCAGATGTCAGTCTCCTTTCACGCTGAAGCGCATTGCTCTTGCTGTTAAAAATCACAACCACATCACTATGTGAAAGCCAAAAAAGCCTCCAAGAGCCCATCTGTGTGGCTCATAGTGTGTGTCAGCAGTTCAGGGATAAAATCCTTGCCTTACTTAGCAGCAGTACCTACCAGTAATGAAACCATTTGTGGATCTGCTAGTGTTTCCTCAATTCCTGTTCACAGTTGTTGGGGTTTCTCTGTGTATTAGGTTTGCAGCTCCTGCTGACCACATTATACCCTACACCCCTGGGCGAGGGAACCAGTCAGTAGCAACATTTCCACTGACTAGCCGCTAGGTCAAACTTATCATCTCTTCGTGAAAATATCTCACTTCTCCCATAGCCCCAAACCCTACATGTCCCACATCTTCATTTCTTTCCTTGAAATCCTGCTCACTCAGTCATTCTTTGGTTGATGTTCTCTGCCTTAATCTTCATAGCAGACACCACATGCAAATACTAATTCTTACCAGCATCTTATTAGGCATATCATGAAGTGATAGACCGCTGCAAACCTCACTGCACCTTTCCTCTTCCTTTTTTACCAATACTTTCCAGTCTTGTCTGACTGACATCCAAAGGAGTTTCAGATCACATTCTCAAAATAATACATAATACTATTCCACTATAATAATACATAGTGGAAAATAGTACTACTTTATCACAAATTTCAATCCTTTTGGTAGATAATTGTGGCTCTGTTTTTTTTTCTCTCCTTCTGCCAAATTTTTAAGTTTACCTATTGCTAAAGATGCAGTTTCTAACAAACATGTAAGAAATTCTCGCATCCCAGGCCAAAGCCTTCACAGTTGTAATTCTCAGGAAATTTTGCTTGTTTGTTTGTTTGCTCAGCCACAGGCCTATATGTGTACTTTATTCACTCTGACAAGCAGTGAAGCATGTTGGTAGTTTTCTTACACTGCAATTCATTTTCACTGCCTAAGTCCTTTCTGTCAATATGAGACACAATACACTGGTTCCTTCTATTTTCTTTTTTTTTTTTTTTTCTTTCCCTGATCTCACCCAGTAAACAAACGTACTGTCCCCTTAACCTCTGGCAAGGAACAGTCTTTCATGAAGCAGTGAATGGATCAGCTTTCCAAAAGTGGTTCAGCAGCAGTGATTCTGGGTTATAGCCTTCTTTGAACTCTTGATCCATCATATCTGATGTGCTGTCTAGCACATTTTCAAACCAGTCTCTGACTGCACAGAAGCTACCTATGCATTTGGACAGACAAATCACATGAGCAGATGTGAGGTGACCCAAATGAGGTACATAAATGATGTGTTTGGGATCAGATTCAGTTGCCCGCTGTGCTAAATACCACATAGACACTAATTGAAAAGACAGTACACACTCCAAGAAGCTTCAGTACAGCAACTTAGGAAGGAAATCAGCACCTAAGAAGTGGGGAAAAACACAAGACAAACAAAACATAAAACAGCGCTTGGAAACTAAGATAATTAAAGAATATTAGAGAAACACCTTTGAAGGTGCAAGGTCAAAAATCCAAAGTTAGGAAACACAAAATATTAGACTGTTTCACTCTACCTTTTTTATGTGATTATATGCTGTTTTTTTTCAGCAGAAATATTTTGTCATTCGGGTAAAAGTTGGTTGGCCTAAAGAGCGAGTAGTTATTATTTTGCTTCTTTGCACTGGTCTCCATGTGTTCTCAGAGTACACTTACTGTATGCCGGTCAAACCTTTGCCAGGAAGAAGGAATTATTCATTAACTTTGCCATCATATTTCTCCCTGCAGGATCACAATTTCACAACAGCTGCAGCAGCCCATTATAATAACCCAGCAATGGTCTCTCACCTAGCTAAGTTCTTGGTAGCCCTTCTCATAGTACATACAAAAAAATCTCTGTCACTTTTTGAACTGATGGTAGAAATCCATCATAGATACTAAGAAGATGCTGAGGTGGGTCTATCTGACATCTGGGATAGATCTCTGGTCATGATTGCCCTGTGAGAGCTTGGTTCTGCCTAGTGCTGAGGCAGGGGAATGTTCATGAACCTGGGAACACATTCCTGCAATAAAGACTGTCAGTCTTCCACTGAAGATGGCTTTGGTGGAAGAGTGAAGTTGGTGTTCTGTGTCACAGAGAACTAAGCAGTAGAAAGGCCTACAAGATGGGAAAGCTATCTGGTGTCCACTCCATGCAAGGAGACTCTTCAGGAAATTTACAGCCACATCCAAAGACTCTTTCTTGAAGTAAAAGTTAGGTGGAACCTAAGCACAACCTCTAAATTCCGTAAGTTCTTTGCTTTTTTTATTGCAAAATTTCCCAGGTGCCAAGAGTTGTGTCTTCTATCCCAGAACTGTCACAAGCCAGCAGTTCTGAAAAGTTAATCACACATCTGACTACTGCAGTGGAACAGGAGCTGCTGTCTGCCCCACATCCTCCAAAAGGATCAGTCAGGAAAGTGTTGTAGTTGTATTCTGTCATCACCAAGAAGATCTGTCTCCATCTCAAATGCCATAGTTCATTTCAAAATTTAGCTGAGAAATAAGTACCTATTCAGATAGATAGATAGATAGACAGATATAGATATAGATATAGATATTGATTATATAGATATTGAGAGAGATTAGATAGATAGATAGATAGATAGATAGGTTTGCCTATGCTTTACTTCCCTTAGTAGGTTTACACCCCCTGTCTCACACCTCTCAGGCTGTGGAATGTTCTGAGGTAGAGGGACTTTCTTGTGTCAAAGCCCAGGGAAGAAGCCATGATTCAGTGAGTCAAAGACTGAGAACATAAGAGATTATGGCTTTGTAGCCCACTCAGCCTTAAAATACTCCTACACATCTCTTGAGAGCCACAATTTTTCAATGACTTGCATGATGACAAGTTTGGGGAGCATCTCAAAGGGATGATAAAAGGTGCAATCTTGAATAAAGGCCACAAATTAATAAAGGCTGTCAGATTTCAAGATAGGGGAGAGATGACCTATGTTTTTCCAAATAAAAGGTCAGCAGAAATTTTTAGTATGGGAAGAACACCATGATTTTCTCCATATTCCTTCTTAGAAGTGGCAGTTTATTTTCTGCATAAATATGTGTGTATATATAAAGTCACCATGCACTGTATATCCAACATAGAAAATTTCTATGGTGTTTGGCAAAGTTGAAAGTTACTCAAAGGAAGACCATATCATGGGAAATACCAGGCAACCACAGTAACAAGCAGGGTGACCCATCCAGCCTACAACAAAACACATGGCTAGAGAGCATCAAGCAGTGGCAGATTTTCTGTTTCACATCACCAATCACATATTTCCACAAGAAGCTAGTGCAAAAAAATAAGTGTGGGAAAGGAGAATATGGAGCAGATCTCTGCTCTTTAGAAAATATATAGTATTTCTATCTGCAAGAATATATGGGCCAGCAATTTGGTTTCCAAAAAAAAAGGAGCAATTTTTCCTGAACTTAAGCTGTTACCTGGGACAGGATCTCAAAAATGGGAACAAATAATCTGAAATGCTTAGGTTAGCCCACGAGCCTTACACCTTTCTCATCTAGTCCTATGACCCTTATGCCTTTCTCATCTAGTCCTATGATACAACAGGTGAAAGACCCCTTAGAGTAAGTGGGAGGGGGCAGAGAAGGCTCAAGCTCAGGCACTTGCAAGATGATAAGACCAAGCTGAAATCCTATATAAAAGGTATGCAGATAAGCTATTGAGTATCAAACTGGCAGTTGTGGAGAGGGGTTGTGCTTGCTAGCAGATCTACTGTTTCCACCAGGTTAGCTCGCTCCAGGAGGCAGGGCTGGTCTGTCAGGGACACGTTATAGCTGATGGCTGCTTGCAAAGCCTGCACTGGCTTAACTGCTCACAGTTTAGAGGAAAACATGTTTAGAGTTTATTGACGCACACACAGATGGCAACTCATTCTCTTATGAGCAACAGAGTGTTTCCTGCTCCAAAGCTGCAGGTAAGTGTTGCATTGCTTAAGGGTCTTCAAGCTGGGCTGCATCATTTCCTTATAGAATTTCCCCAGATGGAAGTACCACAAGCAAGTGTAGTAATAGCAATTCTTTCTGATATAATTTGTCTTTTGGGTGAGATTTTTGAGAGCTGCAAGTGTTCTTCCTCAACACTTGAAAGGTATATTTGATTTATTTCACCAAAGCAATGTAGTAGCTTTAAAATGCCTTTTCTGAACTTCTAAGTCCTTATGAATTCTGCTACAAAATATCAAACTCTTCTACACATAGACAATTTGGTTTCTGCTCTCAGAGACGTGCTGTATATGCACACACAACAGTCTTTGAATAAGTAACATCTGTAATGTTATATTTACTCTGATTAATGAAGAGAAAAGTGTTAGATCTCCCAAGTCCTTAAATGCTGTTCTGCAATTATGCTACAGCTGATCTTTATTGTTTGAGCTGATTATTCATCTCATTTTCTCATGATTGTCTGAAGTTGTTTCTTTAAAAGTTAGGTCTTGCTATTAGCAACTATTATTAATTACCCTTATAGAAGGCCTGTGTCTGCAGCAGAAATGTTGCACTTACAAGTTTGGTTTTATCCAGCTTTGGTTTATATTGTTTGTTGCTGCCATTTCTCTGCAAACTCCAGGGATTATCTGAAAGGTAGTGCAATTATCAATAATACTTCAGAATTTGTTATGTGTAATGCTGAGGTTTGGAGATGGATGAATAAAAGCAAATAATTTAAAATGCAAATGTTGTCAAAAACAGGAAGAAAGTTGTACCAGACCCAAATGTTTGGCCTAAAAAACTCAAGGCTTCCTTAAGGGAAATGAATGAATATTGCAGAGAACTGAATCTGATTAGGATGAAAAAATCATTACTAAATTCTAATGTATGCATCTACAGAGAAGGGCGTAAAAGCGTTCAAGGCATGTACCTCCTCACTACACTTTTGAAAAACCTACCCCAAGCATCTGACAGAACAGGGAGATCTGGTATCATAGGGTTTGTAACAAATAATGATGGCATACTAAAGCTACTGTAAAAAAAGGTAGCAGGAGCTCTAGAATTACCTCAGGTCCCAACAGTGAATCCAGAAGCTGGCATTAGGCACTGGGACTTCCTCTCCAAGAGCACAGAGGAGAAGGCACAAGCACAGAGAGACATCCCCTCCTTCAGTGGAGCCTGCCTCCTGGGACAGGTCTGCAGTCAATTGGGGACCAACTGGATTGCACCACATACTCCTTCTGCCTGTGTGAGGGTTTCCTTCAGGAAAATGAAGTCAATTTTGTACAGCCTAGTCTCTCAAACTATTTGGGATCCCTAGTTCCTAGTCCTTGTTCCCCTGATTTTCTTTGTGTTAGTGTTTGGAGTCTGGCAGCAGCCAAATAAAATGTTTCTGGGATTAGGAAATTGCTGGACAGAGCTTCTTTGGGGGAGAGATACACTGGCTCTGCTAGAGTTAAGCCTGAGATACCATTAGTTAAGACTTAGAGTTAAGCCTGAGATACCTTTACTGAGATATAGACAGGCTTTGTGTGAGGGGCAGAAGAGACTTCAAAATTACACCATTGGAAATACAACAGGAGAGAGAAGCAGTGGTGTTCTCTTACCTACAATGTTGTATTACTGCAAAGGCAAGGAAGAAAGATGCAAAACTAGTGAATGATTAGAGCACAGAAAAGTTCAATGTAGGATTTTTAGTGAAGCAGAAAAATGCAAGAGGAATTAGATGTGTTATACAAAGCATCAAAAAGAAGACCCATGAAAAAACAGCTGTTTCAAGGAAATAAATTCTGTTTAGCAGCATCTACCTCCTTGTTGAAATGTCTGTCCCATTAAGTCATCAGTCTGTGTGGTAAAGCCAAATCACATGAATGTTAACAGACTAACAGACTAAACAAAACTATCTGTGACAAAATAAAGGATAACTAGGCCACCACAACTTTAATGCAAGAGAAAAATTCAATGTTGTGACGGTATTTGAAACACAGCAGAAAGCACGTTTTCTTATTCCAAGTATCTAATAAGCACTGAAAGAATGAAGCATATGTTTGGAAACACATGCCCAAACAATGTGTGACTGCAAGGGGAGGCATAGTGTAAAGACCGGCTGTGTTTCCAGTACCCCTGGAGAGAACTGACACCATGCAAAGGTGTTGGCACCAGTTTCCAATAGGAAAATGCAGCTGGAGGATGAAGCTCTGTTAATGAAACAAAGGTTTTACTAAGTCTCTTAATTGAATCTACACTGGTATATTCTATAGCAGGTGGTATTCTGACACTGCATAGAAATGGATAAAAAGTGAATTCCAAATAGACAGTGGAGCTGAATGTGATGTGGTCACAGGAAGCACTGTGCCCGAATTCAAAGATCTGCACATTTCAAGTAGCAAAATCAAAACAAGTCCATTTGGCAAAGCTGTTCTGGCCTGCCTGCTAACAGATAGAAGTGCTTGAAATTGTGGAATAGAAAGTCCCAAGTGTGCTTGATTGAAAAGCAGTCTGCAAACACAGATGATCAAATTGAGTAGATAACCTATGGAATTGAATTCTAGACTTCCTTTCAAAGAATGCCATGGGACATAGAAGAATACAGGTGCAATAAAGGCATGTAGCAAATTTTATATGTCTGAGGCAATTTCAAAGAGGGTGGGAAAAATCAGCATACTAAAGTTAAAATTAATAGTTGCTCCCAGGCAAACCCATAGAAAAAGTAATGTAAGATGCAATCAACAGAGAATGACAAGACAATAAAACAATTAATTGCCACAAAAGTGTTTTTTTTCTGTGTCTGCTTTATTAAGGAAGAATATTCTTAATAGTGTTTGCCTTTTTTTTCTTTTTATAATATATTTTGTTGGCAAAGATATCTGCATTTTTCTGACAGACTCTGAATGCATTGATTTAATCCAGATTCTGATATAAAGAGTAAACTATTTCAGTGCAACACTTATTTAATAATTTGAAAGCCAGATAACTCATAGATCAACAGAAGAGACAGTCCTCACCTAAGGGAGAACTATCACTGCTCCTCCAGCAGTTCTCCTATTTTCCTATGAGTCACCACTGCTCATTAATTTTATCAATATTTTCAGGGGAGGAATTGCTGGAAAAGAATGTGAATTTCTTTAGATATAAATGTATTTTAATGACTTGTCATTTCTACAAAATTACCTGAATCACATGGTAAATGGTCCCACATCTGCTTCCATATTTGACTTTATCACAGGATGCGGATCTGGAGTAGCATTTGGTTGAAAGGCTGAAACCTTTGAAAGATTGAGAATAACTGAACATGAACTGAACATGAATTCACTGTGGTAGCTCACAGTGGTAACTCAAATGGAGGTAATGAGCAGAAAGGGTTTTTAACTATCTGTAGCATAAATCCATTATTAGAATGCAATCTTCACTTTGAAAAGATTGCAGACTTATTGGAAGACTATTCAGAAAAGTGGCAGAATAACTATCCAGATTCAAGGTACAATTTAAAATTTATTTTAGAGCATCCACGTACCTTCACTTCTATTTTGTCATCACTGAATGTTGCATTGAAGATCTCCATGGTGGCATAAAATGACATGAGATGACTGAAATCTCTAGGGAATGTAAAGTCACCAGAAAAGAACTGACATGAAATATAATGATACCAACAAATCCCTAAGCTATTGACTAAGGGCTATGGGATGTAGCTATCCTTTGCTAAATCAATTGCTTAATGTCATAGGCTTTCCAAAGCATGGTATCAAACTGGATGCCGAAATAAAAATGCCACAATTGGTTATCTGTCAAGTTGCAAACAGCCAAAAAGACATTGAAGTGACCAAGATGATCATGTTAAAAAATGAGAATCAATGCACTACATAAGAAGAAATTTTGTGAAATCATCCCGTGAGTATCATCCTCTGCAACTTGTGGTAGAGGGTTAAAGACTTTGGGGATTTGAGAAGAAAGAAAGAGGGTTAGATGAATATCCATACCAACTTTTTAGAGCCTCTTCCACACTTCCAAGTTACAAAAATTGTTCTCAGGACTTAGCTTCTGGTCTGAAGTTGAACTTTTACTTCAGTGGAAGAATGGAACATGTAGTAATAGGAGGGAAGTTGCGTGAAGACAGTGTCTTGTTCATGGGTAAGAAGAGTGGCTGGAAATCAGATAGAACATCAAGAGGGTTTTAGGACAGCGACTCCAAGGAAGACATACAAACAACATACAAACATGTTTCCAGTTGCAAATATGGTACAATAAACAACAAAGTTTGGATTCTTTTACAGAAGTGGTAGGGTGTATGGATAGCACAGACAGAGAAGAGGAATGGTTTATTAGTGAGAAGTCATGTGAGCAGTGGAAGGAAGGAGGGAATATCAACATGGTAATTATAACATACAACCAACTAGTCTCAAAAGCATATAGATTGATGTACTAACTAACAAAGACCAGGGAGCTGACAGGTGTGTGTCCAAAACTCCCAAATTTTAAACCCATGAATGGGATGCTTTACCTCTTAAACATTTGTCTGCAATATCTAGGCATAAAAATAGTAACATCTGGACAAACTCAGCTCAACATGTGTGCAACTTTATCTCATGCAGCTAACAATAAACCATCACTGATAGTTTCTAAAAATTGTGGATAAATCAGCATCTTGAAAAACATGATATCCAGCATGATTTTTTTTTTTTTAATCTTGTTATGATGTATTAATTCTCAGGCTGGAAACTGGTGGGTGTCTGGAGCCCAGAAATACATTGCATATCTACATGGAGGGCAAGTTTCTGACTCCAAAACAGTCCTCAGAGTGAGTGAAATGAAGGCAAAAATCTGAAATAAAAAATCCCCATACAACATGCAGAGAGAACTGTATTACATAGCAATTAGCCTACATTACATGTTACAAAACACACGAAGTTGACAAGGGAATCTACAGACAACAGGAAAAACACAGGAGTAATATGCAGTAAAAGGGGTAAAAAAGCAGTGAAAATTCTAAAGTATAGCAAAACCAAAAGAAATCCTCTCAACAGTGTGGATCTAATATTGGCTGGAAGTACAAAATCAGTGTTTTAATCTTGAGTTTAAAATCAGGGTGAGGTAATTTTAACAAAAGACAGAAATAAAGCACTTTTAAAAAGATTATTAACTAAAGATATTAAACAATGCCTACTGGGTTAGAGAAATAATCAGTGAATTTGGAAATTCTTTAAAAAATAAAATAAAAGAGCAGTGAAACTGACAAAATATTAATATAATAACTTGCATTCCTCTCCCAAATATGTCAAACAACATAGTTTTTATGAAAAAAATATGTCTTGGCATTGCATGTATGATTTATTTTAATGAGATTGTGGGGTTAGTTTATAAATGTCCCAGCCTAGGCTTCTGTAAGGAATTTACCCCAAGACATTTTAATCTTAACATATTATGTTATCCCTACAGTATCCTCAAGCACTAGGTGCCAGCAATTATTTAAAGCAAGTTAAAAATGGGCTAATTGGAAGAGCACAAAAGAGTATCAGCGGTATAGACATCATCATGAAATAGAATTATGGCTAACGTGATTCTGCACAGACTGAAATGTTCAGCACTACTGACTGTTGTAATCAGGTGGTCAGAAATATGTAATTACCTAATGTTAATCAAATTTGTGTCAAAGATGCACTTGCCATATTGTGTGTGTGGCACCTGCATACCTACACAGCTACCACCATGTCCATGGAAGACTGTTCATAGAGCAGAACTATCAGATGGTCTTTATTTTATTATTAGTCCCTTTTTTTGAAGTCTGTTTTTCTGGGTATCAGGTCAGTCCTGCAGCTAAGGTGCATGAATGTCACATAGAAATTTGAGCTGACAAAAAAAAAAACTATTCTAAATATTGCAAAATGCAAAATAAGGTATTTAGGAACCCAGTCCTTACATATTGAGGAACACATACGAGAAGACAGAGGTGGAGAAAAGCAGTGTTATAGTGAAGAAATGTGTGAACATGCAGACCTATGTCAGTGCTGCAAAACTGCATTTGAGCTACTGCAGTTATTGGTCACTTGGACAAGAAATATTAAATAGAAATAAAAAGACAGACTGCTGATAGAACAAATTCAAAATACCCTGATACTGTGTAGGTAGTTATGGCTTTCATGCTTTGAGAGAAGAGGCTGTAAAATTGGTGACATTGTAAGAGAAAGCCTCACTCAGAGCTCAGTAACTGAAGAAAGTGCCATACACAAATTTCAGATTTGCTTAGGTTGTCAGAGCAAAGATAGAGAGGTACTTTACTACCATATGTAAATTTATTTAATGGAAAATTCTCGATAATAAAGTACAGTAAAGTAGCTGAGAAGAACAGAAGGATAAATTCCTGAACAATTTTTGTTAAAAATGAAGAAACATGGAGGCTTTTTGTTTTTCTGGTCTATTCTGTTTGCTTTAACCAATGAATCATGGCTAACATATACTATCAAGATTCTCCATAAGCTGATAAGTCAGGTCACATCAAGCACCTGTTTTGAGAGTCAAATATATCATATTGCACTCAGTAAAAATTAACTGGAAGAAATCTAATGGTGTGTGATGTACAGATCAAACCTTAAATTCCTCTAGATTTAACCTATCAGTTTATAAAAGATTAATAAGTCTAGGAAATAACTAAAACTAATTGTACACTTACAATATGATGATGTAACAGCAAATCTGATTTCTGCTGGTGTGCCAGATTACAGGAGACATCAAGTATGATCCCTTGCTGGAGGGATGGTTATGACAAACTGAAATGACATGCACACAGATGCTCTAATTTACAGCCACTATTTCAAGGAAAGGCTGTTGTGAGAATTATGCTCCTGTATAAAAAAGTGACTGGGGCTATGAGGGTAGATGATTTTGCCCTTGGTGGAGTTCCATCCCAATGATATGTTGTTGCCATAGCACCATGAAGCCGTGCATTCCAGTGTAGAAATGTCACTCTAATTGCATAGCGGGGCTTTGAGAAGTTTAAAGTCAGACCTTGGAATACCTTCCTTTTGGTTAAAGCGCGAGGCTGTCACTGAAGACAAACTAAACACAAAAATTGGCCTTAGCTATAGGAATTGCCTAAGATTCTGAATACACTAAAACTTCGTGATATGGCTGATCATCACTTGCTCCAAATCTCTGGTGACTGCCCCTTTGCAGTGTTAAGTGCCATTTGGGTTTGGCTGGGGAATGTTGATTTGAGGAATGCCCTCTGGGACAATGCCAGGGAAATCAGCACTGGTAGCCAGCACAGAGACTGCCAGCATCTCTGATGCTTGCATCTGGATCTGGGGAACCCACAGCAAACTCCTGCTAGTGAACATGGCTTTTTTTTTTTTTTTTTTTTTTCCTGTGGAACAGTATCAGAAAATGGAGGTCATGATGTCCTTTATCCTGTCTTGCACTATTATTTTACAAATGCTTGCACACAGCCCTTGAGATACAAGTGGCAACTGGAATATAATACAAAAAATCAGTAGATGGGTCAGACACAAGGATAGTGACTGACCAAATGACATCAAAATAAAGGAATCATAATTAGTGATGCTACAGCTTTTTTTTTTCTTGGGGGACCTGGTGTCATGATCTGAAGTTAGATTAAATTAAATGGGGACACAGAGATGCAGGAGTAGCTGTCTCCTTACCATCAACACACGATTCAGTTGCTCAATGTTTCAGTATAGCTCTTTTGTAAAAACCTGCCTTTATGACCCAAATGACACACAGGCTTTCAGGTGGGAAGCTACGAGTGCCAAAGCAGAGGGAGAGGGCTGTATAAGGTCATGTAGCCTCTGTTTTCCTGTACCTCGAGCCAGAGTTAATGGGCAGTAATGCACTGCTTGGAACTGAGAATGGCTGAGACATTCAAACTTGTCCATTTGCCTAAATCCATATCTCTTTTAAAACAGGAGCAGGTTTACAACGTCATTCAGAGCAAAACCAGCACCTGTCAACAGGCTGAGTGCTCTCCTGCCTCCAGAATACACCTCACTCCACATTTCAGGTGGCTGAAATGGGAGCATAAACATTGGCAAAGTTAGGAATTTGCCACCCACCCTTTTTCTTCCCCCTTCTCTTTCCTGCATGATTTTTGCTTCATTTTTAGTTGTGAGAGGAGGCAAGATTGTGCTACTACACAGCTACCGTATAGTAAATCTGAGTTTGGATTCAATTTGACTTCATTTATGGAAAGTGATTTTGGAGCCTATGACGCAGTGTCTCCACATTAGAGAAAACTTCCACCCCTGAAGTACACAGGCTTGAGTAAATGTTAGAATAATTGTAGGATAATTCCCAGGAGTAATTCATATTAATTGTGTGGATTTAGTAGTTGCTTTATTTGTTCTGAAACTCATCTTTGATCCTGCACTGCAACAGAAGTAAGCAAACTTCTCCTGTGTAGGCAAAAATGCATTTTGGGACAAGTTAGGACCTTCAGAATTTGCTGCCAGGAAAGCAAGACAAAGAGAATAAAATGTTTACTTAACACAAATTTAGCAAGGTGAAATCAAACTATTGAGAAAACTGGCTGACCAGACTGTTAGGATCTTTTCTCTTGAATAAGAAATAGAGAGTACCCATCCCTGTACAAAGTAAGGTCTCTCTCTAAGGAGGGAGGATGTGGGATTCTCAGACTTTGATTTTTGGTGGCAGTGCAGGACCCACATACACACAGCTTCTGGAGACTGTACATAAAAGATACCTCTAATGTGACCCTGTATTGCTGCTTGGGAAGAATGTGATGAAATTACAATATTTTAACACTGAAAACACAGCTTCAGAAGAGCAAGTAAAATAGTTCAGCTTAAACATATCGATCAGAGAGGCTTTCTTGTAAAAATTCTGGTGGCTTAGTTTTGAGGGGTACCCAGGTACTAGGGATTGATGGCTCCCGAAACAGCCTCGAACTGCTTGCCTTCCCCAGAGACACCTCTGCTAACAGCGAGTTTGAGAAGTCAGCATCCTTTCCATTCTGCCAAATTGATTTCCTTATTAATCAAAAAATCTCATCTTCCTCTGGCTTCAGGTGATTTTTTTTCCTTGAAACGTTTTATGACTACCCGAAGAAAAAAATAAAAATAAAAATAAAAATAAAAATAAAAATAAAAATAAAAATAAAAATAAATAAAAATAAAAATAAAAATAAAAATACTTTTTAAAAAACACAAGGAAAAAGGGGAATAAAATGGAAGAAAACCACAATTACTTCAAGGTGAGCTTCCAATGACTTCTTGCTCCTTTTGACGATTCTTGTCAACTACAAACTTTCCCCCTGTCTCTCTCGCTCTCTTCGAGCACCTTCTGATCTCAGAAATGTATTTTATTCATTTGATGAATGAAGCGATCAATTTTTCTTTCGACCAAGCATTTTCAGTTTAGAATAAATTGGCGAAGCGTTTTCATCCCTCCCTGTTAGAGTGTTTGCTTTGTTCCCTCCTCCTCCTCCGCCAAGGTAAATCTAGACCGCTGTAATGGCATCTATATATACAATTCGTGTCATTCAAATAAGACGTTTTATCAAGCGTCTTTAAATCTGCAGTCAGCCTCATTTAACCTCTAAAATTACGCTTAACAGGCGACCTTCATTAGCCAAATTGGAAGGAACGTGCGGTATGTGTTAAGCAGCGTCGTTTCCACGCTAGTGACCCCCTCCGCAGCTGGCGGGGAGGGGGGCGTCGATCGCCGGGGCGGGATAAATGTGGGAGCAGCTACACCCCGCGTCCCTCCCTGCCTGGGTACACGGGTGTCCGTGGGCACGGAGCTTCCCGGGGAGATTTGCAAGCAGTTAGCCTCGGGTTTGCTTGGCCGTTTCCCCGCTCCTTCTCGGAGGGAGAGGGACACGGAATTCCTACCGCCCGGCCGCATTATTTATCTGGTACCTTGCGAGCGGGCAGTGCTTGCCGAGAGCTCTCGCCGCCTCAGCTCCCGGGCTGCCTGTCCCACAGGACACCAATTAAAGGCACTAATTGGACAGCGATACATCAAAGTCTGTCGCTGAGGCCGGCTCCTTGGAGCTCTGGGGGTCCTGTAAGGCAGGCTTTTGTTTTAGGCGCTGCTCCAGCTTCCCGTGTCGGGCTGCGCACCCGCACGACTGCTCTGGCCCGCTCTGCTGCCCGAAACCCTCCCGTTTCCCCAGCCCAGCAGTGCCCGTGGGTGGGTGAGCCCCACGCTGCCCTTTCCGGTGCGGGAAAACATTGATGCGGGGCTCCCGGTTCACTGGGAGGACGTCTCACCTCGTGTTGACCCACCTGTGCTGACCCTCGCACACTCCCACCCATGAAACCCACCCCTCTCTGCGGTCAGAGACTCAGGGTGGTGGCTCCCAGGGACTCTTCGGTGAGCCCCTCGTCCCCAGCAGTGACACGGGGCCGGAGAAACCCGCGATGCCCAGCGGACCTCGGAGCTCCCACCTTCAGAGTCCCTTGGACAGGGGACGTGGGCCGGGTTCTACCCCTACCATTCCCCAGGTTTTCCCTTCGCGCTGAATTCCCTGTACGCTGGGGTAAGCCTCTTTGGGGCAGCAGGTGTTTCTCCGAGTCCGGGATCACTCCTCGAGTCTGGGCAGGAGCCTGCAAGAGCCCCAGGGAGGGCTTCAGTGCCAGGGGAGATGAGGGCTCCAGGTACATGGGAAGTGTTTGGAGAAAGGATGAGAAACGGGAGGAGGCAGTTATACACCGGAACCCTGACAAACAAGTCTGGTCTCTTCCTTGCTTTTCAACTCTTTTTCGAGAAATTAAACAATTCTCCCCATTACGAAAGTGGTTTAATTCAACTTCTGTAGAGGCTTTGTTAACCCTGAGTTATTCGGGACCTCGGGTTTTCCCAGGTGAGGCTGCTCCAAACCCGAAAGAAAGAGCCGGCGCTTAAGCCCAGGAGCGGCGCAATGATTCTTTGCCGGCTTCATCCCGAGCCGGGCGAGCACCGCGCCAGAGGGAGGCTGGTTGTGCGCAGGGCTGAGCCGGGGCATTCGCAGGGCTCGGCCTAAAACAGGGCTGCTGGTACACATATATTTATATATCTCGATAGGAGCCACTCGGAGGCAGAAAATGACAGGTCTCCCCGCAGGAGAGCTTGGCATCCCCGGGCTGAGCAGCGGCGCGGTTTGCTTATTCTTGCGTGATTAAAAGCCGCTTTTTAACGTGTCGTTTCTGCGGCCATCGCCCTCAGGAGCAAAGCATGGCCCCGCAGAGACTAGACTGGGTGGTCATGGAAAGAGCGCGGGGGGTTGTGCTGAAGAGCATAGGAGCCGATACGACAGGGATGGAGTTTGGTGATGGTCCCCTTTATCCCCCACCACAGGGATGGAGTTTGGCGATGGTCCCCCTTATCCCCCACCTGCAGCTCCGTTCCTTTCCTCAGGCCGGGGAGGATGTGTCGGGAGAGCGAGGAAGTGTTTGATCGTTTACTGCCCACGGAGGCATTTGTTTTTCATTTTGCAAACTCTTCTCTTTAAGTAATTGTTCCTGTTAAGAGTGTATACCTTTCACTGGGCTTCACCGCGCTATAAATAATCTCGATGAAGATGCAAGGATATGACTTTCACAAGATTGGACAATTGATTAAATCTGTGACCTGCAATTGCGAATAATCTTGGAAGGCTATTTAAACAGATGAAGGCCTAAATTGTCTTGCTTGTATCTGAATTAATTTCCCATTCATCATCATTATGGAGTGATTGGTTCTATTCAGGCTTTGCAGCCTGCTGGAACGAAACTGGATTTAAATGAGACTGTAACACAATTTAAATGCTCCCCAGATTTAACGAGGCCAATCGAGCAGCTGCAATAAACACAAATATTTTTCTAAACAGCCTTGTTTTAAATAATTACTTAATACTTTCATGTGATGTTCTTAAGTGGCAATTTCTGTCTCTGAAGTCCCAGGCACTTCTTTGCAGAGAGGGCAGCAGGGAAAATCACTTTATGTGTTTGCTCTGCGTGTATATGTGCATGAAATATACCGATTGAAATTCTTTAAAGTGAGGTTTGTAAATATTAGTGTAAACCTGCACTACATTCTTGGTCTTAGATACACTCAGTGTAAGTGAATTTTTAAAAATTTAAAAAAAAAACGTGGGGTGGGAACAAATGGTGAATTGGAGACCAGAGGTTGTGATCTTGATCTATTTGTTTTCTTGGTAGAAGATTTTGAACTAGCTATTTCTTCTTCCTCCTACCTGAGAGAGAGAGAGAGAGAGAGAAGAAAAACTTCCTCAAACAGGGACCAGTTCCGGCGGGGATCTACCCTAACCTACCATAACCGCATCCCTGCCGCAGTACCAGCTCTCCAGAGTCAGGACAGGACATTCCCGCCTTTCAAAAGGAGAAGTGAGAAGATCTGAATGAAGCAGGCAACATGTAAGGGACTTCGGGTAGAGGGATGAAGCAAAAAGCGTGCGGGGCTGATTTCTCTCCCCCTTCACATCTCCCCAGGAACCTGATGCGCATAAATGAAGCCATTTGTGTTAAAGAGACTTCAGCTCAACCTGACGTGGGCTTTACCCCAGGGTGACACTATTGTAAGAGGCAGGACAGCGAGCCTTGGGGTGACATATGGTGGAGGGTGCCTTCAGAGGCTAAACTCGGTAGTAAAATAAAGTATCCAGGCGAGCAGGAGAATAATAGAAAACAAAAGGATCTTTCAGATAGACAAGCCAAAAAGCCAAAGGAGCCGCATGCTTTTCTGCAGGTGCTGGCAAATGACCGAACAACCCAGCAGAAAACGTGAAATATGGAGACACGATTTGCCAATGATTTAGGCGCTGAAGTAAAGCATGGTGCTGGGAAAGCAGATCCGATCCAGTTTAATCATACAACCTTAATAAAAACATATAGTCTGAGAAGGGAAAGTAAGCGTCAGTCTCGTTGCTATTTCACTTAATGGTACAGGAGGTGACAGATAAAACACAACAAAGATGGGCTGAGTGATTTGATAGTAAAGGACCAATTTAATGCGCGAGTTACAGCGCTGCTCCCCGGGCCGGGATCGTTTAGGCTTAACCCGTTCTCTAGAGCTCATCTTCTTCCTCTTCTGGTCCTTTTTTTATTAGTAGTATTATTATTCAGTTGTTTAAAATGAGCATTATCCCAAACATATGCAGTGCAATCAGCTCGGTCACACTTACAAGAACACGCTTTAATAAGGCAATCAATCAAACGCTAACAAGGGCGGGGGGGAGGTGGGAGGGACCGCCTTTAGAAGCTGAATTTGGCTGGCCAGGGAGCGAACCCGATGTAGCACATGGGGTACCCCGAAGACAACTCCACTCCCGCTGGTGACAAGGGGCCAGGTGCCCATCGCCGGCTCCCCCGTGCCCTCACCACAATTCCTCAAAGGGTCTCATCCCCGACCAGGGCGAGGCCATGGAAACCTGCCTGCTTGGTGGCAGTGGCTCGGGGCCAAAGGCAGAACCTGCTGCCGGCTGGGTGCCCTGTGTGTGTCCTCGCCGCCGTCAATGCCCCACGCGTGCCCGGAGCCAACGCCCCACGTGGGGCCGCGGACACCACCACCGGCGGCGAAGGTGTTAACGGCATCGGCCCCACGCAGCAAATGGAAAATTTCATTATGAAGTAATGAGTAATTCCTCCCACTGAGATGTATTGTTATATCTTCCACTTCAATTTAGGAGCACAGCGGCTCAATTACCTAGAAAATACAGTCAATTAAAGGCTGCTGATTGGACACGAGGACGGATCATCGATCTTGTACTTTCCAATATCGCTCCAGACACCTCATTTTCCCTCCCCTATTAACTGAAAATACTCTCGGCATTACCGCGACCCGCAGCCTATTTACCTGTCGCAGGCAATCTCTGCCCTGTGACCGAGCCGCGCAGAAATTCACAGCCACCCTTTGCCGCGCCTTCCTCCAAGAGTGGGCGATCGGGAGGGCGACTCTGGAGCCGCGGGGAGAGCGGGGACCGCGCCGGCTGCGGGCGCTGCCCGTCCCTGCCACCCCGCTCCCCGTTTGCTAAGGAGGGATGTCTCAGTCACGGGTGGAAGTGGTAATCAGAGGCTTAAATGTTCTTTTTCTCTCACACGCACCTAGATACATAAAATATACGTATTTGTGCACCAGCCGATGGCATTTTCTGAACTGGTCGTTTTGCAAGAGCAAACTGCTGCCGCGATCGCAGCAGCAGCCTCGGCCAGATCTTGGCCTGCGCTCCTCGGCCCAGCAGGTGCCTGTACCTGGCCGAGGAATGCGGGGTCGTGGGCTATGTAAGAGACCCCATTTTTGGTGGATAGCGCTCATCTGCAGTCCTACCCCTCCCCCGACCTCTTCAGCGCTCCCTTCTTCCCGGGGCTGCTGGGGGAGTGATATCAAGCACTGGCTCCGCAGCTCCTATTTTATCGGACTGGTTCTCCTGTCTGATAAAAGACAAAGTAAAAGAGGGGGAAAGACTTGCAAAGCTTGCAAAGGGATGTTGTTCGGCTCTGCCCTTGGACGCGGTTTACAATTGTTATTTCCGGGGTGGTGGGGGGGGAGGAAGAATCTATTTGTGATTGTGTGAGTGTCGCCCTGAGTGTCCAAAAAGGGCCATTGCTTTCCAAGTCCATGAGGAAATCTCATTTATAAATGGTGGAATAATCTGGCGTTAATGATTTAAAGATTGTGACTTTGGATGGGGTTTTTTAAAGCTGTAATAAGCAATATTTTTTTATTGGAAAAAATATGTCCTGGCACGCCCATGTCTCTTCCCTGCTCTCCATCCGCTATAGAGAAACGCTGCTACGCACTCCCTCTCCTAAAGACAAAAAGTCTCCGGTGTGGCAATAAACCAGAGGCTTCTGAGCAATTTAGTACAAAGTAGATACAGAGGTGTCAACAAGTCTTTGTTCTGTCCAGCATTTATTTTCCTGCTTGTTGAACTGTAACTATTAGAAACTGCACGGTGAAATTCGTCTTAAGCAACATCTTAACCTTTTTTTTTTTAAACAAGCACGAGAACAATATGGGTGAGAGGCTGTTAAAACGTGTCGTTATTATCGGTTTTGGTGTTGTTATTTTTGTTGCTATTAAGTTTTATTCCGACATGGTAACAAATTATGGTAGTGTATTTTTTGGGCTATTTTAAAACAGAATGAAATAAATAATGTCGGTTTTGAAAGAAACCACTACCCAGCTCCGTGCCCGTGGTTTGTTTTGGTGTGTTTTTTTTTTGTTTGTTTTGTTTTGTTTTTAATTTAGGGTTACAGAAATCCAAGCAAAAGCAATTATGCTACCTTCTTTCGAAATACTTTCTGGCTTGGAGACGGGTGGGTGACTTTGTGAAAGAAATACTCTTTAAGAAGAGTGATCAGTGTGAAGGACACACACAGATGCAAAGATCAGGGATGGAGAAAGAAATACAAAACCGACGAATGTAATAATTACTTTAAAAATAAAATGTAAAAATTAGTAAAGAAAAGACACAGCAAGGAAAAGGCAATGAGAAAACTGAAGGCTGAAGTACAAAGGAAGGGAAATAGCCTTTGCTCCAATTTACAGACTGGTGCTTGTCTGAAGGAGTTGTGCTCCCTGTCACCTCTAATCTCTTCCCTTGGCGGCTTGTTAGCGTTTGGCACGGGGTCTTTGCTCGCAGAGCATTGTACACTCGATATTCAAAAACCCTCTTTACATATACATCACTTGCTAATTTCGTCAGTGTGTGCACATTTCAGCGACTGGTAATAGGACATTGTTATTTAAAGGACAAACAGCTCTGACCCATAAAGAGGCAGAAGCTCATATTTTTCCCCTGCCAGTTCCAGTCTGCCTCTTAAAATTAAAAGTTGAAATGAAAGAGGAAATGAAATGCTGGATTTCTGCTCACAACGAAGGATGAGACAAGGGAGGGTAAAGAAAGCAATTAAACTACAAAAATAATGTACAGAATGACAGGTTTTCTTTATGGTAAAGCATTGTTATTTTCCATAGAGACAACTGGATAATACTGCCGAGTTGCAAACCGGAAACCTTTTGGGGTTTATTTTTGTTGTTTGCGTGTTGTTTTTATTTTCTGAACACTGAGGGATTGCATCTTTGCTTTCTTCATGCGCACAAGCCATTTCGTTATCAAGATAGTGTTTCTTTCAAGTATTTCAGATTTTCCTTCTCCGTCTCATAGGTTTGTGCATAAGGTTTGTTGTGATCCGCAGAACCCCCCAGCCCTTGGGAAGAAGTCTATCCACGGAAAAGAAAGTCCCAGCACATTTCTATAGGTGGCTGGCTGGACCATATTTCATTCGAATTGATTTTCTTCCTCCTTCGTGCCTAAATTCCTTCTCAGAGATAAATCACTAGTAATTTCTTTCCTTCTTTCTTTTATTTTTTCCCCTTTGGAATGTAAATCCTTTTAAGACTAAGCTATTTTTAGTCTCTTTTCTTCTTCTTTTTTTTTCTTTTTTTCTTTTTTTTTCTTTTTTTTTTTTTTTTTTTTTCTCTTTTGTTGTTTTTTTTTCTGTGGGTGTCCGCGGCTGAGGAGAGAACACGATTAAATAAACATGGGCTGTAGGTACATTAACTCGAAGAGAAGTCCGAGAAAGGGATGAGTATTTAATGACCCTGAGACAAAGGTTTATCTCGTTAAAGGTACTTCTTCTCTCTGGTCCATGGAAACTGAGGTGCCTTTGCTCAGCACAGAGGGCGTGAAAGTGAGAAAGGAGTCAGTCCTTGTTGTGGCCGAACAGGTAAAGTCTGATCCGGAGGGTCTCTGCGCCAGCCCGTTGGACTGGCCGCTGTGGCATGCCAGGCAGGAGCAGGGGTTGCCCCCGGTGCTGCTGAGTCCATGAGTTGGGGCAGGGTAGAGAGAGGGATGTCTGAAGGCGCACAGCAGTTCTGGTCTCGGGTACGGGTGGGAGAGGACCCTGAAGGTGTCCAGAGGCCTCAGGGGGGCACTGAAGGGGGTGGCGGCAGAGGCCGATGTGGCGCCGATCCCCATATGGGAGTAATAGGGCAGGGGCAGGTGGGACGGGAATGGATACGGCAGGTTCCCGGTGGCTGCCGCGTGGCTCATCATGTACGTATAAAACGCCGGGTCGGCTGGATGAGGCCAGGTCATGGCCAGGCGCTGCCGCTTGTCCTTCATCCTGCGGTTCTGGAACCAAACCTGCGGACAGAGGAGAGGCGAGAGCCGTCACCCGCCGCTGCCGCTCTCCGCCTGGCCGCCGGCCCCGGCCCTACTCCCAGGGCGGTGCGGCGGACGTGGGTCTGCCGGAGAGCGGAGACCGGCGCCAGCTTTCCCTCCTAGAGGGATTTGTCATCACGTACAGAGGGATCAGTTAAGCCCCTATAAAAATCCACAGGGAGACACAGAGGAACAGCCCTTTCAGGGTGTTTGTTTTCCTTTTTGCTTATTAGGGCTTGTCCTGCTGCCCCTCACCCCCAGTCCCTGGGTCCCGGCCAACCGGGCAGCTCTGCTTCATTGCTGCCCTTTCGCATCCAGAGCTACCTGGGATTGTTGCTATGAGGTTTATTTTCATGTTCAAATGTTTTGGAAAAGGCAAAGCAGAGCGAGATCGAAACAAGATCTGCTACTGGCTTTCTCTTCCCTCCCCCAAGAGCTGAGCGAAATTTGGACTGAACCGAAGGGAGGATTAAAAATAATCTGCTAGGGAGAGGGCAGATTAGCGACGCTGGCCGGGATGGCTCCGGGAGCCGTGTCCCGTCTCCCGCATTGCTGCAGGGTGCGGGCAGGGCCAGGAAAGGGGCGGGAGGCGGGGGGAGCTGAGAGGGAGGGTTATGCTGGCGAAGTGCTTTCCCGAGTTTTGCAAGGAAGTTTGGCCATACAGATTTATATCGTGCTAATTGGAAACATGTCCGAGCTGCGTGTACCTTGATGGTGGTTTCTGGCAGATTTAGAGCAGCCGCCAGCTCGCATCTCCGGGGCCTGGACACGTAATTCTCCCGGTAAAACTCCTTCTCCAGCCGGGCGATCTGCTCGCGGGTGAAGGCGGTGCGGTAGCGGCGCATCTGGTCGCTGGCGCTGCAGGCCAGCGAGCCCTGGGAACCGCCGCTGCCTCCGCTGCCCTTGGGGTGATCCCCCCCGCTGCTGGGGCTGCCGGCCAACGCCTCGGAGCACGGCCCTGCGTGGAGAGCCCGGAGCAACGACACACGCTCGGAGGCGGGCGGGCACGGAGGGATGCTCGCCGTCCGCCTCCCCAGCAAACCCACTTCAGCCCCTCATTCCACCCCATTTCGAGTTTCCATGCCCGGCTTGGTGTACTGAGGGTATTGGGATACTGACATCCAAGAAGGACCGGGGAGGAGGGCAGCGAGAAAGGGAATGAAACACCGCTTAAGGGTTTGAGAGGAGATTATTCATTCTGGCTGAGAGGTTACCTGTCCCCCGTCCTCCCCTACACACACCCCCCGCAATGGCAGTGTCTGCTCGCTGAGCCTCCCACTGGCTTCCTGCACCGGGAAACCGGAGCGCCGCAGCATCCCCCGATCCTGAGTGTCTGGAAAAGGCAGGTGTGCCCGCCATCCATGCAGCACGGCTCCGCTGCTCCTTCCTCCAGGCCAGCAAGGACCCAGGAGTGGAGCAGCCAGCAGACAGGGACTGCTCTCTCTGCGGGGAAGGTGAGGCCTTAGGGATCTCCGCTCAGCCTCCAAAGAGCAGAATGAGGTATTTTCATCGAGCCTCTAAGGGACGAGGGAGAACAGAGAGCGCTCTCTACGCTTCCCGGCTTCTTGAAGAGATTGAGGAACGGGGAGGGGGGAGAAGTGGGTTGTCAGGGTAGGGACGTCTTTGCTGGGCTGGGAAGGTGGGAATAGGGAGTGGGGAGTGGGGGCAGGGGGAAAAGAGGCCTGTCCGCTGCCTCTGCTTTCAAATGCAACTCTCCCTCATTGTGCCCGAGACCAAAGGTAATTAATTCATTGGGACCATTTCCGAGCTGGCGCCATCGAGACATAGAAGTGACAAGGTAATTTGGACCTCTCCTCTTTTTTTCCTCTTTTTTCTTTTTTTTTTTTTTTTCTTTTTTTTTTTTTTTTTTTTTTTAACCCAACGTGCAAACAAGGCCCTCGCTGCCGCACTTGGGGCTGGCATGAGTCGGCGAGAGATTTTACAGTCTTTATGGGCGCTTCCACACTCGCCCGGGCACATTTCACCCTGCAAAACCACAAACAGCTCTTGGCCAGAAAACCCGTTTGATCTAACCCACACGCACACACATACAAAAAAACCCTCCGGTGTGGAGGATCGTAAGGGATTTCCTGAAGTATGCACTGTCTAGGCAATGGGGAAGAATAAAAATAAAATAGAGCAGATTGAAGAGGAGAGTGCGTGGTTGTCTTGGCCAAAAAGATCCTACGGGACAAGCTGCAAACCTGACGCATCCACGATGGGAAGCCTGGCTCCCCTCCAGGGACGCGGGGGCTGCCCGGTGTCGTGTCCTCTGACTCTCAAACAAGTCTCCCGGTGGCAGGGAGGTGAGCAATCAGTCAGGAAAGAGATCACACACGAGCAGACACACACACACACACCCGATTTCGTTGCCACTCGCTCAGCTGGCGAGGGAAAATCCCCTCTTGCAGCCCCCCCGCCCCACCAGTGCTTCCACCCAGCCCCGGAGCGGACGTGGGGCTGGAGGCATGGGAAGGAGTTGGGTACCTTTGCTGTGCTGGTACTCGGCGCTCCCCGTGGCGCAGTCCGGGGTGCAGCTCACCTCGATTTCCTCATAGAAATCCGACTCGGTGTCCGAGCTGCTCTGCTGCCCTTTGCTGGAGGGGAGCTCCGGGACGGGGGGCTGCTGTCCGGCCGAAAGCAGTGCTGCCGCCGCCGAGCGGCTCTCCGGCACCGTCCCTGTCCCTGGCAGCACCTCCACCTCCTCTTCGTCTTCTCCTCCGCCACCTCCTCCTCCTCCTCTCTCCCGGGACGACAAGGGGCCAGGTCTGGGGCTGATGCAGTTCCGATGGATCATCTTCTCCTGCGGCTCCGCAGCGGGGCTCCCCACTGCTTCGGACAAATTAGGCACCCTCTTGCCAACTAGAGCGCCAAGAGTAGTCCCCTCCAGAAACATCACCATCTCCTTCCTGGTTTCCATTGTGGCTTTGCTTACGGGAGGGGAGAAAAAAATCCAGATCTCTTCCCCCCCTCCCTCCTGCTCCCGCCCCAGCTTTGTACAAACCCAGCAACCCTCTCCTGCCAATGCAGAGGAGCCAGCGGTGAGATAGGGTGACCTTGTGATGCGAGCGCTACACTATGCTGTGCTGCTCTGGGAGGGATCACCATTGCCCTCTTCTTTCTAAGCTGTCATCCTCAATGGTGCAGTCGTCACTACAGTACCACCGGTGACGCCACACATTGATTGCCAGCGGATAAATAGAAACGTCTGCCATTGGGAAGATGAAAGGAAGAGCCGGAGCGAATGGGCTAAATGCGTGATGCACCAGGTGTAGGAGCCTGAGATGGAGAGGGAAGTGTGAAAAAGAGATGCATATGGAGCTGCAAAGATGTTGTAACATGCGGAGAGAGTTCCGCGGGGGGAAGCCTTGCCTGACAATTAAATAGCCCTTTGACTGCTTTAAGCCACAACCTTGATGTAGAATTGAGGCGAAGATCCTTAGCTGCATCCTGGAAGTGAGAAGATACTTACTCAAGCCTCTTCCTTGGATGCATTATTTATTGCTGGCAATCAGCTTCCGCCTAACTGCATATATAAGGCTTCTAAGAATCCTTTGCAAACTTGAGGATAAAGAAATGCGCTGCTGTCATTTGAATGTAAAAATAGCTTTGATTTCTTGCTCTGGGTCAATGTCGGTTCCTAACGGTATAATTGTCATCTCTTTCTGTTTACTGAGATTAAAATGTTAGTTTACCATTTGGAAATGCGGTTATATATTTGTTGGTTTTTACATATGAAGATACAACTACTTCACTTGTAACTGTAGTTATTCTGTCTATCTGCCGTTTATCGTTTGTTCTTAATTTTTTTCCTTTGCTTTTCCCATTTTTCCATGATTCTTGCGCTTTTATGAGGGTTTTATGTCTCCTTTTCTTTCTTCTTTTTAACTAATTGTTTTGCACAAATTATTATCTACTTTCGGTGCAGGGGGAGGGGGGAGGGGATGGAAGAAGAAGGTCTGCCAAGAGTAATTCAGGCTTAGAAAAATGCAAGTTATCAAGGCCAGAACTTATGCTAGCTAGCAGATGTTGTTGAAACAGACATGACAAGGGCAACAATTTAGACAGCACTTGTCTGAAAATAAGGGACCTTGTACCATAAATACAGTGGCATGTGTAATCTTTTTGGCATATTATGATATTTCTAATGAATGTGGTAAGGATTAATCTTTAGTTAACATTGCCTCACACGTGTAATGTCAAGTCATTTTTGCCATCTGTCGTAACTAGGTTGTTTTAATTTTTTTTTTCCTCGGAGTGTTATTGGCTAGTCAGGATACAGAAAACATTCAACCAATTACAATCCCAACCCGGTAAGGAATTTACTGGCATATCTGAGGTGACGTCGCTCCGGTGGGGAACAGGCAGCGCAATAGGAAACATGCTGTGATTTTCCATCTAGACCTGCGAGCAGGATGCAGAGAGACAAACAAACAAACAAGCAAACAAGATTCACGTCTGCTGAATGCATGGATTAAGGAGTGGTCCTAGCAATAAGCATACTCTTTCCAGGGTGATAAACCACGAGTTTTTACAGGGCTGTGGTCACCATTCTCCCTTTCTCCCTGTATATACACACACGTATTTTTTCCATGCAAACGCACATCATGCACACAACACTCTGGACTGCACTGCTTTCCACCACACGTTGTGAACTGTGCACTGCTGCAAAGCTTGAAAAATTATGGAAAACTCATTAATAAATTCCCTTTCCCTTCTCTCCCCTGCCAGCCTCTAGACCGACGTGTGCCCTGTGAGGACCTGCCGCCCATCCCTGCCGCAGCCGGGCTCGGCTCTGCGAGCTGTGTGAGCGTGGAGTCGGGGAAGCGGGACCAGATCCGGGTGGATGGATGGATGGATGGATGGATGGATGGATGGATGGATGGATGGATAAGGCAGTCCGTCAGTCCGTCTTCGGTACTGAGCAGAGCAGAAGGGCAGCGCTGAACCCGCTGAGCAGAGCGGTGTGGACCGGAGCTGTGGGGCAAGGCCAGACGAGGCAAGGCTGGGGTGCTCGGGCAGCGCTCTTTCCGTGTCGCGCCGGTGTCGCTTCCCACGGCTGGTGGCGTCGTTTTTGCACTTTGTTGGGGTAAGCAGAGGATCTGTGTTCGTGTTCTTGGCACCTCTGGGGGGAATGTGAAGGTTCAGCTTCCCCCTGGGCCCACAGTAGCCCCAGCTTCCCGAGAAAGCTCACTTCCAGCCTCCTTCCTAACTCGGCCAAGCAGCCCTGTGGGAAGAAGCTGGCTGGTATCTGTGGCGGACAGAGGGGATTTCCACATCACAACGAGTTTGGTGGTAATAAGAAGAGGGATATTCATGTCTGTTTCTAAATAAGACCGTAATCAGGAGCTGAATTCTGAGTGCAAGGGAGCGCTTCCAGAATGGGTGATGGAAACGATTTTGGGGAAGTTAATGGGAAATCCTCTTTCTGCCAGACCGGAGCCCTGGGGATGATTCCTGTGGATTATGCTGGCCGATCCCCAGGAATTATATCAGATTCGTTTATAAGTCGCAGCTGCCTCTTTCCTCACCCCATTTTTAATGCGTTCCCACCAAGAAGCCACCCGTCCTGTACCCCGAGTCGGAGGTTTTGTTGAGCCCGACACGAGGGTCATTGCTACGGAAGGCTTGAAGCAGCGCGCAGCAGCACAGGCTGTGGAACACCCCCGCACGGACAGACGGACGTCTCCCCCACTCCCCGCCCTCCCACATGCTTTAATTTGCCTTGGGTAAACATAGAGAGTTAAAGGCCTGAGTGAAATCTAAGAACGGGGGAAAAAAAAAAAAGTACTGGAAGTTTTGGGGTCAATTTAGATTGGATTAGCTAAGGCTTCTTAAAATGTCTATTTTTCCACCCCCAGGAAAAGTATCGCCGCAAGAGCCCCCCGCACATCAACGAGCCGGTGATGCGGCATGGTGGAGAGAGGAACCCCATCCCACTCTCTGCCTCCGCGGAGTTTTGCCTCACCGGGAATGCGGGGTCCGCACTGCCTTCTGTCTAGTGTTTCTCTCTGTCATGCTCGATTTGGAAGGATACTCCCTCATTTGGGATTAATTTCCAGGCAGATTGGAAAGTGTATCCCTATGGGTGTGGATGGGTTTTTTCCTGCATATTCCAGACCGAGATTTAAAACTTACTCTCTCGCTCGCTAGGTCACAGCCAGGATGTCATAAACATGCTCAAAACTTTTCAAACGTATTTATTTCTCCAAGTTTGCAGCTTTCCTTGATGATATGGGGCCAAGGAGGGATCAGGACACAGAAACCCGTCTTAATGCTGTCTGAAGTGTAGTCTCGTATACAAAAAAACAAACGAAACGCACACACACACCCTTCCCAAAACGAGGAAGTAATAGGGGGACATTCAAACATTTCCAGAGTGATATTCTCATAAATCAGGCATTTTCCTTGGAAGTGCTAAGCCTGCAGAAGGAAAGGAGCGTGACACCCTCCTTTCCTGCGGTATATTTATTTTTCTTAGCCGGTCAACAGGGTGTCAATAACTTTTGACCGATACTATGCAGTTAGGACTGGGAACCCACGATCAGTTTCTCAAAAAAAAACCCCTAAAGTCTTGTCGTCTTTAAAAAAGAAAGAAAGTTTTGACAAACCGCTGAACGATTTAGTGCCACAAAAAGTGATACCTAGTTCAAATGGGTGACCAAACCAGAAAACCTATTTTTAAATATTTAATGGGTAGTGTTAACAATAATGGCGTAATTATCACTGTTTTATTAAGGCTATTTTTTACGACATGATTAGAGGTGGAAGCTTTGGAGAGAAGAGAATAATAGGCGCATTATTCTTGTGTGTAAAGACAAGCTGGTACAATGACAGCACGTTACACGAAAGTGGCGCTGAGGAGAGAGAGGACAGAGCCGTGAGTGGGATGTGCCTAGGAAAGCATGTAATGGTATTTACAGGATCCGATCCAGGGCACATTTCTGCCTCAATGTAGCTCTGAATGCCGGATCCCGGCATCCCTCTGCGGAGGGTATCTGTCTGTTCTGCATGGATTCTTTGGGGGTTTTGTTTTTAACTGTTGGCTGTCTGAAGCAACGCCTCATTGTCACCGCATGAGGTTCTGGAGATATTTACTTTGTTAGACCAAAACCTAGGGGAAGGAGGGGGGGCGGGGGGGAACGGGAGGAGGGGGTTGGAAAGTGCACGATTCTCTCTCATAGGACATTCAGGGCAAATTTGACCGTGTAAACTAAATCTGCTGCTTTACTGATGACAGTGAGTAAATCGTGAGGAATTTGGGCTTTCGATTTCAATTCCTATCTGTCCCAGACTTGTCGAGAGACAAAAAACTGCGGCAATCTTTTAAAGTTAGAATGAGCAGTAGAAACATGATCTGTGTGGCAAACTCCCTGATTTGAAAACAAAATGGTATTTATGGAGTGAATTTTATTCGGAGGAAGGCACAGGTAAATGAAAATCGACAGTATTTCAGTGGTTCTCGCGACTAGACTTTTTTCCTTAAAGATTTCATTTAACGAGAACTACGCTAGCAGCCCTTCGTGCTGCGCATTTTCACAATTTCCCCACCGCGGGTGACGGCGTCGCCTGAGACATGGTGTGCCCAAGCATCTCTTACAGTAACACTGAGGAGTTTCAGGGGATGCTCAAAGGAAGAGCCGTAAGAGGTGGGGGGTATGTGGCATTATCAGAGAAAACCGCGGGAATGCCAGAGGCGGACACACATTCTTTCACCGCATTTAATATTTTGGTGTCCTGCTTTATGAAAACAAACTGGAGGCCCAGAAGGGGCCGAGAGGAGCAGTGCTGCCTGCCGGGATGCCGCCCCGCAGGCTGCCCGCCCTCCCGTCAGGGCGCCGGTATCGGCCCTGGCCCCACCGCCGACTACACGCCGGGTCACCCAGCTATTTCTCCCTTTGTCGCCCCCAGGTAGGCGGCAATGTCGCGCAGAGGCGGTCTCCGGGCCCTTCCCTGAAGGAAATGGTTGAAACGAGGGGCGTTTGCAGTACACCGTGTCTGCTGTAAGCGAGCGGCGCACCGCCCGAACCAGGGGCTCTCTGCGCCCTCTTGCAGCCCTGTCGCTTTCCAGCGTTAGGCCTGGTTCTGCTCCAGATAGGCCAAACCCTGGTATTTTTACTATGATGATGTTTTTTATGTGGAGCCTCATGAACAAGAGCAGAGAGGGGCACAGGTGTGGTCCAGAGCATTGGAGACTGAGGCTAAGAAGTGGAAATTCTGCCTAGAGAAAATGGTTGAAAAAGTCCTAGCACATATACTGGATCTTGGGGACCCTTTTCATCCCTGGGGAGTGTGTGAGAAATCCCTAAGGAAAGTTCCTTTGGAGATAAGGGTGTTCCAAGGGGTACAGGATCTGCTGGTACCTCTCGCCACTAGGGAAATGCCAGAAGTGGGCATCTTACTCCAGAGACCCAACAGTGTGTCTCTTGTAATGAAAGGGTGATTTCCTCTTAGATTTGAAAAGGAGCAGATTTGACCCCATGGGAACAGGCGCGTTGCTTCTTGTTTTCTCTTTACACACGTCATGAGACTCTGTTTAGAACGACAAGGAACAGAAAGCTGTATACAAGACAAACAAATGAAAAGGAGGAAAAGAAGAACAAAAATAAAAGGGAAGGAATGGGAAGGGAACATAAAGAGAAGGGAAAGAGAAAGGGACAGGAAAGGGGGAAGAGGTAGGGGCAGGGGAAGGGGGAAGGAAAGAAAAAGGAAACCCCAGCCATGCAGAACAGGCATCTCAATGGAAATTCTCTCACTCCTTACTGAATCTGAGTGTCCTAAAAAAAAGCAATTGCATTGATGCAAAATGCTGGTTCAATTACGGGACATCACTGTCTCATTCAAACTCTCCCCCAAAGAAACACATATAAAACCTCAAATAGAGGAATGGAAGGCATGCTGAATGAAAATTTTACATAGTTTTAACAACGAAGAGTGGAATGTTAACCCCTTAACTTCCAGTCCCACTTTCAAAAAATTTCATCTACAGCTAGCCAAGGTGAGATGGCATCATCTTTTCTCACAGTGCGCCCTTAACAGCAGATTTGGCTGCCTAGTTTATTTTTGGCTTGTACCTCTGTGCATGGCCCCCAGGATGAGGATGTGAATCCACAGGCTGGATTTGTTCCACAGAAATAACATCTCCACCCTGACTCTGAGCAGAAGCCAAGTGCTTCAGCACCACTACCTGACAGAAATGCCCAGGTTTGCATTCTGGGTACTGAATCCCCAGTGCCTGACCACTTTCTGTCTGTCCCCCATCTGTGAAATCCATGATCCCCTGGAAAAGGACAGAGACAAGGTGAGCATGGAGCAGCAGGCAATGTGCACTGAGCAAAGTCAGTGACCTCCATGAGCTGTGCTGATGGGGATCCTTCTCCTTTGGCCTGTTGTTCCTCTCTGTGCTTTCAAAGCACAGGTCTGGGCACACCATGTGTGTCATGTGAGATAGCAATCAGGGCAAAAGCAGAGATGTAGAAAACTTTCACAGAAAATCATGGGCTTCTGCCAGAGAGTTCATCCCAGGAAAATGTAGGAAATTCTGAGTTTGTCTAAAAAACTTATACTAAAGCACTTAAAATCCTTGGAAGCAGATAATTTATTATCTTTTCCTCCCTTTCTTGATGCATATTTAAGAAGAACACAGGAATTTTGCTGACTACTGACCGACTTCTGATCCCATTTATCAGTATCAATAGTTTCCAATAAACATTTCAGCTGAGCCTTTTGGTCATTGAGGACCAGAAGCGGTGAAAGGATTAAGTGGGCAATGAAGCAACCTGAGTTACCCACCGCTGTATCAGAACTGCCTTAACCCCTTGATACACATGCAGCAGCAATGCCAAATGTCACTTCGCCTGTCCTCTCTATTCCCGGGCACAGAGGCGCAGTGCCAGGGGGTGTTTGCACTCTTTGCCTAGGAGGGCTTGTCTTTCAGGCCTCCTGCATGCAAGATTGAGCTGAAGGACGTAAAATCTTTCTTCATACAGATCCTGAGATGGGCATGACCTTGACCACGTTGCTTTCAGAATCGCAGAGAAAATTGCAGCCCTCATGGGCACCTAGTGTGATGGATTTCTCCCCAGGTGATCGCACGGGATGCCCAGAATGCAGGGTGGATATGCTGGTCAGTGGAAAAAGGCACTGAAGTCACAGGGAGGCTGGGAGATCATCACGATTCTACTGGGAATAGGGGGCATATCGATATTGCGTGGACACAAAAATCTGGCCATGTTCGTGTGACTGCCTGTTATGTTGCCTGAGAACTGGTGTGAGAAAAGATAACGTTGGAAGCGAAGCCCAAGTGTCCCAGCTTAGCTGTTTCCCAAAGAGGAAGCGAGCGCGAACTGGGAAGCCCCAGCAGAGAAAGGCAGAGGTTTGTTTGTCGTGCAGGACAGCAGTGTGCAGGGCACGGAGTAAGTACCGTGGAGGCTGCAGCAGGTAGCCATGGCGCACAAACACGGGACCAGCTGCTTGCTCACTCCAGGCCTTCCCTGCGCTGCCTGGCCCGCGCTCTGTGGCTCTGTTTCTCTGCCGGTTTGTTGCACGCTCATTTAGGAGCTGATCCCGAAGCCCCAGACAAGTCTCATGGACAAAGACGACGAGAAGGGAACTCGACACAGCCCTGGAGGAGTGGGAACTCGGGGGAGGACGGC